>NC_065414.1:15354359-15954359 GCF_024362695.1 Pectinophora gossypiella | reverse complement strand
ATCTCTCCTTTTTCTCTTTCTTTTTTCTTTTGTGATATATCCTTCTTTTTTTTCTTTTGAGATCTGCAGATTGTGAGCCCAACGTTCAATCACTACATTATCCACATCCTTAATGCTACTTTTGCGTATTTTTTTTGTGTGGCGTCCTCTTATAATAAATAATTTCTATTCTATTATTAAGTAGTTGGCAGAGCCACAAAATTACATAATCAGAAAACAACTTGCAGCTTCTGTTGATACAAAGTCGTAGGGGGTTAAAATGGCCACATCGAAGCAATTCATCTAAGAAAGCAATATTGCAATTTGACATTTGCGCATATAAAAGTAAGTGCGCAATGCAAACAAATGTCAAATAGCAACATTGCTTTCTTAGATGAATTGACGCCGAAGCAAGGGGTTTACGGCTTAATAATAACCATGACACCAGGGTTGATGAGGTTGGTAATCCACCTTACAACCCACATGACAAGAAGAAGAGAGAACAGGCCCTGTAGGCCTCTCTCCGATTTTCCGATATGAACGTACGTACTATGTTTTTGATTCGCTCCCAGTCCAGCATAAAAACAAAAAGAATTTAAAATGTACGATTGCTTTAAAAAAACACTGGGTCTAAATTCAGGTTACGTAACCGGATCCCGGAATGGAGGGGATGCTAGGAAGTAGGAAATGATGATTGGAACAAGCAAAATGTTTAGACGGACAGTGCGGCTGACTGGAAACCTCTGGAAATGTGTTCTAGCATTTAAATTGAAGCTGTGGTAGACAACGTAGTGAAATAGAATTTTTTATTTTTTTTTATTCAGTTTATGATGGATTATAGGAAGACGTTAAGTCGCATATTCGTATTATAGTTTTGTACTATCATTTGAAATTTTATGCCTTTTTAAGGTGCCTTACTTACTGTTCGTCCCATATTATTGAATTAAGAACAGCCTTCGCCGCATGGCAATCGCGCGTGAGTGCTTCTACCAATAGCCTTACGATGTCTATCGACGTATAATGTATTTCGCTGCATTTATTAGTCGAAGCTATCGATACAATAAGCGCCGCGCGCATCGTTTAGATCCTGCAAGTTGTGGTTTCTATCTGGACCTACAAAATTGTATCGAAGGCAGTGCAGAATTTTATCGACGGGTGCCACTAACAGACACAGCGAGTGTTATGGATAGACGTCGTGCGGTTATTGGTCAAGGCTATTGATAATATGATTCGCGCCGCGCGCGGCGTGGGTGTTGTGCCGCGAGGGCTGCGAAAATATCCAACGCAGATTGGCGAACTCTGCTCGCCTATCTTATAAAAAAAAGGCTTCGTGCTTCTAATTAATAAATGTTACTACAGCACTAGTGAATACCTTAATGATACTGATGTTACAATTTGAAAAGCTTCCTTCTCTCCTTTACACTTCTATTTCGTTGTGCCCGAAAGGGTCTATGATGTGAAACTCATATGTAACTTACAAACTTGTACACTACATAATTATAATACATCAGTCACAGACTTTTTCTCTTATAGTTGGAAAAACTATTTTGATTCTCTCTAGAACCTTTATGGTCTGCTATTACTTACCTACACAATATTAAACTGAAACTGTGTATATTTGGCAGGAAATTGAATAGTGGACCCGGTTCTGACGAGTTGGGGACCCTGCCACGGGTTTATGTGGTAGTTGCGATGTTGTGGGTAAAAGTCGGTGTGATATGCCCTTTCCAGCAGCACAGATAAGGTAATAGTTGCTAAGTACAACAGTGTGATTCTCTCATATGCGAACGCATAGCAACGGAGTTGCTTTTAGGGAATCGCATATTTTGTCGCCATTCAATTACAAAACAACTATACAACTAATAACCGGACAAAAAAGCGCTTCTAGTGACACGTCACTTGCCAAATACTAATAAAAGTTTAAAAAATTAGGCGGGAACAGACGTACATACACACATGCACAGAGGTCAAACTCATAACCCTCTTTTTTGTTACGCTGCAGTAACAGTGTAGTGTTTATGTATTTATGTATACTTAGTATCCGAATACTATTCTAGTACACACTCACGCCTTTTTCCCACAGGGGAAGCGAAGACTATGGAATTCCATTTGCTTCGATCTTGACACACTTCTCTTGCTTCCTCCGAATACAGTAATCGTTTCATACACGCACGCCGGTTCAGAGACAATAAGTGTGTGATGATAAAGTCTTGTTTATACTCATGGTAGCCGTAATGTCAGGGAAATTGTTTTGGGGGAGGCAGCCGATATTTCATCCGGGATTATTATATTGTTTTCCTCTAACAGAAAACATTGCCAGCTGAAAATTAAAACAAATGATGCTTTGTCAAATATATCGACCAGAGAAGAAACTGATAGTAATAAATAGACATTTAGTGGGGGATTTTTTGCAAATGTTGAAGGACACACAGCGCCCCGTATTAGGGCATATTAGAGGCTATTGCCATTAGCCGGGACCAAATTCTTAGAATCTCGAGATGCCATTTATCTGGGATCTAAATATGAATTCATATTCATAAAGTTGAATTTAATGGTTTAGAGGCCGAGCGGCCTCCGTGGTCCAGTGGTTGAGCGTTGGGCTCACGATCCGGAGGTCCCGGGTTCGAATCCCAGTGGAGACATATCACAAAAATCACTTTGTGATCCCTAGTCTGGTTAGGACATTACAGGCTGATCACGTGATTGTCCAAAAGTAAGATGATCCGTGCTTCGGAAGGCACGTTAAGTCCCGGTTACTACTTACTAATCTAAGTATGTAATCGTTACATAAGTCATGTCAGGGGCCTTTGGCGGCTCAGTAATAACCCTGACGCCAGGGTTGATCAGGTTGGTATTCCACCTCACACCCACACGATAAGAAGAAGATAGAAACGTGTGATAAATTAATTGTGTCATTCAAGTAAGCACGTACTCTTAAGTTACTAAGCAGTAGGTTTAAAAAGACGTGATATTTGGTAAACCTCTCAGCCCGGGGAAAAGCTTCCTTTTTCCTCTGCTACAAAAATACGACGCAATTTACCTGAGAATCCAATCAAGCCCACACAAACAAAAATACTGTCCTTCCTGTAAATAATAAACCTGCATACAAAAAAATGTTCTTAACAATTCAATTTTGTTTTTCTTTCCATACTAATCTTAGAAATCGTCGCCTTATAGCGCTTTTTTGAAAAATCACATTTATTGTATGTACATACATACTTATTTCTTACCGGGGTAAGCAGATACTATAGAATTCCATTTGCTTCGATCATGACACACTTCTTTTGCTTCCTCCACATTCATCAATCGTTTCATACACGCACGCCGATTCAGATTAGATCGTACTGAACCTTTTCTAAGGACATCTCCAATTTACTTCGGCCATTCGGATGTGATTTTATTTATTGGCCCTGTTTGGAGAATGCGTAACGGCCTCCGTGGTCCAGTGGTTGAGCGTTGTGCTCACGATTCGGAGGTCCCGGGTTCGAATACCGGTGGGGCAAACCATAAAAATCGTCGGAAATCGTCGTCCACGCCGGCGGGTTCGGTATGGGGGTCCTGAAGTGTTTGGTGTCGCGAGCTGATTGGCTGCCTCTATGGCTAGAGTAATCGGGTCGTCGGGAAGGCCATAGATTCGTCCCCGTATTACTTGGGAGATAGACGTAGCTGGCAATGAGAGGGTGTATTTACTATACACCACTGCCTACAATACAATACAATACAAAAACTCTTTATTGCACTTGAATCACATTAAAAATACATTAGTATTATAATTAAATTGGTAGTACAACAGACGGCCTTATTGCTTAGGTAGCAATCTCTTCCAGGCAACCTTCGGGATTATCGGCGTGATGCTATATTATGATATTTATGTACTGCTGTGTTGATGCACCATAATAAATAAATAATCATGAACGGCCTCCGTGGTCCAGTGGTTGAGCTTTGGGCTCACGATCCGGAGGTCCCGGGTTCGAATCCCGGTGAGGACACATCACAAAAATCACTTTGTGATCCCTGGCCAGGTTGGACATTACAGGCTGATCACCTGTTTGTCAGAAAATAAGACGATCCGTGCTTCGAAAGGCACGTTAAGCTTTTGGTCCCGGTTACTACTTACTGATGTAAGTACGTAGTTGTTACGTGAGTCATGTCAGGGGCCTTTGGCGGCTCTGACACCAGGGTTCATGAGGTTGGTAATCCACCTCACAACGCACACGACAGAAGAAGAAGAATAAATAATTATGAAAATCTGACATGAGAACAAAGGGGCGTTACGTGTTAATGAGAGACTTTCCAGACTACGTTTTCCCCCAAGCAAAATACAGATGGCGCTGTATAGATTTCCTTTGTGTTACCTTCTAATTTCACATAAATAACGGGTTCTTACCGCGTTTAAATGGGGATATGAGACTCCCGATATTTCGACACTGTTGCAAGTGCCATGATCACGGGATGACTGATGAGATTGGAGTGGAGTAGGCAGATCCATAATTTTTCTAATGCAACCGGCTACTACGGTTTTATTTGCAACGCGGTAAGAACCCGTTATTCTGTGTTTTAATTATGATAATAACCGCGTAAACTTAAAACAATGTATAACAGACATATTCGTCTTTTATCTTTGTTTTGGATATAAATGATGACCCTTGTTATTACACCCAGGTACAACACATCTTCCACCCATTATTATTTTGATCCAAGTATCAAGCAACAATTATTTTATACATTCCGATATCAAAAACAATATCAAGCGGCAAAGAAAGAGGGTAGACAGATATGTCTGCCCGTAGAAAATTATGGATCTATCTACTCAACTCCAATCTCATCAGTCATCCCGTGATCATGGCACTTGCAACAGTGTCGAAATATCGGGAGTCTCATATCCCCATTTAAATGCGGTAAGAACCCGTTATTATGTGCTTTAATTATAACAATTATTTTTATATATGCTTCTACTATTTACATTGTATTTTTGAATAACAATGTACTTACTCGAGTAATGAGAAAATAATTGATTATCACGTAAAATCTGGACAGTGCCATCTATATTATATTTGGGGAACGTGGCTCGGAAAGTCCTTCATTGCAGTGAAGTTGACCACAAAGTGGTTATTGACATAAATCGTTGTCAACCGTCCGGTTGCTGGACTCGACATATATGGATGTAGTATCCTGCTGATATCAGGGAGGGACTCAGAATGTCGTCATCACGGTCTCCCTACCGCCGTCCCGTTCTTACAGGGCTGCTTATTTAACCTTTTTGATCACAAGAGTCGACCGCCTGTCTGATCATCCGATCGGAGAAGGGAAAACCAGTCCAATAGAGGTTACGTGACATACTACGAAACTCATTTCTCGGGAATTTGGGTTTCCTTCACCGCTGAGCACATACATACATACATAAACTCACGCCTATTTCTCACCGGGGTAAGCAGAGACTAAAGAATTCCATTTGCTTCGATCCTGACACACTTCTCTTGCATCCTTCTCTAGCATGTGATTATTTATGATTTAAACATAAATCATTGGTTTAGGAACCTGCGACTTGACCCGACCACAGTGAGAGTCAAGCTGTCTGAGTCAGAATGTTTAAATGGAAAATAATTTATAATCTGGCGTACCAGTTCGATTTACTGGAACCGCAGACTTTCAGAGCGGAGTTGTCTTTAGGCTAGCTTTACACTACACTGCCACTTTTTGGAGGAAGTGACGTAGTACGAACAGCACGTATTCTATATTACTCATAAGCCATATCGAAGCAATTCATCTAAGAAAGTAATATTGTTTTTTGACATTTCTTTGCATTGCGCACTTATGTATTTATGCGCAAATGTCAAATTGCAATATTGCATTCTTCATGTTAGGGGCCTCTGGCGGCTCAATAGTAACCCTGACACCAGGGTTGATGAGGTTGGTAATTCACTTCACAACCCACACGATAGAAGAATGCTCTTGATATGAATCTACCAGTGTCACTGGAAGCGGCCCTGTACTCATTGTCCTCGTGATTTTATAGCCACTACCAGCCACAGGCCGTATATTGCGGTTATTCATGATGTCAATCAGCTGATCTCGGTTTACTGATTGCAACATTAATTGTATCGTTACTTCATTGCGATGAAGCTTTTTAACAAGAGATTTTTGGTGAAATATAAATTGCAGCAAAAGAGTGTCTTCCTTTCCTTCTAGGGTAATGTTTCATTAGGAAACCATGGTGACACCACCATGGTCGCAACACCAACGAAATGTATGCAGTTGACACCTGTAAGTTTGAAAAGGCCACACATTTGCGCATATAAAAGAAAGTGCGCAATATTAACAAATCTCTTCTTCTATCGTGTTTGTTGTGAGGTGGATTAACAACCCCATCTACTCTGGTGTCAGGGTTACTATTGACCCGCCTAAGGCCACTGACATGACTCATGTAACGACTACTTATTTACATGAGTAAGTAGTAACCGGGACCAACGGGTTAATGTGCCTTCCGAGGCACGGATCATCTTACTTTCTGACAATCGGGTGATCAGCCCAATATAATGTCGTAACCAAACTAGGGATCACAAAATATTTTTTATGTTTTTTTCCCACCGGAATTCGAATCCGGGACCTGCGGATCGTGAGCCTAACGCTCAACCACTGGACAACGAAGATCGCGTCAATCAGATCTCGGTTGACGCGTGTTTTTGATTGCATTATTCATATCAGTCATTTATAAAGCCATTCATTTAATGGACATATCCCTGTAATTACCTCCTTTACTGGGCTTATTTTTACATTTTTAAGTAAAAAATCGGTTGACTTGGGTCTGATGAGCCTGAAAAATTGTTTTTTCTTTTATAAAACAGACTGCGTGCTTAGCACCGTAAGCACGCGACTCTTTCTCGCCGCGATAGAGATCATCTGTCTCTTTCTTTGCAGTACTGTGAGAGAGTGACGGGTGACGTATGTCGAGGTGAGAAAGAATCGCGCGCTTACGGTGCTAAGCCCGCTGGTTGTTACTTGTATCTAGCCGAGACTACTTCTATCGCGTGGGTTGCGAGTTTGATTACCAATCTCATCAACCCTGGTGTCAGGGTTATTATTGACCCGCTTTGATGACCGCTCATGTAACGACTAATTACTTATCTGAGACTGATTGCAGGGGATATCATTCCATGTTCAATCATGAGGCATAGTAATAAATCTTTTGCAAGTATGAAAGGATCTCAGTTTTAAATTAAGGAAGGCATTAGAGCGGAGACGGTGTCTGCGAACAGGCAGAAGGCCTAATGAGATTAAAATTCGTCCTTCGCCTGTTATTAACCGACCCGATGAATTGGGCCTTTTCCTATTTAACCCATTATAAAATAAATATGTCAAAGTATTGAAGATGTCTGTAGTACTGTTGGGCATAGGCCTCTTGTCATTGTGTAGAAAGCTGATATTCTTCGCTCGTGTGGAATGTGAGGTCAATGACCGTTCCAACAACCCTCATCAAGCTGATACTGTCATGTCGTGGCTGACATTTCTTAAATTTTTTGCTTAAGTGAATTGTCCCTTATTGACAATTGCAAAAGGTGCAAATCAGTATCGCTAAAAAATGCAGATACGTCGATTCGCGTCATCAGCGACGATGTAGAGCCTGTAGTTAGAATAAAATTATTCTAATACTACTAAGTGTATACAAAAAACTCATTCATAACGTATGTCCTGTCCGCATGCGGACTGCCTGTCTTGCTCGCACTTTCGCGATAATGTGACATACGTTATGAAATACTAAAGAGGTAAATCCAGCTTGGCATCCGATACGAATTGGTGCGGGGCGGAGGGGTTACCGTTCTATATGTAGTATTATTAGGAAATTGCTGTTTAGCAATAAGGGTGCTTATTTTTATGTCCTGTGTATATGTCGTTGTGCAATAAAGTATTATTGATTGATTGATTATTCTTTATTGTAATGGTATCTGCCCTCGCGGCATGGCGACCATGCCGCGCGTGGCGCGAATTATATCTAAGTAGATAGCATTTGCTGCGTCTATTGGACGAAACCCTCGATATAATTAGAGCCGCGGTGCGATTGGCTTGCTGATAAAATTGAGGTCAAATGCACACCCCGGACACTTCATACAAAACACCTCGTTTTACACAGACACTACACATTGACGACATCGTACACGCGCATCTGTGTGTGTGACGTCTGACGCCATAATGATTGAAGACTTAAGTAAGACCGAGGGGGGAGCGGATAGTGGCCGTTCTACACGTACCTAGTTAGTCCTTATTCTATGGTCAAAGGTTCATTTTGAGTAAAAAAACTGTAAGTAGGTGAACTGAGAACAGCCCACCCAGGGTCGGATTGCGTCCACTGGGGTGGCAGACGGGCTGTGGAAATACCATTCAAATGTTTAAATCGCTTAATTACTCAACCATTTATAATTCTTCAGCCCTTTGTCGGATCCGAGCTGGTTTTTAAATGGAATGCGGATGACGTTTCCACTTTTATTTGGAAAAATAAAAATGTGGTAATAGGATGGGTTGAAACAAAATGCGCGATTACGCCGCATTGTTCCTATTAACACTCTTATGTTGACAGTAAAATCTTTGTATGCAATGAACACAATATCGTCGTCTCCATATCTCGGGCTTTTGGAGTATCGGGCTTTTGGAAGGCGTTCGTGGGGCCGATGCCAACACGTAAACGCCCCTTAAGAGAATGAGCGACTTTTCAGGCTGCGTTCCTGAAAAACAATTTAGATGGCGCTGTACAGATTTTCCTTCGTTTAACCTTCTAAATTCATGGATAACAGACATTTGCATCTTTTATCTTTGTTTTTGGGGTTTTTGGGACTCTTGCACAATTACATCTTCCACCCATTATTATTCTAATCAAAATAAAGAGAAGCAACATAATTCTATACATAATCTGATCGAAATGTCAAGCAACAATTATTTTTATATAATGCTTCTGCAATTTATATTATATTTTTAAATAATTATGTACCCGACCAAAGAGAATTTTCAGGTAATTTTCTTATCAAAACTGTACACCGCCATCTATATTGTTTTTGGGGAACGTAACATGAAAAGTCACTCATTTAATCTAATGTGGTGTGACGCCAACCGACGATTAACCCAATATGCACTATGGGAGTAATTATTACTAGCTCAGTTGATGATACCGCTTATAGAGGGTGTTAGTGACACCGTAACAATCAAATTGGGGGATGTTTCAGACCTTGATAGTGAGTTGATATCAAGTGAAATCTGGAACGTCGAAAAATTCATGAAAAATGTAGTTTGGAACACAACTATGTAAAATAGTTCGTGCGGCACGCCAATAGATGGCGTTAGTAGTCTATTAGAATGCTGTATCGACATTTTTATTATATTCTAATAAGAAGATTACATACGTAATTATGTGTCGTTGTACTCAGAACCCAGGCTTCTGGATAACTTTCCTACCATCATCATCACCAGTCCATTAACGTCCCCACTGCTGGGGCACGGGCCTTCCCTATGGGTGGATAGGGACATCGGGCCTTAAACCATCACGCGGGCCCGGTGCGGATTGATGGTTATTAACGACTGCTAATGCAGCCAGGACCAACGGCTTAACGTGCTTTCCGAAGCACGGAGGAGCTCGAGATGAAAACTTTTTTTTTGTGGTCACCCATCCTATGACCGGCCTTTGCGAAAGTTGCTTAACTTCAACAATCGCAGACCGAGCGCATTAACCGCTGCGCCACCGAGCTCCTCACTACCTTTAGGTGACTATCACAGGACCGATCTAGGAATTATAAGTACTGATTCCGACTGTGACGCTTGCACTATGTGTGACGTCACGACAGGGACTGTGCCTTGGTAATCATTTGGCCTTGCTTGTATGTAAGAGTTTGAGTAATAAAAGTATTTCATAGTGACGTAGTCGTTTTCGTACTCCTGTGTTACGCGGCTAGGATAAACCGCCCTTCACAATTGGCTTCCAACGTGTGGCCCTCTTTACAAGTTTTCTTTTTATCAAGTGTCGCATGTTAACCCTACAAATCGCCTTTCTATCCTATTATTATTATTTTCACCTATTAACTATACTACTACTACACTACTGACATAATATAACATAACAAATACTTTATTGCACAAACAGGAAAAAACAAAGTTCAAAAAAAAATAACATGAGAATAGGTGGCCTTATTGCTAAGTAGCAATATCTTCCAGGCAACCTTGTACTAGTACTGCACCACTATGATGATGATGATGATGATGATCTCCGACCGATTTCGGCTATGGCGACCACTTTGACTCCTACTACAGCACTTTACTATATTATTATTATTTTGTATACTATTTTTTTTTTTTTTTTAGAGACTAATAATATTGATTTATTCATAAATAATAAAAAAACAGAATGTAAATCCACCACAGGCTTCGTCAGTACCAACATTCATATTAAAAAAAAATAAAAAATAAAAAAAAAATAAGGGAAAGCATATTCAATTCATACATAATAAAATCCGCACAAGCTTCGTCAAAATACAAAAACAAAACCACAATTGGCTTCGTCCAAAACTGCCTACTCCAGTAGCCCACCCCGGACCGCTTCCGGCTCAAAGCTACCCATTAAACTGGCCGCATTTCCACGTTGAACAGCCAGTGAAATGCGCTGAACCAAAAACGATCCGGAACGCGGATCATGGCCCTTCTCACGCAACCGCCTCCCCAGCTCCCTAACGAAATCTAGTGCCTCGCAACCCCATGGGCCCCCAGTCTCAACGGCAAAGGGCAAAAAGCAATAATTTGGACTCAAATTAGCATATTTTACATGCTTTGCCCTTGCCGCTGACTCCGCAGCCGCTCCCGCCGTCCGAATAGTGCCGGAGAGATGCGACGCAGCATAAGTGCTAACGCACGTCGCATCCCACAGCAGACTACGCCCCCGCTCCCATGGGACCAAAGACAAACCGTCTGGACGCTTACCGTCCGCACGGCTCAAACCCGGGGGCTCCAGAACGCAGGGGATGTTCGCTGACACCAAAGCACGACGGAGAATGTCATTAAGGGCTCCGTGTCGCGAAAACCTGCCAGCGGACCTGATGCAGCTAAGAGCATGGTGCCCATCAGCCTCAACACGCACCCCACAAATACACCTGTGAGGGATACATACATTACAGCCCAAACGATACGCAACGGCGATTCGCGTAGTATCCCTGTCTAAAAGTGTTCCTAATTGCGGGGAAGGCAGAGCATGAAGCCAAGCGCCCGACTCCGGCCTAGCAGCTGCCTTCAAGCGCGCCAAACCAGCCCCAGACGAACGCTGTAACAAATCATCAAAAACAATTTTGCACAGTTTTTCATCCCAATCCCTCTGAGCCCCCAGGCGGTCCGGAGCCGACTGGTTAGGGCATAACCCATTCCACTCGCTTAAAGCCTGGTCCACGAACGGAATCGTCAGTCTGTCACCATCAATACGGAGAATCTGAGCGACCAGACCGCGAACACCATACGCGGAACCAAGAAAAGCGGCAACACCTAGTATACTATTTACTATTTTTTATTATTATTTTAGCGTCGCATCAAAGGGTTCCTACTAATAATCGATACACAGCAAACGTCTATTAACTAGTTAATAAATAATTTACTGCTCGAAGCTATCGTAAGGATGTCGTCATAATAATTTGTTATCCTTATTCCCTCGTTCTCAGGACGGAGTATTTTCCTTAAGGTTTGCAAATATACTATTATATTCACAGCAGTGATGTAGCGTACAATGAGTTATGTAAGGTCTATTAAAGTCCATTTGAGAAACAAATGTAGCATCTTACGAATGAGGTAAAGTACGACGGGTTTTATTGTGTTGGGGCTCTATTTCACTAGAATACACGCGACACCAGAGAGACGTGGTAGCCCAGTTGGTAGAATGCTTGCCTCTCACTTTGAGGTCGCATGTTCAAATCCAGCACAGGGTCCGCTTACCTAATCTAAAGACTTGACAAGTCTGGTTTTTTATAACCAACTAACCCGCGAAGGGAAAACCAGCCCAATATAGGTTAGGTCAAATACCTTCAAAATGCATTTCCCGGGAATGTGGGTTTTCTCATCATGTTTTCCTTCACAGCTGAGCACGTGATAATAATTTATGATCCAAACATGAATTCGAAAATAAATTCCAAAATCATTGGTTTAGGCCTATATTCTGGGATTCGAATCTGCGACCTCAAAGTGAGAGTCAAACGTTCTACCAACTGAGCTACCATAGCTATAAATAGTAGGTTCTGTACATAAAATAACTATTATACTACTGCTACAGAGTAGCCCTACAATAGCAGACCTACAATCCTTCCTTTAACCATTATTGAGCGTGATATTTTCAAAGTCCGTTTTCTCTGAACAAATACGCAAACCAAAGGAACAGACGTACCTGAAGCGTTGACCTGGAAAAGCCACCGGATAACCGGACCGATAACCGTACGGAATCAATAGCGGCCGGAACGTACGGTCGTCTTATGAAATATGCATGCCGCACACGTAAGCCCGACATTCGCACTTAGGCCGACCCCGCATATGCTGGCGTGTTGCTTCGCTTCGCTTCGTTCCGCTTCGCTCCTTTCGCTTCCTTGCGTTGTGGATTTGCTGTCGGAAATTTCAAGTCTGCGACTAAGTTAACTCACCTCACTAAATACCTTTAAAGTTTACAAGCTTATACGAATAATAATGACATAACACACACACAAATTGAAATTCAAAAATACCTTTATTCAGTAGGTAACATAGTTACACTTTGAATCGTCAATTTTTACATAACAAACGTCTGATCCGTCTAAAACTATTGCACACACACACACAGCTATGTTGAAGTCCCATGTAATAGGGAATTGGATTCAATTCTGCTTGGCTGTCAAATACTTAAACCCACGTTCACCCCTGGTTTATTTTTCATTTGTAAGGTGTTTAAAGTATAATGTGACATTATCATTGTGATTTGTACTTCATACGACAGAGCATCATCGTTCCGACGTCGCAACGTACCCACTATAAGCCGTGTTTCATCGCAATGATGTAGCATGGAAATAAATGAACGTCCAGTATTTTCGTAATGATGACTATAATAGGTGAGGTAGATCTCTCTCTTTATTTAAGAGCTGCGCTCTTGTCGGTTGAGTAATCGCCATTCCTCTCTTCTTCCCGCCAAATCCTTTACCTCCTGATGACACGACCTGCACCTTCTCTTTTATGTTTCATGAATCTCCTAGGTCTACCCCTTCTTCTCTTCCCTTCAATTTTTCCTTCTACGATATTTGTCATCGTGTCGTATCAGGTGGCCAATTATATTTCCTCTCCGGTTCTCTATAGTCTTCATTATGGTTCTCCTTTCTTCAACTCTTTCCAGCACTTTTTCATTTGACACCATTTCAGTCCAGCTTATACTCTCCATTCGCCAATACCACATCTTAAATGCTTTCTATCTCTCTCTGTCTCTTCTGTGTCATAGTCCACGTTTCACTTCCACAGAGTGATTATATAATTTAATAAGGTAAGGTAGATATAGTGTGAAAATGACAATATGCATCGAAAACATTTTTCAACATCGAAAAAATTGAAATGTCATATTTTCTGTTTTGTTTATGCATTCTGTCTGTCTTTTTTGCCTCGAATAATGAACGCCATCTGAGTTAAATCCTGTAATAAATCACGTCTGAAAATATACCTGTCGCTTTTTCTTGCAAATTTTCCAGGTCGATAGATAATTTGGACAGCCGGTTTTTGAAAGAATGACAATTACAATACATAAAGTCCGGAGATACAGATTATGTTGTTTGTATGTAGTGTCTATTCAGTTCTGGGAGGGAATACAAATCACAAAACACGAGGGATTGTGTCCTTTCCAACATGATGCACAATGAGGACTTTCCAGACTACATTTTTCAAAGACAATATAAATGGCGCTATATAGATTTTCCTTCGTTTAACCTTCTAATTTCATGTCGTATGCATCTTTAGTCTTTGTTTTTGGGTATAAATGACGACCCTATTTATTTTTATTATAACCTTTATTATTCTGAGCAAAATAAAGAGAAGCAATATAGGAAGCAACATAATTGTATACATAATGTGATCCAAATATCAAGCAACAATTATAGTTATATATGCTTCTGCCATTACATTGTATTTTGGAATAATTATTTACCCGAGTAATGTGAATATAGGTAATTATCACGTTAAAGCTTTATAATGCCATCTATATTGTTTTTGGTGCACGTAACCTGGAAACTCTGTCATTGTTATGGGCGATAGGCTGAACTCTTGTCCCAATAAGCTTCTACATTATGTATCTGAAAGTTGTCTTTGATTATTTTTCTACTCCTCTACTTTAATCTGGCATTTAAATAACCAAAAAGTCTAATATAAGTACATACTAATTAAACTCTTTGAA
Organism: Pectinophora gossypiella; assembly: GCF_024362695.1. Lineage (NCBI taxonomy): Eukaryota > Metazoa > Arthropoda > Insecta > Lepidoptera > Gelechiidae > Pectinophora > Pectinophora gossypiella. The sequence continues at coordinate 15,939,973 of NC_065414.1, read as the reverse complement.
AAAGTGTACGCTCTATGGCCTATAAAAGCATTGTTTACAAAGTGTAACTGTACTATAATGTCGCCAAAAAAGCATTGTTGTTGTTTTTTTTTTTTTTGACCTGGAAACTGGCACCTTTACTTTGTTTGGTGCCATAGATATACTATAAAAAAAAGTATACATTTGCCGCCATTTTCCCGCGCGTTGGAAAATAAATTGGAAAATTTTTGTTTCATTTAAAATTACGTCGTCGTAGAAAAAGTATTGTATGCAACGTTGTATAACTAGGTCAAAAAATGCTCGTGGCGTCTCTTATTGCGATGTTCGCCAAGGCTCACATCGCAACTCACGCCACTCGCATTTTTTGACCCTTCTTATACAACTGTTGCATAAAATACTATTGTGGCTCTGCACACCTCATTAGGGACTATGGGTGTGGGTTTACCGGTGTATGTACCTATTTATAAAAAAATAATTATGTTTGCAACAATTAAGTGGGCGTAAATTGGAACATGCTTATCTAGCTTATTATTATGTTTTCCTTGAATTAATGAGAGTCCATTAATATACCGAAAAGTAAAGTGTGCGCCCACCTTTACGCCCAATCAGCCGTAATACCCGGCCAACTGAAAGATGTTGTTGAAATAATGTGCCAAGTTGCCAAGCAGTACCGAATCCGAATAAATGGCCAAATAAACAGATATTAATGAAATATGACTTGTATGTGGGAGTTTGTTTTCGTAGTCCATTTGTACGAATAAATTAACTACAAATATTAACTCACTATAAATATGCGAATATACATACCTACATTCGCGATTGAAAAACGTTGTTTTGATAATGTAAATAAAACGAATCATTGCTATGGTGTTGGATTGGTTTGGGAAAAATTGTGTACTCGTTGTAACAACACCTCTAGATATAAATATATATGTTTTTAGATGTCTGAGGTACATCAATAGGGCAGTTTCAAACTATTCAAATCAGTTACTTATTACTAAACGTAAAAACACGTTTCTTTTTCGACATGACTTATTGTAGATTTGCCGCAGATGGCATTAACTACTTGGCTGGAAATAAAAACACGGAATTACTTTGTAATTTGTATGGAAAAAGTAACCTGTAACGTCATATAAAAACGGGACAAAATATCGCATTTATTCTCTTTTTGCTGGTGGGGCAATTATGTTCGAATCTTCACATAAAATAATGTGGCAACACTGGACTTAAGTTTTTTAATTCGACCACAAGATGGCGATTGTAACACTCTTTCCCTTCAACTCTTTGCGTAATCATTCAAAATGTAACTATAAAATATAATCCTGTTAAATACAGTCCATTTTTAACTTTTATGTGCAATTTCATTTAAATTTACTCCAGCTCCACACATAAAATGTAATAACATTTTTCTTTATTAAAATTCATAAATAAGTTATATAGAAAAAGAAAATGTTTTTTGACAGTTTTAAATCTGTCTTTATTTATTAAGAATCAGAATTTCATAATTTATCTTTGACCTAGGAAACTACCCAATTGAGAATTATATTCGTGTTTATATAAAGTATGTGTTATAAACAAATTACAAGAGGCAATTCCATATTTAAAAGAAAATATTAAAATTGAAAGTAAAGACGTGTAAAATACGGGCTTGAATCGGTCGAACTATTTAAATCTACTGTTTCAGCGGACTTAAGCCTCCTGTCCACCAACATTTTCGTTGTTACTCACAAAGTAATCATGGTATCAAACCATTCATCATCATCAATTTAAGAGCCACGCTCTTGTAGGTGTAGCATTTTCCATTCCAGTCTATCAAAGGCCTATTCCTTGACTTCCCTATAAGACACGACGTTAACCTTTTCTTTAATCTGTCCCAACCCTTAGTCTAACACAAAGGTTTCCCAAACACACATCGAACGACGTGAGACATACAAATGTCTGCATTATATTAAATTCCCGACAAACCGCTGCATTTTTTCACGTCCTAATTCCGTAAACCCTTGTCGCAAAAATAATAATTTTGCCGTCAACAATTACACTGAAAACGCTTGTCCTTTTTTCGGTCCGACCATTAATATACTCCTCAACTCATGACATGTTATAAGCCGTGAGGGAAACATTGTTTTTGCCAACTTGTAAAACGTATCTGCTTTTATATACTGACACTCTAAAACTTCCGAAATAGAGTTGAAGTTTGTATTAGTGTCTTGGCTGTGGGTATATTGGTATGTTGGTATGGCTGTGGGCTCAGCTGCGAATCGCGAGGCCCTCTCGTTTGTGGCCGAGGGACATCGTTTCTCTGCAAACGTTGCGTTCTGTCACTGTAAACAGAGTTACAGGAGGGACCGTGAACTTAGCGTTCAAGTAAAGGTGAATCGAGTATGTGGTTTTGTAGCATGTACAAACATGACTACTACATTTGTATTTGTGACATAAGCGGGTTAAAATGGCCACACCGAAGCAATTCATCTAAGAAAGCAATATTGCTATTTGACATTTGTTTGCATTGCCCACTTACTTTTATATGCGCAAATTTTAATGTCAAATTGCAACATTGCCTTCTCAGATGAATTGCTTCGATGTGGCCATTGGAACCCCCAAGTTGTCTATAAAAAAGCGGGTATGGGTCTTGGTACCTTTATAATTCCTAATATTCGTGATATTATATCATACTTCGGAAAATGCGTGGCTTACCATGTTGCGTCATGGTCCCTAATTCCGACACGGTTTTGTAAACTACTAAATATTCGACTTTATTGAGTTATTAAACTCAATATCCAAACTAATGTTTGGATATAACATTAGTTTGGATATAGATAATTTGATGTCACGTGTTTTCTAAGATTTGTGCGCGGTTAATGGAAATAGGCTCCACTATTGCATACATCAGCGTCTCCCTAGCGTTATCTCGATATTCAGTCATTCATTCGCCTGGTCATTTACAGAGGCAGCTGCCTATCTGACCTCCCAAAGCGAAACGAACTATACTTCTGAAAAATTTCTCGGGAATGGTAGTTTCCTCGCGATGTTTTTCTTCACCGCCGAGCACGTGATATAATCCAATCATGGATTCGAATACAAATTTGAACATCTTTGGTTTAGGCCCGTGCTGGGATTTAACCTGCGATCTCGCAGTGAAAGTCAAGCATTCTTCAAACTGGGTTATTGCGGCTCGGTTGATTATAGGCACAAAATGTCCCTTCTGGTTATTCACTACGCCAGCTCTGAATATTTGCTCTGCATCTGTTGTGTGAGCGTGAGAAACAACAGCTGCAGCTTCAGAGGCAAATAGCGAGTTGAATGTATGATGTTGTGCAAATGTATGAGATGGTGACCAGAATATGCGGATACTTCCGCGCGATGTACTTGCTGGGATGACGTATGATTATTGCTCGCAGGTGTCTACTTAGTACTATATTATGGTTATGTTCACATTCTGGAAATAATTTGAAATTTGTAACCGACATGATAACCCATCTCCCGCCTAGATGGAGTTCTTATTCATGTGAGCCTTAAGCCGTCAAATAATTCTTTAACAATTCAAAAAGAAAAAAAGACAAACGTAATATTTGATGTAGTGGATTATACCTCTGCATACACAAGTAACAGTCACGGGAAAAGAGAAGTCCGTAAAGTGATTGATGTGTCCCTTCCGGGAGTCGAACTGAAGACCACGGCGCGCAACGTTCTTATAAGTAGAGTTATTTAGACGTGAATTATTGTAGATTTGTCACAAATGGAATTAACTACTACGCTGGGCCGATCAGAAATCGACGACCACGCTGGCGCGGCTGATGGGTCACCTCTATGGCAAGAGTAACCAGGACAACTAATACAGATTACTTTTTTTTTATTTATTTGAACCATAAATTATACATGCACATAACATTCTCTCGCCAAACTGACTACAGTTTGTTGGCGAGTACGGTCTAGCAATGTTTGATTATACTATGTACATAAAAACCATATTTTATCTCGTGGTTACAACATATCATGTATCACACCTGACTTTAGGATGACTAATCATGTTAATTGACAAGTAGATGTACCGTGGTAGTCCAGTTGGCAGAACGCTTGGCTCTCACTTTAAGGTCGCAGGTTCGAATCCAGCACAACCTAAACCAAGTCGAATTTGTTTTAGAATTCATGTTTGGATCGTAAATGATTTTCACGTGCTCAGCGTTGAAGAATAACGTCGCGAGGAAACCCACATTCCTGAGAAATGCAATTTAACCTGTATTGGGCTGGTTTTCCCTTCATGGGTTCGAAAGGCAGACAGGCTTCTGTAACGATTATATAGATAGAGCTCTTTTTTTGACTTGACTTAATTTGGTTGATTTACAAAAAAAGGGTTTAAATGAGCGCCTAGGGAGCGTTTGAACTCTCGCCCGATCAGAGAACCATTAGTCGAGTTATTCAGCAAGTAATAAAGAGTTTCAAACGTGTACCCACCTCACAATTCTACTTCCGACCTCATTAGAATGCAATCCAATCACAACTTTAACCCGAAATTAAGACGTGAAAGTTCTTCTTAGGCGTGACAGTCGCGTGCGAAAGTGGCTCGCATCGCGGTATTTATTGCGCAAGTTTCACAATAAATCCGGCGCCAGCACCGTGACGGATCAAACGACGCGGAAGTACTGTCGAGCTCAGAAGTGCTAGCTGAATAGTGGAATAATGAGATATACTTAGTGTGACTTCAGAGAAAGAGTTTGAAATGGTTATAATATTTTTTAAGTCTCGCTTGATAATTATATGAAATTACATACTTTCGTGAGAAAATTCAAAGTTTCAAGTTGCGTCAAATCCAGAATGTTCACAAGTAACGCCAGGTCAAGTCTAAACCGGCGCGCATGAAGACTTTCTTCTTCTTCTTCTGTCGTGTGGGTTGTAAGGGGGATGACCAACCTCATCTACCCTGGTGTCAGTTATTATTCAGCTAACGTGACTCAAGTAACGACTACGTACTTACATCAGTAAGTAGTAAGCGGGACCAACGGCTTAACGAGCTTTTCGAAGCACGGATCATCTTACTTCTGGACAATGAGGTGATCAGCCTGCAATGTCCTAAACAAACTAGAGATCACACAGTTGTTCCCACCGAGATTCGCACCCGGGATGAAGATTTTAATGACAATTGAAGAAGCGAACGTTGTGTGTCAGGATCATAGTATTAATCCCGTAGTCTGGGATCAATGGAATTCCGTAGTTGCTGCCCACCCTAACAGAAAATACGCGTCACCTTATGTATGTGTGCATGTGTTATTGTAGGTTTACCTCACGTGGTATTATCTACTTGGCCGGACAAATGGGGACTACTGAGGACTCTCACTTCTTAATTTGTGACGACTGTGTTTGTCCAAACTTTTCAGTTAGCTCCCTCCGTTTACATTCTTAATTAAATTTGCTTTTCATTAAAAACAATACAGTTAAGTGTTTATGAAAATACCTATTACATATCTATACATTATATATACTTAAATAACAATAAAATATTTTCGTCTTTTCGAGTACCGTTAAATATTTTCCTAGTGATAGTCCAACTCTATATATGTGAAGTTGATATATTTGTCGTACCTTCAATATATGTCCCTCACTTCCTCCATTGAATATCGAACCCCTCAGAAGTCAAGCTACTCGCTACAATAACAGATCGAAACGGAATAAATTTTTACGTACGAAAAAATTAAGCTTCCCAAATTGGAAGATCTACCGAAAAATAATATCCGCGGGTAAAAATCGTTTTGCTGAATATCACTCAAATATTAATATATACGGGTCTCTAATATGTGCGGTTTAAATAATTCATTTATTTGTTTGCACCATGATATTATAAGAAAAAGTAAAGTTAATAACAGTATCAGTACATAACCCTAATAGGGCGTCGCAAATTGACATCGTAATTGTATAAGTAGTCATAAAAAAAAGAGAAACGTCATTAAACTAGCATGCACAATTAATTATATATAGCATTGTTAATATAAAAGATGTCAAGTAAAAACAATAATTATTGATTAAATACGTTGGGTAACTTCTAGTTTGGGTCAGTTTATGTTGGGATAGTAATCGTCATCATCATCAGCCGTACGACGCCCACTGCTGGGCATAGGCCTCCCCCAAGGATCTCCACGACGATCGGTCCTGCGCTGCCCGCATCCAGCGGCTTCCCACGACCTTCACCAGATCGTCGGTCCACCTTGTAGCGGGCCTACCCACTGAGCGTCGTCCGACACGTGGTCGCCACTCCAGAACCTTTCCGCCCCAGTGGCCATCGGTTCTCCTCGCTATGTGTCCTGCCCACTGCCACTTCAGCTTTGCAATTCTCCGAGCTATGTCGGTGACTTTAGTTCTCCTGCGGATCTCCTCTCGATAGTAAGCGGCCACGTCTCACTGCCGTAGGTCATCACTGGCAACACGCACTGGTCAAAGACTTTCGTCTTGAGACACTGAGGTATTTTGGACGAGAAGATATTCCGCAGCTTCCCGAACGCTTGCCCATCCGAGTTGGATCCGACGAGAGATCTCTTTCTCGAAGTTGGATTTACCTAACTGGATTATTTGTCCTAGGTAAATGTACTGGTCTACAACTTCGAGTGTAACGTTCCCAACCTGAACTGGAGTGGGTGCGACATGGTCGTTGGACATAATTTTTGTCTTTGCCATGTTCATGCTAAGACCCACTCGTTGGGATGCGTTACTGAGATGCTCGAGCACGGTGTTCAGGTCTTCGTTGGGATGGTAAATTAAAATAAATTATACAGTTTTATCATAATATTGCGTAACATATCAACACGCGTGTATCTTCGAAAGGGGCGTAGTATATGTACTGGGTGTTAGTAACATCGTAACGAATACTGAGGGGGTTGATTCAGACCATGATTCTGAGTTAAAATCAAGTGGAATTTTCCGTCGCAAAATTCATGTTTTTTTTTAGTTTTTTTAAATTATTTTCAATTCTATACTTTTGCGATGGAAAATTCCACTTGATATTAACTTAGAATAATCAGATGAATCATCCCTCTCAGTATTCGTTACGATGACACTTACACCCCGTACAAGTACATACGGTAGCCATATAAGTAGGTATGGGTGTTAGTGACACCGTAATGAATACTGAGGGGGATGGTTCAGACCATGATTCTGAGTTGATATCAAGTGGAATTTCGTGTCAAAAAATTCAGGAAATTTTTTCTTTTCTTTTTAATTATTTTCCAATCCATACTTTTGCGACGGAAATTTCTACTTGATATCAACTCAGAATCATGGCCTGAACCACCCCTCAAAGTTTTCGTTACGATGTCACTAACACCCTGTATGCACCCACTCTTCGCCAGCTATGTTTAAGTTCCATGTGTGAGTCTTTTGTGTCTTTGCAATTAACTGGAGATAAACCCCATACCACGTAAGATCCAAATAATAATTTAAACCCATAAAGTCAAATTCTGTGGTTTAGCTGTCGATCCGGAATTTGAAACTGTGACAACAATACCTTGTAAAAGTTACTCGTTTTCTAAACACGCTAGGCACCGTGTGCTAACACATAATACCTATATAGGGTGTTAGTGACATCGTAACGAAAACTTTGAGGAATGATTCGGACCATGATTCTGAGTTGATATCAAGTGGAATTTTCCGTCGCAAAAGTATAGAACTAAAAAGAATTAAAAAAACACAACATTTTTCATGAATTTTCCGACTGAAAATAATTCCACTTTGATATTAACTCAGAATCATGGTTTGAACCATGCTCCTCAGTATTCGTTACGGTGTCACTAACACCTGTATAACACGCAACATAAATAGCCTATATACGTCCTACTGCTGGCCACCGGCCTTCCCTCAATTAACCGGATGTTATCATAGCGGCTTAAAAATGTCCCGCCGCGTTTTTCATCATGATTCCCCCCCGTGTGTTTCCCGAATGTTCCAATCATAGTCTCTCTCTGGTGGCGACATTCGGTATACTCCGACAACATCAAACCGCCTGATTGAATTGTGATTGAACTTGAACAATCCCGAGCCTCTTCACATCTCGTTTCGTTTTCTATTAACGATTAATATTAGAATATTTGGGCTTATTTTATTTTGTCATTAACTTCATTTTGAGCCGAGCTCTTGCCTCTTACTTTCAGGTCGCAGGTTTGAATCCAGCATAGGCCTAAACCAATGATTGTCGAATTTGTTTTCGAATTCATGTTTCAAGGTCGCTGCTCATCAGTGAAGGAAAACATCGTGAGGAAACCCACATTCCCGAGAAATGTATTTTCGGAGGTATGTGACCTAACCTCTATTGGGCTGGTTTTCCGTTCGCGGATTGGAAGGTCAGACAGGTAGTCGCTTCTGTACAAAAACCGGACCTGTCAAATCTTTAGGTTAGGTAAGCGGACCCTGTGGAAAACGGGATAATGCTAGGGAGATGATGATGATGATATTTTGTCATTACGGAAAATGAGATGTTACGTAATAAATGCTGTGAAAGAAAAGCATATTTACATTCCTCCCTTCGATCAATCGGAGGGCGTATGAATCATAATCCACTGCGCTGCTCCACCCTGGTTGATGGTGGTGTTTTTTACGGCTAGAATCCAGGACCAACGGCTTAACGTGGTCTCCGAAGCGTTAGATAGAAAAGAATCAATCGCCCTAATCTCGACTATACTTCCATCACTATGTTTATGAACGTCACAACACTAGCTTGCGTACTTTGACAGATCTATTTCTTGCCCCGTATTGAGGCTATTGTAAAATGTTATCTTTATTGTCATTTATTCACTGATTGTAGGCTCACGAGTACTAATATGTATACACTTTGCAACCATGTCACATTAACTTTTTGACAATTTAAACCGTAAGCCGCATTAAATGTCAAATATGATAGTGCGACAGGGTTCTAAAGTGGCTACATGATATTGCTCATGACTGTACTGAACTGGTCGTTCTGTAGAAGCAAGGAATCATCTATTTCGGACAATCAGGTGATTCAAGCCTGCAATTCATTTACCAAAGAAAGTATCTTGGCGACTTGGACCATGTACTCATCGGATATCGAATCCTAACCACCAGACTACGGAATAACTATCTTAAATAAGGGTTACTTGTCTATATGTGTCTGTGTGTTCCACTCGTAACAAGCGTATGTCTCGTACTTTGTAAGACTAACAATATACATTTTCCTTCGCTTTTTCTTCTCACACAATATATCAGTGTGTCGACGCCGAAGCGGTGATTTTCTCAAAGAACGCCCCCGTTCAGTCAGTCTTATCAAAAGATTGTATTGTCGCGTCAAATGCATATCTTATACAAAGGCGCTATCGAATGACGCTTCTGTTTTCAATAACTATATATACTTTACATACATCTTTCTAAAGATATAACAAACAAAACGGCCTCCGGGGTCCAGTGGTTGAACGTTGGGCTCACGATCCGCTGGTCCCGGGTTCGAATCTCGGAGGGGAAAAAATCACAAAAATCACTTTGTGATCCCTTGTTTGGTTAGGACATTACAGGCTGATCACCTGATTGTCCCTAAGATGATCCGTGCTTTGGCAGGCACGTTAAGCCATTAGTCCCGGTTACTATTTACTTGTGTAAGTAAGGAGTTGTTACATGAGCCATGTCAGGGCCTTTGGCGGCTCAATCATAATCCTGACGCCAGGGTTGATGAGGCTTGGAATACCAGCTCACAACCCACACGATAAGAAGAAGACATTCTACGTTTTTCTTTACTCCCAGTTAAGCATCCCAAACACTTCCCCCCAAGCTGTGGAGCAGTGTGGTGGAGTACGCTCCATCCCCCCTTCCATCGATGGAGGGCAGGCTTGTGGCCATCTATGGAACTTATGAAGGCTACTCGTGTATGTAGTATCGTTCATCAGAAGGTAAAGCAACCAAAATTAAACAGAATTTAACCTCTTAAAGGCTCAAAACAACGAAGGTCCATTCCTATAAGTCGCATTAATCACTTGTAATAAAGAAACGTATTGTGTCGAGGGAGGTAATGGAGTGTAGGGATTACCGAGAGAGATCTATGGCCGTGTTTGTATCGTGGATATAATCTACACGAATGTTGCGCGGGGACAGACAGACAAATGTTACAAAATGGTGGTAGCTTAACAGCCTCCGTGGTCTAGTGGTTAGAGCGTTAGGCTCACGATCTGGAGGTCCAGGTTCGATTTCCGATGGGGACATTGTCGAAATCACTTTGTGAGACTGTCCTTTTATTGGTAAGGACTTTTCAGGCTTGAATCACCTGATTGTCCGAAGAAGTATGATGATTCCGTGCTTCGGAGGGCACGTTAAGCCGTTGGTCCCGGCTATTAGCCGTGAAAACACCTCCACCAACGCGCATTGGAGCAGCGTGGTGGAGTATGCTCCATACCCCCTCCGGTTGATTGAGGGGAGGCCTGTGCCCAGCAGTGGGACGTTTACAGGCTGTTTATGTATGTATGTATAATAATGTTCGCCGGGACGTCATTCAATCACAGTGGTCAGCATCACACTGATCAACCAACCCGTTCTGAGAAAAAAGTGAACTACCCTCTTACCAATCTGTTATCTTCCGTCATGAGTGTGTTTATTTTTGTCACAAACTATACAGGAAACGTGGTAGAAGCATGTGGTCGACTCAGTGTAATGGACTGAAGAGATTACCAAGAGATGTATGGTCGCGTTTGTTTGCTGTGGTTTGGTGCAGTTATCGTGAGAATTTATAGGTTTTACCAGTATTTGGATGATTCTGACCAGCTACGCTACTGGTTGCCAGTCAAATAGGGAATTCCATTCGAGGTAACTGTAGAATAAGTTAAAAAGAAAGAAATGATTTCTTATAAACGAACGCCACACACAATGACAATACAAAAACATCTAATTCAAAACTTGCATACATTAAAAAAATAAGTTACTTATGTATTATATACTGACCATTACTTTAAATTCAAATTCAAAAATATCTTTATTCAGTAGGTAACATAGTTACACTTTGAATCGTCAATTTTTACATAACGAACGTCTCATCCGCCTAAAACTACTGCTTCTCACAACCTGTATAGCCGGGGAAAAGAAGCTGCAAGAAAAACCTCGGCACAGGGCCCTAGACGTTCTTTAAAAATAAATAAAAATAAACATAAAATATTGATATACAATTGAGTAATTTAGCTGCCTAATATCAGTTCTCAGACAGTTAATCCCATGCATTCATATCTTCTAAATAATCACTAACTTTATAATAACCTTTTTTGTAAAGTTTTTGTTTAACTACTGTCTTAAAGCAACGCCCTTAATCACTGATTTCATATGTAAATCAAAAGACATATTATACTCATGCCTATTTGCCATCGGGGTAAGCAGTTAATATGGATTTCCATTTGCTTCGATCCTGACACACTTGTTTTCTCCACATTCATCAATCGCCGTTAATCCCGGTCACTATTTACTAAGTAAGTAGTCGTTTCATGAGCCATGTCAGGGGCCTTTGGCTGCTTAATAATAACCCTGACACCAGGGTTGACGAGGTTGGTAATTCACCTCACAACCCACACGATAGAAGAAGATGCATGAGTCTTTGATGAGAGTGGATGAAGCAAAGGTGGCGTGTCAGGATCTTAGTAAGTGGAATTCTGTGGCTTCTGCCTACCCGAATGGGAAATAGGCGTGATCTAGTATGTATTAAAATATTTTTGAAGCAAGAATATAAGTTGTAGAACATAAACTCCTGAGCCTATCAAAGAGAAATACCTTTCTTGAGTTATGGGTATTTTCTCATTTTTATGCGATGTGCGTCCCAAACGTAACGGTAGTTTTTGAGCAAGATTTTACTGTCGCAACATACGTTAGGTTTTATGGAAAGGTCTGGCGCAGTTAGAACTTATGGCAGTACTATTGGTTTTCGCCCTGAAGTAGTTTTCGATTGATCAATTTTAACGACAACATGTGGTTGAATTTTGTTTTAGCTGATAATTATTGTAGGTAGATTATCCTCAAGCAGGTAACACTTGGGAATGACTGTGACGTATTAAAATTTGTAAACCGTCAATACCAATGATTTGGGTGATACAGAAACTACAGATTTTTTTTTTATATAAGTAACATATTTTTTTTTACTTTGTTTTACTTTCTGGTGGTGGTTTGAGGTCTCATCTACTTAGATATTTATTAAAAAAAGAAACTAACTAAGGTATATATATTTTATAAAATATTCAAATTCATTAACAACACGTAGGTATTTATCAAGAATGAACTTGTCGACGATCAATTTTGTACTAATTTGTTTTTTAGCGTGCTAAGAATCCCGGCCAAAAACTCCCGCTACCCAAGCCTTAAAAAAAAAGAAAAGTTTAGTCGACTGACCGCCTTCGCGCGCGTATAATTACAAGAACTTTAAAATCGTGATAAAACTCATTTAAACCCATAATCTTGTGTAAAACCCATTAAAAAGTGCATCGGCAGCGTCCAGAGTGCCTTGGGGTCAGAAGACAATAAAATATGGAAGATGTTATGTGAGTACCTTTGTCTTAAACTATCGGTACGCCATTTTGGTCGACTTCATGGTATAAGAAGACCAGGTATGCTCAATCCCATGACAAGCCGCCATTGCTAGCCCATTGATGACGTAAGTGTTACCATTAATTGGTATCTCCAAAATTCCAAGGATGTAAATTTTATTGTTGTTAATTAAGTCTATCAAAGGCCAGGCCAGGTTGGGCCTTTGATAGACTGGAATGGAAAATGCTACACCGACAAGAGCGTGGCTCTTAAATTGATGATGATGATGTTAATTAAGTGAATTACTGATTTATGTATTTAACCTGGTTGTCACATTATATAAAAATTATTAATAATGTAAGTAAATCTTTTACTAATCTAATCTAATCTAGCCTACAAGATCCCACTGCTGGGCAAAGGCCAGCAGGCGGCCTTTAATCTTTTACTAAAAGTTCAAAATTTCCTTCCAAAATAAATATAAAAACATTGGTTGTGGGTAATTATTATTTTACGAAATTGCAATGCAGAGCGGACTAAGGGAGGCCCTGCATCAGCTGGGCTAACCTTGAAATGTTAGCTGTCAGTTTAGAGCAGACCTGATTTTCTTATACCATGGTCGACTTGATATCTCTCTCTTTATTTAAGAGCTGCGCTCTTGTCGGTGGAGTAATCGCCATTATTCCATAGATAGGGCGTATAGAACGGTGGTTGCCCCAATTGCCTTCCGTTCCGCAGTACACCGACCAATTTCTCAATCGGTGATATTCTAGCTAGAGCCCTACCAGAATCCATTGCCTCGGCCTCCAACCAGTACTGATACCGCTGCTGCCTGGCATTAGGGGTGCGCTTTTGAAGTAGCGGCACCTACTCGCTACGTCACAAGATCGTCGTAGAACCATTTCATAGGTTAGCCCGCCCCAGTGAGCTACCCACTACGTTCTGCTAATCCTGTCGCTGTTTGGTCGGGGACTGCTTATTCTTATATTCGTAGCTAACCATCATATCTGATGGCCGTTCCACTATCCGCCACCTGTGAACCCCGTAGATGGCCTACAGCTCAGCCTACTACTACTTGATATACCTACCTAATAAAGAACTGCGATTTCCTACGTCAATACAGTTATAAATTAGTACAAAACTTGATGAGCGCGACAAGTATCAAAATGTTCAGTCGGTATTTCATTTGCGCGATTGCATTTCACAATGGACTAACAATGTAAGCTCACTCTTTTCGATGGATGTACATATTGCGATGGATGTACCTCTGACTACATTATATTTAGTGGGATATAGTGAGGTTATTTTATGTTATGCTTATGATTGAATTTTAAAACGGTTCTCTATTTTTACTCATAAAATTTTATGTAATAATTTACCATGGCATAATGTTATTTGTCCTATTATTAGTTACGCATAGTTTTAATTTGTCATAACTTTTTAAGCACTATTTTGAAACTCATAACTACTATAAGCATAATAATCAATGACAATAATGGTATATAAGCATAATTATTATAAGCATAAAAACTATACTCCGAATAAGAAAAGTTTTGGCACAACTTTGTACATTTCTGAAACTTACTTTTTCCTTGGCTGCATTTGATTCATGATTGTCACTTTTTATATTTTTTGACTCTATTTCATGCTATTGGTCATCATTCAGTATACTTTTCGTGTGTAAGATAAAAATTCCGGCGGCGTAGGGGTACCACCCCCGCCGCACCATCACCTACTGTTTGTTATGCCTTGTAAAAATTATGACAAAACACTATTATTCTAAAAAAGAATTATGGATACCTATTTATATGCGAATCAAATTTATACCAACAAATATTAGTCCAAAAATAAGTTATACCTAACAAACCAGTATTCCTAGATGTTATTATGGGAAAGTACTATTATGCTAGAAAACGATATGCAAAAAGGATTATGATAGTTTAGACAAAAACATTTATGCATTATAAGAGAATCCCTTTTAAAACACTATTAAATCTTACTTCTTCAACACGTTGTCATTTTGCAAAGTGTATCTGCCACTCTATGTAAAGTTTCCCCGTAAAATACACAAATATATTTTACAATGGGGTCCAGAGAGACCTCAGAACAATTTAAGCTTCTACCTCACTTAATTGGAAACCAATCAGTTCGTGGCGGAAATTAAGCACAATTAGTCTTGCCAATTCCGGAATAAACTTTTCAACATTTTTAAGTGAGTTCGAGAAGATTGTAAATTATTCTCAACGGAATTTTAGTCAGTTGAACAATTTATTTTCGAACAAACCCAAAGTATGCCTAATTAAATTGAAAATTTAAAAGGCCGCGAAAAGTTTCACGGACTTTAAAAGTTGTGACGGTTGTTTTTAGTGCTTAACTGTATGATTCAATTAGTAGGCGGAATTAGGGAAACTATTTAGGTGTGTATTACTTTGTGGATGATGTGTAGTACTTGATGGCGCTCCCCATTTGTCAACGACTACAAACTTACTTAAGTAAATAGCAGCTTAAGTCCGAAGCACGGTTCATTTAACTTGCGGACAATCGGGTGATCAACCTGCAATGTTCTAGCGAAACTAGGAAACAAAGATTTTTGTGATATGCCAATCGGGATTTAAACCCGGGACCTCCGGATCATGAGCTTTATGCTCAACCACTGGACTACGGAGGCTGTTATCAATCAATCAATTTTTTTTTATTGCACATAACGTAAACTTATGGCATATATATATATTTATAAAATAAGCACAATAGGCGGCCTTATTGCTAAACAGCAATTATCAGCAGTTATTTTGTTACGACTTTTCCTATCAATTAGGGATAACCAACTGAACGCTTTCTATGGCGGTTTTCATAACTCTCATACCAGCAAAGTTAATAACAAATTACTTTCACAAAAATTACTTTGTGATCTCTATTTTGGTTAAGACGTTACAGGCTGATCACCTGATTGTCCGAAAGTAAGATGATCCCTGCTTCAAAAGGCACGTTAAGCCGTTGGTCCCGGTTATTACTTACTGGTGTAAGTAAGTAATCGTTACATGAGTCATGTCAGGGGCCTTTGGCGGCTGAATAGTAGCTCTGACACCAGGGTTGATGAGGTTGGTAATCCACCTCTCAACCCACACGAGAGAAGAAGAAGAATAACAAATTAAAACTAAATGAGAAACAATAGACTGTACTCTAATGGCCATTTTTGTTGCACCGTCCCGCATCCAAGTTTTTATGGCTGATGCCTGGTAGTGGCTGTCTGGAAGAATTTGCTTCAGAGCAATTCCGCCGCCCATGTATACTGCAGTTATGTCGCATACACTTTTGTTTCTGGCGCAATAAAGTATATTCGATTTGATTTGATGTGAAATCAACAATGCTTTCATTTATTTCACACAGAGCCGAGACAGCAAGGCAAGCGCGCCAGAACGCGGGAATTTCAATATCCAGCCGGCGTAGGTAAGTGAGAATCATTCGAGATCTTTCATTCCTTAGTAACACCTAAAGGTCATTTTACGTTTACATTAAGTTCGGGTTATTGTACGGATATTTACTAAAGTTCTTCGTAAATATTGTGTGTTAAGGCCGAAGGTTACGAGTCTTGGGAAAACCTTTCAGCGGAAGTCGGTAAAATATTTCAAACTGTCACTTATAATTATGGACAACAGGAAGGAAACCTTTTTAAAACATTTGTGTAATATTAAAAAGGTTGTTTGTTTACTTCGAGTTTATAAAGGGTACATTGAAAAAGCATCAAAAATGTATTTTATTTAAAAATATTAACTTACTTCACAATCTAATAAAAGAAGAAATAATATTAATATTATGTTGAATGCAATGTAAGAATCTAAATTCTGAAGTCGACGCAACCATTTGCAGGGGCCTGCAAATGTTGCTCCACCGTGGTTATTTTACCTACGACCACAGATAATATATTAGTGACAAATTAAGTATTTATTATTTTGGTGTTTGGTGTCTTTTAAATGCGTGACATATGTTTTATTATTTTTTCCTTTAAAAGTTTACAAAACATCGATTCTTTAAGAACGATGCGTATTTAAATTAAGTTGGTAAAAATTTATTTATTTATTTGTTTTGCGTATTATTATTATTTTGTTTATTATTTATTTATTTAACAATTTATTCTAAGTACACAGAACAGGATAATAAAAACAATTACACTAACCCAAGACAGACAAACGGTTGAGCCTTTTTATTATTTCCTTTTTAATTAAGTAAATAGGCAATACAGTGTATATTAAATTCAAATTATTTGATGTAGGTATGTTGTCGTGTCATTATAATTGTGTTTTGAACTGTACAAACTATTCTACTCAAACTCATCGTATAGAGACTCGCCGTAGGGGGAATCCAAGTAAGGTGACAAGCTGTCAATGCCATAATTCACCGAAATCGCAGGCATACCTAAAGCTAGGCTAAAAATACTTGCACTTTTGTTGGTAATACATTATCCGCTTCCATCGTTTTAACTTAGCGTGGCCGTTTTAAAAATAGTATTTCAGTAAAATGTACGTGTTTCATAAACCGTGGTTGAGCACACGGCAATTCATTAATAAAGCGCTGTTGGCTTTACGAGCTCCCATCGCGTGCGCAAGTTAGAGGCAGACTGCTGAACTGTATTATAATTGTAATTTTGTTGATTATTTTTACTCAGTAGGTAATACTATTAACATTTTGCATCTTAAAATAAGTACTTACAAATATATATTTTTTGTAGAAATCTCATCTGTGTTTAAGATATTTCATTTAAGTATACCTATCTCATCATCATCATCACCAGCCCATAAACGTCGCCACTGCTGGGGCACGAGCCTTCCCTATGGATAGATAGGGAGATATATTTTTTTATTAATGCCAGAAGAAGCAAATGCGATTCGGGGATATATGACCTAACCTATATTGGGCTGGTTTTCCCTTCGCGGGTTGAAAGGTCTGATAGACAGTCGCTTCTACAAATAACCGGACCGGTCAAGTTAGGTTAGGTTAGCGGCCCTGTGGTAACGGGGTAACGCTAGTTAGATTATGAGTATTCTCTACACCAATGCAATAGTATAATACCAACAAATAATAATAATATAAGACATAAAATAATAGTGTAAGACTGAATGTTCTTTTGCAACTCAAACCCGATGGTTGGTGTTAAGAAGTTCTAATCTAATCTAGCCTACAAGATCCCACTGCTGGGCAAAAGCCTTCCTCTTTCCATTTTCGCGGTCCTGTGCGTACTCCGGCCAGTCCCTCCGGCAAGCGACCAAGTCGTCACGCTATCCCGTTCGAGGTCCACGACGCATGTACCCGGCATGAGGCACCCAATGCGTGACGACCGAGGAGGTTATAGTATAAAAGTTTATGCCTTGCGCCATAAAGCTCGCTACTGCGTTTTAATATCACACAATTAACGTTCACTGCCGACAATTCAATGAACACAGTGTGATTGGAATACCTGAGAGCATTGTTCGATGCAATAATTGCCAATACATACCAACTTACTACGTGCGTTGCCTGTTTAACAAATATTTTATGAGTAGAGCAGTTTTCATGAAGGATTTAAGTGATTAATGTGTATGCTGTAAGTTGCTATTTACCTTTACCACACCACTCAATAAGTTTACCCTGTAAATGTTTTGTGAATTTGTGTGCAATAAAGTGTTTTATTATTATTATTATTACCACTCATTACACATTAGTTTTACTTATAAAGTAAATAGTATTATAAACATGGGAGCATGCATGAAGGCTTTTATAAGTTGGAAATTCAAATTCAAAAATATCTTTATTCGGTAGTTACACTTTGAATCGTCATTTTTACATAACGAACGTGTCATCCGCCTGAAACTACTACAGCTTCTTACAATCTGTAGAGCCAGGGATAAGAAGCTGTAGGAAAAACCTCTGAAATAAGGTCCTAGACGTTCTTTAAGAAAAAGCAATAATATTGTTATACAATTTAGTAATCTGTCTCCGGCGACAGAAAGAAGCGAAAGTGAAAATGAACCACATCTTTGCATTGTACTAACTTATGCCAGAATTGTAAGGAATTCCGTGCCCTCTGTCTAACTCAAAGAGAAATAGGCGTGCTCATACATATGTATGTATAATATATAAAAGCAAAAATTAGATGTATAAAACGAAAGGGCACTTACTGACTGACTGACTCATTCATCACGAAATCTCAGAAACTACAAGCGCTAGGAATCGCAAATTCCCTTTAGGGAACTTATAGGGTATTTTACGAAATTCAACACCTAAAGAAGTAGAAAGGTGTGACAAAAATTGACAAATTATGAAATATACTTCTATAGTTTTAATAGTAGTAGGGTTTACGCGAGCGGGTAACAGGTAGTGTATAATGTATACAATTAATTGTGATTTTGATAACGTAGTTTTCTTCCATTTGCGCATTTTTCACATTCTATGTAAAGCTCGCTGCATAGGCACCTATATGTAACAATTCCTTCCTCCTTCGTCTTTGCCGATTTCTGCTACAGCGACTACTGCTTCTCATAGTAACTCCTATGTTAGGGTTAGGAGCTTTGCTGGACTGCTCTCAACCCTATTATTGCAGTCAGCAATAGTCAATCTCGTTTTATTTATAAAGTAATATGGTATATATGTACTTTTTATTCCTCTTCTGTTATGTGAGTTCTGAGATGGATTACCAACCTCATAAACCCTGATGTCAGGGTCATTATTGAGCCACCAAAGGCTCCTGACATGGCTCACATAACGATTACATTAGGGAAAATTGTAAATTGTATAATCGAAAATAAGACTTCATCCATCGATTTCCATCGAACGCTTCTAAGCGTACTTTAAAATATCAAAATTTGCTATAGGGGCGTCAGAAGCTGGTGCCTGTGCTGGTTTATTGCAACCAGTTTTTTATAGGCCAATTGAATAATAGTCCCCTTAACCCGTTACCCCCTCTGGGTATTGCCTGAGTGTTAAAGAGAAGCGAATGGGATTAGGTAAAAAACTCAGTTAGTTTGATAGGGGCCGATGGTGGGTTGGGAGGGAAGAAAAATTACAATAGGTTTTAACATAAAACGAATTGGGATTGCCTGTAATGACTATGTAAATTGTGAATAAATAAATAACAACCCCAAATGGGTACATTCATCACAAGATGAACTAAGTACCCGCGCCTTATCGAGCTTTCTGTTAGACCAACGTGATACGTGGTGAGTCGTATCGCCGTCTATAATGTTCGACCTAACTGTTCGATAACTGCACTTAAGATAAATTAATAAGTAAGTAAGATTTTTGCCTCCTTGAGGTCCCTTGGGCGCTTGCGTAGCTTCCTGCCCGTTAAGACGAAAATTGCTCTCTCCCAGTCCCTTCTTCTTCCTATCCTTGACTACGCCGATGTTTGTTATTTGGATCTCACTGAAGAGCTGCTCAACAAACTCGAGAGGTTGCAGAACGCAGCCATCCGCTTCGCGTTTGGCTTGCGTAAGTTCGACCATGTGTCGGTGTACCGTGCGCAGCTCAAGTGGCTCCCTATACGACTTCGGCGAAATTCCCATATCCTCTCACTCCTTTTCAATATCCTCCATAATCCCAATACTCCCCCTTACCTCAAAGAGCGTTTTAGTTTGAGGACGGAAGTTCACGAACGGCTGCCTCGATCGTGCACTAGGATGCTATTGGTAGCTCCCACCCACCGAACTGATTACTACGGCCAGTCTTTTACTGTGCAAGCTGTGCGCTTATGGAACTCCTTACCTGCTTCCATCAGAGTCGCTAACTCTCTTCAGAGCTTCAAAAACCAGTTGCGAGCTCATTTTGAATCCTTATGTGGATATTCTTAGGATATTACTATTATGTATGATGTATTTTATTTATTTCAATACCTGTATGTGTGTGTATAGTCTATTATTTATTATTATAGTTTTCTTTAGATTATGGTTAGGTATATTTTTAGTATATATGGATTATATTAAATTGAGTATTTATTAATATATGTACGTATAGTATAGAGTATTTATTATATTAACTTTAGTTTTACTTTTAGGTATTTATTTATTTATTTTTTGTTGCACCATCCCGCATCCAAGTTGTAAATGTTTGTTTCCTTTTGTTGGTTGCCTGGAAGAAATTGCTCTAGAGCAATAAGGCCGCCCAAATTGTACTGTATTCATGTGTTATGTCTGATTGTTGAAATTCTAGTTCTGTGCAATAAAGTATATTTGATTTGATTTGATTTGATTTGAATAAGTCATTAGTTTCATAAGTTTTTAAAATCCTATCATTTTCACTACGTTACGTAAACAGAATTATCTAAATTAATAATGAAATCGGAAAAAAGTGCTTAAATACGTACAAATTAAGATTCTACCTTAAAAATAAGCCCACCTTTTGTACATTTTTGTATCGTGGACATTTTTGTATTGTATTCCTTTTCGTGCAATATTGTATATTGTACTAATTCAAACTCGTTAGGTACTCGATTTAATCATTGTTTCAGGTTTACGTGATTATTTATTTATCCGGGTTCTTACCAGGTTTATTTGTTTTAGTGATAGATTAGATTAGTATAGATCAGCAGAGTATAAGGCGTCTTGGGCAATTTGCTGTTAATCGCTTTACCGCTGACAATGGCACGATCCCTTGGGGCCATCCCATACCCACCAAAGTCTGTTAATTTGATTCTGTTCCTCGAATTTAGAGGAATTTCCTGTTTTTCACGACTGTTTTTCAGCTGCACGTCAAAGGATGACATGTTTCAAAGTAAATGAATTACCTTAGAAGACCGGTTCAAAGTTAATTCTGTTTCGTTGTTCTGTTCTCTTTAGGGATGTAGTTCAAATGAGGTTTGTTTTCTTCAGGCGTTTTGTATATTCTTGTACTCGAATTTAATGTTTAAATAATATTAATGAAAATGTGGCTCGTGTTTGTTTTCTGATTATTATCGTGTAATGTTTACATTTGTTCGTTGTAAAAGGGCTTAGAGGAATCAAGAGTCTACTTTTTACGTAGGTAAGTTTTTAACTGTCAGCCAAATTGTGATCGTCAAATCGAATACTAAGTATAGGTAGGTAAACATAATGGGCTCTATCACACCAATACACCATAATACACCACCAAAATTTATTGTAAACCAAAGTCAAGGTTTAGGATCTTTCCTAAAACCTGATTTAGAAACCTGTCGCACTATCATATTTGACATTTAATGAGACTTACGGTTTAGTTTGTCAAACAAGTTAAAGTGCCATGGTTTCAAAGTGTAAACATATTAGTACTCGTAACCGTACACTGTATAGAATAGAGAATCCAGCTAGGTATGACAATATAGATCTAATGTGAGCGAGGTTTGAGGTTTGTCCGTTTATCGCAGATCTCATGCGGCGGCCGTAATTGGACGGTGATTGGCTGCGATTTAACCCACGATTAGATAGATGCCGCTCAGATTACCCTCTGTTTGGGATATTGACCATAAATGGAGTATTGTAAATAACTGTCTAATTGTAAGTAATGTAAATAACGCAATCATGAAGAATACACACACGTAAAGCGGATGAATGATAATAGAATTGCGAAAGCGACATATAAAGCGAATGTTGATGGTAGGGCTGACAGAGGAAGACCGAGAAGGACTTACATTGAATAAATTGGAAATGTCCTTAGAAAAGGTTTAATACAATCTACTCTGAACCGGCGTGCGTGTATGAAGCGATTGATGAATGTGGAGGAAGCATGAGAAGTGTGTCACAATCGAAGCTAATGGAATTCTATTGTCTCTGCCTACCCCGGTGGGAAATAAGCGTGAGTTTATGTATGTATGTATGAAGAATATGGTTAAACTTTACAATCCTATCGCTCATATAGGTGTGTTAGATGGGACTTTATCCTTAAAGCTGATAGCGGGACATAATTTTATTGTTACAATGTTTTTTTATGGCATTGTAATCACTATCAAAGAACAGAGGTTGAATCTGGTGACGTCATAAAATATTTTCGCCGTTTGATTCATTTTTTAAAATTTGTTTTTGGTCACGTCCTATTTGTCAGGTTTGTTAAAGAATTGAAGCTTATAAATAAAAGAAAAACATACTTGTTCATCTTGTGTGTGTAATAAAATTTAGCGCGTGTGAAATAAAACTTAATAAAATGGCGGGATTTTTTCACATACCACTCGCTGCTCTTTTTTATCACTTTGATGCTGGAATAGGAATAAAAAAATTATACTTATCATCCTGTGTATATTGGAACAGTACATTTTTCACCGAATGAAGAAAGTGACCGATTACCAACGAGGGTGTAGTTTGAGGCCTGAGTAATTCACATGAATTGAGAGTGAGTACTACACGCGTGAGTCCACACAAATTGAGAGCGAGTAATAGAGAGAGAGGTGTCCAGTGGGTAACGACTCGAATAATAATTATAAAGTAAAAATAACAGACTTTCTTACTAATTCAGCAAGCAAGTAGTTAACGAATTAGGTAGTTACCTTCGGATCTCATTTTGTTCTTTGTAAAAACTCGAAACATAGTTCCCTGAGCAACCATAAAGGCATCCACTCCGACTGTTGGTTCACTCCCCAGAGTGCTACCAAACGTTCAGTACTATGTTGCTTCATTAAACCTGATACATAACTCAGTAGAAAAAGTAGCAGGTACAGTCAGAATACTAACGAAAGTATATAATACTTATATATAATACTTATATACTTTATATATATTACTATATATTATTGAATATATACACACACACCAACACAATTAACATACAAAATGCATTTTTATTTGTTCTTATTTAACCACAGTTTATTGTCAAATAAATTCAGTTTAACAATGGTCTGCCTAAACCGACGTTATAAAAGATGTAATTGCTGAACACTGCTTCCTGAGATACAGGTCTCCTAGTTCAGGCAGCAGAGTTATACTTCTGTAGCATTTGTGTGTCCTAGCTATAGTACCCAATGTTGTGTCGATCTTTTTCTATGACAATAAACAATTATTTTATTTTTTTATATACTTTATAATATATTCCGTATATAACATTTATTGACATGAGTGACGAACACCAGTAAAATAAACTTTGAATAATAACACTGTTTCTATTTACAAATATGCAGAATTAACCTATACATGACAGTGTACTGGCTGGACAATTGGCCGACTAATCGGCTTTTTGGTGGAAGAATCAATCGACCTAGTGGGTCGATAACGATAAGTGCTGGATGAGGGAAAGTGTCGGTTTTGAGGTCCGGAAGTGTTTGTTGTCGCGAATTGATTGGCCGCTTCTATGGCTAGAGTCGTTAGGACTTAACTACATCAACGGTGTCCTAACGTGTAGCCACTGTGCTCGCACGTTTATTAACAAGATTGGTTATTGCAGTCATATACACTTGAGAGCATTTCACCAAAACTCCTAACCCTAACAAAGGAGTTACCATGATAAGCAGTAGTCGCTGTAGTCGAAATTGGCTAGGAGCTACGTCTTTCGTTCCACGGCAGCACATCTCACAAAATGTTTATAAATAACAACTTTGAACACTGTCATTCCATTAGCTCGCAGAGGAACTATTAGCGAGCATCGTCTCATAACATAATCCCAGCGTAAATTACAAGTATTACATCCATCATATACGTACAGCCACTCGACTTAATATAAAATGTTCTCCGCTCGGAAATATCCACCAAATATTACATCTACAAACGCTCCTTTGCTCAATTACTGAGGTATCGGCCACTTCATAGAGGTTAAATTCTAAACAAGCAGAAATTCTCCGGTAAAAATTCAATTAACTTTTTATGGGTAGCTGTTCCCCGGGGCATTAGAACATCATGAATGTGCAATATTTCGGCCCGCAAAGGATTTTTGAGGCGAAATTATTTTAGCCTTTGATGATATTTAATAGCATTAACTTAGCCAGAACAGTTCAACCTACAGATGTTACGGCTAACATTACCGGCTTTAGTATCTCAAGGAATTAATTATTCTAGACTTCATTTAGTATAATAACCGGCAAAAATGATATTATTGTTTAATAACTCAAATTAAATTAGGATAACCTTTGCTCTATAATTCAAGTTCCTTTTAATAAAGGTTGAAACTCGCGTATTTCTTGTAGATTAAAAGGATTTTACTAGGGGATATTTCTGACAAAATTGATAAGGGTTGATTTTAAATACAGTATTCTGAAACTAACTAGGCAGCAGTTTCTAAAACGTAGGTATTTTTATGTACAAAATACGAAGTATGATGAACTAAATTGAAGTGAATCGAAGTTCCCTTTGCGGTATTCATTGTTATTCTAATCTCCCAGATATAGAAAGAAGTTTGAAGTTATTTGAATAAAATCGTTAACTAACCTAACTAGATAATAAATGTCAATTGGCAGCCTTACCGCCCAAATCTCTAAGTTTGATTTCAAAAACCTACGCAGTCGTGATTCCTGTAGGTGCCAGGAACCTGGTTAGACCAATCACTCGGCCAACTGTATCACCCGCGTGATGAAAAAAAGTATTTTTTATTACAGAATAATTCACTAGGTACGGATAAAATGAAATGTGTTTTTATCTCAATTCATTTTAGCTTTACAGTCGACAGCTTTCTTTTTGAAATATTTTTCAGGATTAAAAGCGGATATGTTAATCCGTTCCATGTTGGGATGAAGGGGAAGTCGGGTGGAAGGGTGAGGTGTGAGTGGGGGTGACAGGGGAGGGTGAATGGGTGAACTTGAGTGAATGTTGTATAGAGTTCCATCCGTCCGTGTGCGTCCGGCAAACCCGGCTAATTATGATGGAATTTTTAAAACTTCCCGGCAACTGTGATAAGAAAACATTAGGTAACTTAGGTACCTACGACCATTTTCTGGCAAAGTTATTTTAGGGACTCGAGATATATTGAGCGATAAGTTAGTTAAATATTGACATGAAAAACTGCCTTCGAAGTCTGCTAAAAATAACTTCAATAGAAACTCTAGGTCTGATTACAGTTTATTAATCAAAATTTAGGTTATTTTTGTATATTCATCGCATTTATGCGTAGTATAATTTGATACATAAGTATCTGTAGTGCTCGTCCCGTACGGATAACGGGCGTGAATATAATAAAATACTTCTTACAGTAGGTATGCAGAACCTACTCTTGTGAGTTCAAAGAACGACCTTGTCAACCCTGGTATCAGGGTTACTATTGAGCCGCTATAGTGATGATCCAAGTCACCCCTTATTGGATCATGTAACGACTACAAACCTCACCATCATCTTCTTAGCGTTATCGCATTTACACGAGGTCCGCTTACCTAACCTAAAGATTTAACATGTCCGATTTTTACAGAAGCGACTGCCTGTCTGCTGTCTGACCTTCAAACCCGCGAAGGGAAAACCAGCCCAATACGAAACGCATTAATTTCACGAGAATGTGCTTTCCTCATGATAATTATTTAAACGATTTTGTTTTGTTTTGTAACGACTACATACTTACTGGGGTAAATAGTAGCCGAGACTGACTGCTTAACGTGCCCAAGAACTAATTCAAGAAGTAAAACTGCTTGCTAAGAACAAAGGAATTTTCAAAGATTCTATCTAGTTCAGGAATCAACTCCGTGAAACTCTTAATAACTGCATACTAATTCTTTGTTCAGCTTTATTCATTTTATGCATTGTCTGGGTGGACAAAACCTAGGATGACTTGTTCTTCAGTCGCCAAAGTAGATTAACGGACGTCATACTGAACGTATGTGCTTGAGTTAGCCATACAATTGTGGGTAATTTTATATATAACATCACGCCTACATCCCCAAAAGGTTAGGCAGAGGTGTATATTATATAACAACCACTCCTCGCCTCTTCCATATATTAAACCATACACCAAGGGCAATCGGGTACGATGGTACAAAAAGTATGCAGTTGTATAATGTACGGCACCTGGTTGCGCAAGTAATGTGCTGCCGGCAGCCTTATTCCGTTAATAATATAGGCCGGAGTGAGATGGTGGCTGAGTTCGAATAGGGACCCAGAGCTATGTCTATATAGAATAATGACCTAAGATTAGTTTACAGACATTTTACTTATTCAACCGGAGCGCAGACTCCTCCACGCGGCTTCTGTGCGTTTCCCTCAATGATTGAGGGGAGGTCTGTGTCCGGCATAGGACATATATAGGCCATTTTTTACTTTTTTACGCTTCCGCATCCAAAGGGTAAAAAATGGGCCCTATTAGAAAGACTCCGCTGTCCGTCCGTCCGTCACCAGGCTGTATCTCAAGAACCGCGATAGCTAAGCAGTTAAAATTTTCATAAATTTTGTATTTATACAAATAAACTTTATTGCACCAAAATAAAAAGAAGTAATAACAAAAAGACTCTTAACTAGGTACATGGCAAATAGCGGCCTTATCACTTCAAGCGATTATTTCCTGACAACCATAAGGCGAGGAAAATGTAATAATTGAAATTGAAAGATTGCGGGTAGAAGCTATAAGTACAACTTACCAATAAATGTATGCAAATAAATCTATATCATACACACACATACGTACACATACGTATTTATGTTACTGCTATAACAACAAATACTAAAAATAAAAGAAAATAAGTAAGGTTAGTTGGGTCTTTATTAAAATCCATAATTGAAAATGCCTATATTGAAAATCCCTAATCATTGAAACACATGATCATTAAAATCCATAACTTTAATATATATATATATTTAAAAAGTATATATTTAATATACATAATGTCAATATAAATACCGATTAAAAATATAATATATAATTAACACCATTAATTTTAATACCCATAAAAGTTGAAACACATACTCTTAATATAATGCAAATAATAAAACAGTTTGATGACGAATATGACGATATTATTGTAAATGTTGATTTTACCAATTACCACTCTTTCAATACATTCATACCTATCTATTACAACTACAATCTTTAATGCTTGCTCTGTCCAGAGACAGGTATTAACTACATAATTATGATGTTAATATTATGGATTTGCATAAAAAAACATTTTTATGCTTGTTTTTTTATATTTTAAAATTATGGATATTCATTAATATGCTTAATAATGATATATAAGTTATTTATAAGTTATTCATTCTAATTGGTATGAAAATTACAGTTATGTCAAGCTGTTATGGATTTTTAAAATAGGGTTATTAATTTTATGCAACTTAAGGGGCACCCAAGATATACAACAAACGCGATTTTTTTTCGTTCGATATCAATAATGGCAACAGATAGGCACTTGACATATTCACAAGATACTCGGTTATATTTTTACTTATAATATTAAATACGACAATTAAAATTAAATAAATATTTGAGGGCTCCAATACGAAAAAAAAAACGGCATTTAATGTCTATTTTGAAACGGACCTCGCACTTGTCCGGCGATTTGCTTATTGAACTTTATTCTTAGATATCCATTGTCATTTCATCCCCGAGAAATGCGTGTCGGAGGTATGTGACTTTACTATTGGGCTGGTTATCCCTTCGCGGGTCGGAAGGTCAGACAGGCAGCCGCTTCTGTAAAAAACCGGACCTGTCAAAACTTCAGGTTAGGTAAGCGGACTGTGTGACGACTTGTGTCATGTCATAGTTTGTCTGTGTTTAACTCTTAAGACCTCTCTATTCCAAATATCTTTGTAGATAGTAGAGATCCTTTCCCCCCAAGGAATGTAAACTGAAAGACAACCCTCAGCAAACAAGGGATATATAACCAGATACCCGACAGGTAATCCCTCATCTTGAACCCCAATTAACGATATCTCAAATAAGTATAAAATAGAGGGTTTCCCCGTGGAGATTTCACACACGTGAATGTATTTTCAAGATGAAATACGACGCTTATGGCTTTTTATTTAGGATTTAACACCAATTATTATTTGCTCTGGTTCTGCCTATCCTATTAGGAATTCTGGGCGTCAGTATTAGCTAAACAGTTTCAACTTCGTTCTTCATGATATACATAAAATAAGATCACGCCTATTTACCGTTGGGATAGGCAGAGCCCATGAGATTCCACTTAGTTCGTTCTTTACATACTCAGATATCCTTAGTTTGACTTTCTGTCCCTGATTTTGCAAGGAAGGGATTTTGCGTTTGAGAGATTTTGCATGGAAGGGATTTCCGACCAAGTAGTTCGAGTTAAATAAATAATCTAGTAGGTAGGTCGGTAGTGAATGCCGTGAGAGGTAAATCTACGAAATCAATCTACATAAAAGAAAATAAAATCCAAAACATTCTGACTCGGACGGGACTAGAACCCGCATCTCATGTCAAGCCGGGATGAAAAAAAAAAACAAAAGAAAAAATAAAATGAAAAAGAGAACCACTTGAATTACTACTCAGCATTCTAGTCTATAGGGAATATAGCCGTGAGCTTACATTACTTGTGTCATTTTATCCCATAGATACAATTGTATCATGAATACCTACTAAAGATTATACAGGCGGTAGATTCTCCCGTAACGCATTGTGCTCCAATCGCATACGGTATAGATTAAATACTATCCCAGACCCCACAGTCCCACATACGATCAAAAGAGCCAATGGCCTAGATCGAATCGAATTCAGATGCACTCGAGCGGTCGCCAGTGCTTCTAATTATAGATGTCTAGGCTGACTAATGTGGCTATAGCGCTACAACGCTTGATGGTGAAATCTAGAATAGGCATGATTAGGTATGCGTATTCAACCAAAGGCGTCGTTGAGCGTTTGGCGTTGAGCGGCAAATTTAAACATATGGCGGTGCATAAGAGCGTTCACGCGGAAGCGTTTTTACATTGAATATTAGTGAGTTATGTCTCCATTTGCAGATGCAAAGAGAAGATTCTCTGCTGAACTGGGTGAAGACAAAATACAAAGAATAATCCTTAGTATGATAAAATCCACTAAAAGTAACGTAATAATATTGATATAACTCCAATAAGTCAGGGCAATCTGCGATAATGTCTTTAGCAGCTAGTTCGAATGCGTGTTGTTCGTTTGAGCATTGGACTCCCCGTAAAGACATAATCATAAAAATCACTTTGTGATCCCTAGTTTGGTTAGAATATTGAAGGATTATCTGAAAGAATGATGATCGGTTCCGGCTGCTATAAAAGATGTCGTTACATGAACTATGTCACGGACCATGGTGACTAAAATTAACCCAGACATAAGGATTGATGAGGTAAGCCATTGATATGACAACCCACACGAGGGAAAATACCACGTTGTTGGTAAGTAAGTCAAATTTCAAAAACATAAAGAATTGTTCATTTCGTCAAATGAAAATAAAAATGGAGCGATCAAGTCTCTTATAACACAAAACGGAACTCGAAGCGCAGTTCTACAAAACAGTCACATATTTACATCGTTGTAGTTGCTTAACTTTGTTAATCATTGACGATGAAACGCAACTGGGTTACGAACTCCAGACCTTATTCCGAACTTAATCTCTCTTTATCACCTTCCACATTAACATTAATACCTTGCCTTCTATATCTTTTTTATTTCTCCCTTGCGTAAGCGTCCTTGATGAAATTAGGCCAGGCCTTTTCCGTCCCTTAAGAAAATAGTTTATTATTAGCACACGTAGCAGTTATTTTTTGGCGGCGTGGGTGTGCTGCCGCCAAAGTATGTTTTCGGGGTACCGAACTGAGCATAGTACCCCGCTAGCCACAGGTTGGTAGTGTGACTAGGGATCGAAGATCCAACAGTGTTGTGTTGGAAGTTGTATATATGCGTCTTGCTGTGTAAACTTCGATACCGCGTTTCACGACCGCTTGAAGACTGCATTATTGAATGTGGCGCCATCTGTTGCATGTGAGCGGAACTAGGTGGCCATCTAGTTGGGTCCGCTACAATTTTATTGAATATAAGTACTTAAATGGACGGCTGTCTGTAGTATCTAGACGAACGTACAAGTGTATGTTTTTGAGACAATTTATTGTGAATTAAAGGCGAACTATACTTAACCGTATAAAATGTTTTTTTTTTTATATTTGACTTTTTGGACATTTTAGCAAATATAGCATGATCTAACATTTAGGTCGTTCTAAAGAAGGGTCAGATTAACTTTAGTGTAAACTCAGCTGACGAGAAACTATGAACACTTTTGATGAGGAAGGATTAAGCGAAAGTGATGACTGTGTCGGGGTCGTAAGCGAAGTTCCTTGTGTGGCCTCATGTCTAATATGCATACCTGCCTATGTAAACTTGACACCGTAGCGAAAACTAAGAGGGATGATTCGAACCGCGATTCTGAGTTAATACCAAGAGGTTTTTTTCAAATTTGCGTTCAAAACTATGTGACAGAGCTACTTCAGAATGACCAATTATTCTGATGCTTACCAGATATTGTCAGTATTATGGCGACGATATCCATGTAAGTGCCTTTTGGAAAAAATCTCTTTCTGATATGATTTTCTTCAACAAAACATGTATTTTTTTCAATTAATTTAATAATAACGACCTCCGTGGTCCAGTGGTTGAGCGTTGTGCTCACGATCCGGAGAACCCGGGTTCGGATCCCGGTGGGGACAAATCACAAAAATCACTTTGTGATCCCTAGTTTGGTTAGGACATTACAGGCTGATCACTTGATTGTCCAAAAGTAAGATGATACGTACTTCGGAAGGCACGTTAAGCCGTTGGTCACGGTTACTACTTACTGATGTAAGTACGTAGTCGTTACATGAGTCATGTCAGGGGCTTATGGCGGGTCAATAATAACCTTACACCAGGGTTGATGGGGTTGGTAATTTACCTCACAACCCACACAATAGTAGGAGAATTAATTTAATTCCAAGTAAAAAGTAATACCACAGTTTCTTACTTGAATTTAAACTAAGTAAGGTGTTTATTGCGAGGTTTTGTTAACACACAATTAGTTTTATTATCAGAATGGTTACTCTGAATTAGCTCTGTCTTACCGGCGGGTTCGTACTTATCAATGATAACGTAAAATAACCTCACGATTATTTCGCCAATTGTGCTAGGCAGAGGCCTTTTTTGCCCGTAGCACCACTCGATACAACTAGTAGTGTCATAGGATATCTTCTCTCCATTCTAACATTCTATCTTTCCTTTCGTGTAACTAATATAATATTAATTTGTATAGATCTTCTTCTTTGCGAGTCGACGGCGATCGATACAAAATTTTTGCTGACCAATAATTGGACACGCTTACGGCATTGTCAGTGGCTTCGTAAAGGTTCGTGTATGTAGATAATGTTATATTGTATAGCGGCCTCGTATGAGCCAAGGAGTCATTATGTTTGGGGTTCGTAAAAACAAAGGCTCTTTATCTGGCCGATTACGTAGTAATGACCATACGTCACGAGCGGCGACCAAACGAGATTCTTAGGGATGTACTGCTGCGGCTGATTAATCCTGGGATAAAAGGAAAAATATGTTAGTGACATCGTAACGAATACTAAGGGGGATGATTCTGACCATGATAGTAAATATCAAGTGGAATTTTCCATCGCAAAGTCATCATCGTCACCCTACCAGTATCCCGGGGTCCACTTACCTAACCTCACGAATTGACACGTTTTCTGCAGAAGCGACTGCCGGTCTGACCTTCCAACCCGCGAAGGGAAAACCACAGGTTAAGTAAGATACCTCCGGAAATGCATTTCTCGGGAATGTGAGTTTCCTCACGATGTTTTCCAACACCGCTGAGCACGTGATAATAATTTATGATCCAAACATGAATTCGAAAACAAATTCGATATTAATTGGTTTAGACCTGTACTGGGTTCAAAACCGCGACCTCAAAGTGAAAGGCAAGCGTTCTACCAACAGGGCTACCACGGTTAAAATAAAAACGTTGCAAAAGTATAGAACTGAAAATAATTTAAATAAACTAAAAAAAAAAACATGAATTTTGTGACGGGAAATCCCACTTGATATCAACTCAGAGTCATGGTCTGAATCATCCCTCAAAGATTTCGTTACGATGTCACTATCACCCTGTACGTATTTACCTTCATAATGTAAATCTTGTGGTGTATCGACCAGTCCGAATGCCTTGACTGTACGGACCTGGGTTTGAGGATTATTTAATAAATAATACAAATATAAAATGAGATCTTTACTTTTGTTCTTAAACTCCAAGTTAATATTTTATCGTTGGATCCCACATAAATCATTTGGTATTTTCGTTGAATCCTAAAACCTATTTCCATGAAATTGGATCCGAAATGTATAAAAAAAGTACAAGTGGGTACGTTTAACAACAAAATTGATCTTCTCGATTGTTCCGATGAAAACCATTAGGTATTAAAAATCCACTATTATAATCATCTCCTTAGATATAATCATTATTATTCAGTTTGCACGACGCCTGCTCACCCACCCTTGAAGATTTGACACGTCTTTTTATTTACAAAAACGACTACTTATCTGAATCCACTATTCCACAAAATCCACTAAAGTGTGGCATCAAACTTTTTATCCTACTTTAACATCCCCTCTTGGACATTCTTCAGGTCTAAATCCGAAATACTAACACTCCTACATCATAAAGCCATTGTAGATACAATACTCGTAAATCCACTATTAGAATAACAAAAAGAGTCTACACGTTTTCTGTTAGACTATGTTATGTTTTGGTTAGTTAGATACTTACCTATCTTTCTTGTTCATCACATCGTATCTATTTTCATATTACCATAACTCATAACAAGTACCAGTTCATTTTCGCACCGAGAAAACATCCGCCATAAAACTCATCGAAAAAATCACTCCCAGAAGTCGTTTTCACGCACAACATCCCAGCACTATCTAATGAAAATCGACCCGAGAGAGAGAGACATGAATACAATGAGCTGGTAATGATATATGAAGTCTTCGAGAGGTCTTAACAGATCCACACACCCCCTAACACCCCCCAAACACCCCCACGGGGGGACAGCTCGCGGATAAAGTGTATTGGGAAAGTTTATCTTTATAAAGTAACCCTTTTTGATGAAGGAGTATTAGTATTTGGGATGTGGATCAGAAGAGCGTCCAAGAGTGGATGTTAAAACGGGATAATAAGTTTGATGCCACATTAAGTGATTGGAAGAGAAGAGCCGGGGTTATTTAGTGGTTTCGTAGATTTGACGAATGAGTGAATGTGATTCTTCTGGACTGGAGAGCTAATAAAAGAGAAATAGTAGGTATTTCCAGCTGCTTATGTCTCCGGGCTTATCATAAAAACCGTCATTGATATTCCGCGTATAAAGGCGATATGCGCTTATCAACTGTCACGATTCGGTTCATCAGATCCACCTGTTATTTTGACGTGACTTGTTTTAGATTTGCCACAAATGGCATTAACTACTTGGCTGGACAAGGAAATCCACCTGAGGTGATGCTCTTAAAGTAGTAAAGTTGTCTTTGGATTCAATTAAATATAGGTTATCGTATAATCTCTTAAGATTACAGACGTTATATGTAAATCTTTGTTTTTTTTAAGGTTTATAATGTATTCTCCCTCCTTCAAGAGGAGTGCTTTTGGTATTTAAAGGAGTGGCAACTGTAATTGAAATCTTTTGAAACGTTTTATGATACTAATACTTCTACTATTGTTTCTTACAAATAGTACCCACTATTTTTACTTCGAAATAAATAATTACAATTTACAAACGTCATTTGGTAGGTCTAGAATGTTCTTAAGAAAAACGTGTTAGTTTCCCCGGGATGACTCGTGATATAGTAGCCGTAAGGAAACTAATTTCACTTTTTGCTGTCGTCTGTGAGGTCGGTAGATTAGTTCCTTTATTTTATTACGGTTTCGCCCGTGAGCTAGCTGGCTACGACCTAGTAATATCTATACAGTGTGTTAGTGACATCGTAACGAATACTCAGGGGGATGATTCAAACCATGATTCTGAGTTAATATCAAGTGGAATTTTTCGTCGCAAAATTCATGTTTTTTTTTAGTTTTTTTGAATTATTTTCCCGGCTATTAGCCGTAAAAACACCTCCACCAACCCGCAGTGGAGCAGCGTGGTGGAGTATGCTCCATACCCCCTCCGGTTGATTGAGGGGAGGCCTGTGCCCAGCAGTGGGACGTATATAGGCTGTGTATGTTATGTTATGAATTATTTTAAATTCTATACTTTTGCGATGGAAAATTCCACTTGATATTAACTCAGAATAATCAGCTGAATCATTCCCCTCAGTATTCGTTACGATGTCACTTACACCCCGCACAAGTACATACGGTAGCCATACAAGTAGGTACCTATGGGTGTTAGTGACACCGTAACGAATACTGAGGGGGATGGTTCAGACCATGATTCTGAACTGATATCAAGTGGAATTTTAGTCTGAATATTCATGAAATTTTTTGTTTGTTTTTTTATTATTTTCATTTCCATACTTTTGCGACGGAAAATTCCACTTGATATTCACTCAGAATCATGGCCTTAATCACCCCTCAAAGTTTTCGTTACGATGTCACTAATACCCTGTATAGCCGTATTGTAGTCTGTTACCACAGATCATAGAATCAAGGGAAATATACCCTCAGCACTGAGTTACACGAGTCCACATGTCGCCTGATGATTCTGCTGCTAAAATCGTATATTTGTTGTTCCATTACGTGTCGTTATGTCGTCGGAAATATTAAAATGTTCCGAGTGTAATATCGTAATAAACGAATTATTGTCTTATATTCAAAATAAGATATCGATAATGGATGAAGAAACGATACTTCGGTTGTGTTCATCTACGTTTACAAGTGATGAGATCAAGTCATCGAAGTCATTGTTATTTGATGCACTTCCAACTGGGCGAAGAAAAATTCAGCGTAAAGGAGAAGGAAAAGCGCATCGGGATCTCAGTGATATTGTGCACATTTTTAAAACAACGGAGCCAGATGACATCCCCGTTTTTGTCGCTAGGCAGGTAGAAAAGTTGCCTCCGATTACCTTTGATCATCTTGACTGTACCAAGCTACTCAAAGATATATTAAAAATGAAAGAGGATATTAACTGCCTACAGTCTTCTTGTGCTTCGAAGCAGCAGCTACAGGAACTAAAAAGTGAATTATTTATGAACAAGACGGCTATACCGGCACGATTATCTGGGTGCAATGTTAATGAAAAAAGAGGCGGATGGTGTTTAGATAGCGGGCCAATAGGTCTATCCAACGTTCATAATTCGACTTTGAACGACACTGAAAACCTTGCTTCTTCAAATATACAGAATAAACCAGAATATAGAACAATTTTAATGTCCGGTAGTGCAAATAATTCAAATAAACAAACGGAGGTGTCTGTGCAAAATCCGCGAGATATCACCTTGTTACCTACCGTGTCGTCGGGCCAACGAACACACTCAGCTGACGCGATGAGTCAACCGGAGCTGCATGACCGGTCGCCGCTGACGTCACGCAACTCAGCTGTTAACACGCCGAGCTCGCCGTCTATTCCTCATGTGTTAAATGATAAACAAATGGGATCGAGTACGAAAAAAGAAAAAGTTCCGGCTATGAATAGATTGGAACAAGAATGGCAAACAGTGCAACGCAAGAAAAATAAACATTACCGATATAGAGGAAATATAGGTACAGCAAAGCAAGAAAGTACGAATAACTTTAAAGCGGTAGTACGTCAAATACCTATGTTTATAAGTAATATACATAAAGAAACGCAAGAAGTCGATATAATAAGCTACATATTAAGTAAGACTCAAGAAACTGTTGTACTTGAAAAAATTAAAATGAAAAGGCAAACAAATCATAATGCATATAAGTTTTTTGTAAGTCATGAAAAACTACATATGTTTATGGACAAAAGCTTATGGCCGGAGGGCATTATATTTAGGAAATTCGTCCATTTCAAATATAGAAACTCAAAACGAGAAACCTCTGAGGACGGCGGCAGTTCACTACAAAATGGATAGTGGTTCTTATCGTTTCGCTACTTATAACTGTAAGGGTGTAAAAAGATCCGTCGATGGCGTAAGAGAGCTGTGCAAGTCGTGTGACGTGGTATGTCTCCAGGAGACATGGTTGCTGCCGCACGACATACCATACATCAGCACGATCGACGCGGGATTCGGCTGTACCGCGACGTCTGCAGTTGACACGTCTGAAGGCATCCTGAGAGGCCGGCCATATGGGGGGACTGCGCTGCTGTGGCGACATAGTGCATTCCAACAGGTATCAGTGTTACAGTGTGACAGTGCCCGTATATGTGCTATTAAAATCACTACAAATAACAGACCTATGATAATAATAAATGTTTATTTACCAACAAACTCTGCCGATAATTTAAATGACTTTACGGATTGTTTGGGTGCTGTGAGTGCGATTATTGACGAATATGGGATTGATGCTGTATTTATCTTGGGGGATTTTAACGCAGACCCGGGGGAGTTGTTTTACAGAGAACTGACAACTGTATGTAATGACCAATTATGGTCATGTGTCGACGTAGACATACTAGGGCTGGATTCAGGTACGTTTACTTTTATAAGTGATGTGCATTGGACTTGTAGCTGGCTAGATCACTGTATTGCAACTCACTCGGCGATGCAGTCTGTTACTGACGTAGAAGTGATATATGAAACTACATGGTCCGACCACTTCCCACTCATTGTACACTGTAATTTACAATCACTTGCAGCTAAAGTATTGCCTAAAATTAATAATGTCAATAAAGACGTGTTGTGGGGAGTGAGATGTGGGGAGCAGGTTGATATGTATACCAAAGAGTGTCATAAGCGTTTAAAACTTATTGATTTTCCTTCAGAATGTGTGAACTGTGCCGATTGTTTTTGTAACGACCGTGATCATTTGCGTATTTTGGACAAGCTCTATTCTGACATTGTGGCTGCGCTCCGCGACGCGGCAGAGGCGGGTCGGGGAAGTCGAAGGAAGGGCGGGGTTGGTCCGCGCATGGTGGGTTGGAACAAACATGTCGTCGAGGCTCATAGGACTGCCAGGTCTAGGTTTATGGAGTGGGTGAGGTGCGGTAGGCCAAAGACTGGCATAGTACATCAGGAGATGTGTGATAGTAGGCGAGTTTTTAAGTCTAGATTAAAATGGTGTCAAGACCATAAGCACCAAATAAGAATGGACTCGCTTGCTGAAAAACATTCGAAAGGTAACTTTCGGGGTTTTTGGCAAGATACTAGCAAGGTGAATGTGGCACCTGGCCTTCCTGTGAGCGTCGACGATGTCCAGGACCCCAAAGACATAGCGAATATCCTGAAGGACCATTTTTCGGTCAGTTCGCCATTGGGTCCGGCGGGGGGGTGGGTGCTTGATGCTGAAATGAACTGTCAACCGGTTACGAAATTTTTTGCGAAAGATGTCGATAAAGCTATAAAGCTTATAGCAAGAGGTAAATCCCCGGGCCACGATGGGCTCAGCATCGAACACCTGCAGCACGCCGGGCCGCACATTGCCAGAGTGCTGGCCATGTTCTATTCACTTTGTGTGGGTCATTCCTATTTACCAGCCGACTTCATGAAAACAGTGGTAGTGCCTGTGGTGAAGAATAAAACAGGTGACCTTACCGACAAACTTAACTACAGACCTATCTCTCTTGCCACTGTTGTAGCAAAAGTTTTTGACGGGCTGCTTAATACACAGTTAAATAAGTACGTATCGCTACATGATAATCAATTTGGATTTCGACCACGATTATCTACTGAGAGTGCAATTCTGTGTCTTAAGCATACCGTCAAATACTACACAGACCGTCAGACGCCTGTATATGCTTGCTTCCTTGACCTGTCCAAAGCATTCGACTTGGTTCGGTATGACTTGTTATGGGATAAGTTGAGGAGCATAAACCTACCTCAGGAACTAATTAATATGTTTCGGTATTGGTACGCGCACCAGTCCAACATGGTCAGATGGGCAGGGGAAGTGTCGGAGACGTATCGACTCGAGTGTGGAGTGCGGCAGGGTGGGTTGACGTCTCCGACCCTGTTCAACCTTTACATGAACGAGCTGATCGCCGCGCTGAGCAGCACGCGTGTCGGCTGCCATGTGGATGGCGTTTGTGTTAATAATCTGAGTTACGCTGACGACATGGTGCTGCTCAGTGCGTCGGTCTGCGGTTTGAGAAGACTGATGCGGATTTGTGAGGAGTATGCAGGTGGTCACGGTTTAACATATAATGTTAGGAAAAGCCAGTGCATGGTCTTTGAGGCGGGTAATAAATGCCCAGAGAACGTTCCTCCGGTGTTGCTGAATGGTACGCCCTTGGAGAGGGTATATCAGTTTAAGTACCTGGGGCACATAGTTACTGCTGACCTCAGTGACAATGCGGATATTGAGCGGGAGCGGAGGGCGCTGTCTGTAAGGGCTAATATGATAGCCCGCAGGTTTGCGCGATGTACACCAGAGGTTAAAATTACACTCTTTCGTGCGTATTGTACATCACTATACACCTGCAGCCTGTGGGCGAATTACACTAAGCGCTGTTACAATGACCTCCGCATCCTGTACAATAATGCGTTCAGGGTGATATTGGGGCTGCCTCGGTTCTGCAGCGCGTCGGGTATGTTCGCGGCGGCGCGCACCGCCTGCTTCCATGCGACGATGCGCGCCCGCGGCATGTCCCTGGTGCGCAGAGTGCGGGCCAGCTCCAATGTCATCCTGCAAATGATCGGCGATAGGCTGGACTGTCCTTATCTCCGGCATTGCTGCGACAGACATGTGCCTGTATCGATGCCGGTGAGAAGGTATTGTTGATATTCTATTTTAATTGATTTTATTTGTTTTATCTAATTCTATTTTATTATATTTATTATTTTAAGATATTTGAATGTTTTATTATGTAAATTATGGATCATTG
This sequence comes from Pectinophora gossypiella, assembly GCF_024362695.1. Classification (NCBI taxonomy): domain Eukaryota; kingdom Metazoa; phylum Arthropoda; class Insecta; order Lepidoptera; family Gelechiidae; genus Pectinophora; species Pectinophora gossypiella. Next base: position 15,900,749 of record NC_065414.1, on the reverse strand, counting down.
TTATCTGAAATAAAGAAATTTTAATTTTTTTTTTTTTAATTTTTTTAATTACAAAAGAAACATGTTTTATTCAATTAGTAACAAACTTATTTGCGGTTGGTAAAACAATCGCGACCTATTTCTGTGTACGAAGACAATAAGTTTTCAACGGCAAAGTGAAAGAGTGCGCGAGTCAAACACGCACTTGGCTTTTCCTCTCTCCCTCCAACCCCACCGTCAAGCATAGAGGTCGTTACACCATCTTTTACGAGGCCAAATCTTCTTCTATCGTGTGTATTGTGAGTTGGAGTACCAACCTCATCAACCATGGTGTCAGGGTTACTATCGAGGCCCCTGACATGGCTCATTTAACGACTACTTATTTGCATCAGTAAGCAGTAACCGAGACCAACGGCTTAACGTGCCTTCCGAAGCAGGGATCATCTTACTTTCAGGCAATCTGATGATCAGCCAGTAAAGTCCTAACCAAGGTAGGGACCACAAATTAGTTTTTGTGATATGTCCACACCGGGAATCGAACCCGGGACCTCCGGATCGTGAGTACAATGCTCAACCACTGGACCACGGAGGTCGTTACGAGGTCCAATAATAATAATTCCTTCTAATCTAATCTAGCCTACAAGATCCCACTGCTGGGCAAAGGCCTGCCCTTCGTTTTTCCATTTTTCGCGGTCCTGTGCGTATTCCGGCCAGTCCCTCCGGCAAGCGTCCAAGTTGTCACACCATCTCTTTCCAGATCTGCCACGAGGCCTGTACCCGTCATGAGGCACCCAATGCGTGGCGATCCGTGCCCACCGCTCAGGGTTCATGCGACAAACATGTCAAATAATTCCTTATAAAACTTAAATTCTGACATCGCGTACGATGCGGAAGTAAGTTGATGTGCTGCACCTTAAGAGGTAAGCTTCCTGTGTACGTCGCGAACTATCTAAGTTTCACATGTCGACGCGGACTCACATACTAACTGCATTCAAACTACTCTAGAACAGCAATTGTGCTACTAAGTTTGAAGTAAAATCAAAGTGAAGTGTTTACCATAACTTGTACGATATAAAATCGTTGAAAATCAGTTTTACAATGGACGACAAGTGAACTAAGCAGAGTAAGTTGAGCGAGTAACTTAGTTAGCGGGAGTGGAAAAACTGTAGCCAATGATCCGAGCAAGCTTGCTACAGAGTAGCAGATTAGTGTTGGGAACTATCGATTCTATTTGATCATAACGTATTTTAGCTTGCACTACTCTAAAAAAAAAGAAAGGAAAACATGAAACAGTAGGACTAGGGCCCTGTGCTAGAAGGTTTTCTGGCCACGACTTTCCCTCAGCGTTACAGATTCCGATGTGGTAGTAGCTTTACAGCTAGTTTCATAATATGTAATTTAATTTTTTTCGTTCAAAAAATGCTGACTATGTAAGTCAATTTTGAAAAATAAATATATTCTGTTTTTGAATTCTGACACTAAGTAGAATTATTGCGAAAACTTCCGTGTGAACTGCATCCCACTAAAAACATTTGTACCTACTCTTAGAAACTGCGCCCAAGTTCCCGATTGAGCTAAAAAATATTGTAATCGAATCTAATGCCAAGTTTAAATGCAAGTAAACACATAAAGTTAAAATGGTATGATTATGGTTAGGAATAAAACATTGTTACGAGTTATAATTTGACTTCGATTAGAGTGGAGGAAACGAAAATGGCGTGTCAGTAGCACCTAGAAATCAATGGTCTGCTATTTCCAGTAAAAAAAAAAAATATATAAAATAAAATATTACAACACGAACCGAAGTTTTTAAAACTCCATCATATTTCCCAACCATCATTACTTACCTTCTAATTAACAATTCCGAAGTAATTAGGAGTTAAATGGCCGAAATAATTTGTACTTTTCCAACATTTTTCTAAAAATTAAAAAAGCCGATAGCCGAGAGTTAAACTGTTAGGAAACTTTGTATAATCCCGTAATAATACGCAATAACAGTTTTCTTAAGTTAAGCTAAGCTCAAACCTCGAGAGACGAGCGGATCTTATAACTAGACGGGTTGAGTACAAAGTTAAGCAAAGCACAGAACTTTCTATTCCAAGACATTAGGGTATATAATTATTGTTATTGTAAGTACTTATTCATAATAGATTGTATGTATAGGGTTGGGGATCAAATGTATCCAATTAACAAGTCAAATGTAGGGAAAAAATTACAAATGAAATATACAACATTTATTTACATCTTATAAAAACAAAATAATATCATCATCATTATCATCAGCCCATTAACGTTCCCACTGCTGGGGCACGGGCCTTCCCTATGGATGGATAGGGAGATCGGGCCTTAAACCGCCACGCGGGCCCAGTGCGGATTTGTGGTTATTAACGACTGCTAATGCAGCCGGGACCAACGTCTTAACGTGCCTTCCGAAACACGGAGAAGCTCGAGACGAAAACTTTTTTTTTGTGGTCACCCATCCTATGACCGGCCTTTGCGTATGCGTATGACATAGGTTATAATGACTTTTTGACATATTTCTACAAAGAGAATCAGGTCCAAATTATGATGGTAGGGAGTACTATTTCATACGAGTTTATTGACATTAGTTACAAACTGAAGTATGCAAGCGTTCCCTAGATAATAGGTATTTTCAAAACGTCAAGCCAGCGGGATCAAAGAACTGCCTTTATAACTTTGGAACCGTTGAAGTACTAATTTCGGTATTTTGCAGGGGGTGAGTACTATTTCAGTACTATTTTTTGTTTGGCGTTTGAATCAAAGCGAAAGACCTTGTCGTTAACTCTAGCCAAATTTCGCTCACCGTCAAGCTAGCAAGTGCAATAAAACATGGCTATATAAATCCAGAACCGTGATGGTACTAATTTTTTTACAACAGGTACTATTTTTTTCAATAAGAGTACTATTTTTTGGTATGGTCAAATTATTTTTTCGTGCCCATTTTTTTTTTTTGAGGCCGCTAGCTTGACGCACACAATACATATATTTACACTTTAAATCGCCATTTTTGGAGATCATGTCATCCGCTTAAAAATGCACCTTTATAACCTCTGTTGCAGAAAGCAGCTGCAAATAACCCTTCATCTTTTATTTTGTGGAACATTGTTCTAAAAACAAACAAATGCAGCTTAAAACTTCGTGCATAATATTAAATATTAATTTTGAATTTGAATTTTAATCGTGGCGTTTTCATAATTAATACAAATGCGCGAGGCCAAGCTTCTTTTGAAGGATTACGGGAGGTGTTAATTGATTTATTTTTTATTTTCTGCTGAATTGTTATTTTTTACTCCCGATGCTAACGGCCTCCGTGGTCCAGTGGTTGAGCGTTGTGCTCACGATCCGGAGGTCCCGGGTTCGAATCTCGATGGGGACAAATCACAAAAATCACTTTGTGATCCCTAGTTTGGTTAGGATATTACAGGCTGATCACCTGATTGTCCAAAAAGTAAGATGATTCGTGCTTCGGAAGGCACGTTAAGCCGTTGGTCCCGGTTACTACATACTGATGTAAGTAAGTAGTCGTTACATGAGCCATGTCAGGGGCTTTTGGCGGCTCAATAGTAACCTTGATACCAGGGTTGATGAGGTTGGTATTCCACCTCACAACCCACACGATAGAAGAGAAGAAGAAATGTAGTGTTTCGTGCTGTGATCGAGTGTAGCGAATTGAAGCGAAGTGACGGTGACGGAGTTATACCGCGAAGCCCTATGCGAAAGCTGTACCGTGTGTATAGTGAATAAATTCGTTTCTTCCTGGACTCAGTGAGTTTTCTTCTAATCCCGAAACCCACTTCTGTATGATTTTACTGCGTCAGATGGAAATAATTACTTCAACCCGAAATAAATTCTTATTCATTCATTCATTTATTCATTACTTGGTCGGACAAAAGGGGACCGTTGAGGGCTTTCAATGTGTGACCACTGTAAGGTCGGTGTATTCCATCGAGATACATCTGACTACTCCAATTGGGGTAGGTAATAGTCGAGAGCAATGTAAGCCATGTTTAGTCATTTTTGAACGACCTATTAGAATGCTTCTTGATGCATGTTCCTCTACCGTATCTTCTATCTCTCAGACCAATCCAATATTAGTCGAGACTGGTTAATTACTTCAAAACTTCGCTTAAAGCGAAAAAAGGTGTTCGTAACGAACCTCGTGGAAGTTTCGCGAATTTTGCTAAATCATGCCGAGACGTCGGGCTGTTAGGTTTTACATGGACGGCAAATTGCTTGGACTTTCAAACTGATTAACTTTAGAAAATTGCTTAGTAAATGTACAATCAAATAGCAAAGTGCAATCACTGAGCCCAGCGAATTATTTGTAAGCAGTGGTGAAATTATGAACCGTAAGTTGTCATAACATTATATGGTTTTTGGTTTATAACAGAAACGACATGTAACCAGGAGTTCTTAAGTGCATATTTTTTTTTGACGTGACTTAATATAGATTTACCGCAGATGACATTAACTACTTGGCCTCTCACCCACCAGTTAAGTTATTACTTTGCAAGAAACCTAGTTAAAAATATTCTAAAGACCTTTCCAGGTTATGTTTTTTGATCAGATAATATTTTTTTTTACTTATAATATAAGCCCACGACTGTATCCCAATTGGGATAGTCAGAGGTACATTCATCACTAGATGAACTAAGTACCCACACCTCACTGAGCTTTCTGTTAGACTAACGTGTTAAGTGGTGAGCCGTATCACCATCTTGATGGTTACCACCTCTGTTAGTGAAAACTGCACTACTTTTAATGAATTTTACCTTTAAACTTGCTAAGAGTTTTCCGAACGCTGACAACGGGGTTGGTGTGGTCGGCCACCGACTCACAAATACCATATAAAATGCATTTCTCAGGAATGCGGGTTTCCTCACGATATTTTCCGCATGTTTTCTCACCGCTGAGCACGTGATAATCATTTACGATCCAAACATGAATTCGAATACAAATTCGACAATCATTGGTTTAGGCCTGTGCTGGATTCGTACCTGCGAATTCAAAGTGGGAGGCAAGCGTTCTATCAACTGGGCAAACACACACGCAATGTACACTTAGTCCTGTTGTCATAAATTTATGTAGCTTAAATTTGTGTGTCTTAATTTTTTGGGTGATAACCCTCAGTTCTTCCATTTGAGGTTAACGTAATTTCTAAATACAATATAAAAATGTTCAAATCAGTGTTAAATTACTTACCTTTTAAACATAAACCCAAGCAAACCTTACCTCACATGCACGACTGCCTTCGATAACAACGCTAAGTCACTTAGTAAGCTTAAAGACCTTCTTTTCAAAGGATTTATTCAGTTGAGGGAATATAAAGACGCCATTGTTTGTGTCACACAAGCTTTTCCAAGTTTCAACTACTATTATTCCACCTCGCCTGTCTATTCTCGTGTCTGTTACGGTAAATGCATGTCTTGATAAAAGTATCAAGAGTATTTCATTTAATATTCACATAGGAGCTCGTAGCTAAAAGGTAATGCTGCTTTTAGCGAAATGTGTGAAACTATATTTTTTATTACTTTTACTACCATATATGTACCACATTTTTTTGCAATAAACGAATTTGTATATACTGGACTATCGGTAAAAAATGTAGGATGTGTTCAGTGGCCCCAGTATTACCAGAAAGCCATGAAAGTCTTCAATATGATGACTCATAACATAAACAGCCTGTATACGTCCTACTGCTGGGCACATGCCTCCCTCACCAACCTGAAGGGGTATGGCACATACTCCGCCGCGCCGCTCCATTACCGGTTAATGGAGGTGTTATTTTTACGGCTAATAGCCGGGACCAACGGCTTAACGTGCTCTCCGAAGCACGGAATGATCTTACTAGCTTGCGATGTCCTTACCAAACAAAGGACAGGAACATGAATTCGACAATGCCCCCATCGGAAACCCGGACCTCTAGAACGTAAGCCCAACGCTCTAACCACTAGACGAGGCTACTACGGAGGCTGCAATAATAATATGTGTTTAATATAATTACATATATTACAGTTAATTTCATGTCATATACAATAACATTAGACCGGTAACCACAACTTAGTGCACAATTATGTTGGCCAGAAGGTATATAAGTATAATATGTATCTCATCAAACATTGGCGATAGGCTGATAAAATAAACCGACTTCTAAAAATTGTAATTCAATTTAGCACGTAGTAAGTAATCGAATTGTCAACTTGGGGCCATCTCAAAATGAATTCCTAAAATGTCAGACGGGAAATTATGAAATCGAAGGGTTCGCTACGCGGCTGGCCACTTCCACCTTTATCGGTGACGTCACTCATTGTCCCCCCAATAATTGGCTCCGGAAATCGAACCCAGTCCCTCGTAATTGAATTACAATGCCATTATTATTGTCTGCCGGCATCAATGGCCGCCCCACAAAGACAAAAAGGCTTTTGTTCTCATAAAATTTGCCCGTCCATTTTCTTTTTTCTGTGAAAATGCAAGTCTCGCGTTTTGCTAAGATATTGTTATTGCCAAGGGACGTACTGGTTTGTTTAGTCGCGCACTTGATTCTGAATTTGAATTTCGAATGAGTGTAGTCAGTTGATTTTAGTTTCGGCCAGTTTGCCGCGGAGAATGTCGTTCATATTCAGAATTTTAGAATTTCCCGCAGAATCCAGCTCCTAAATAAAAATTGGACTAAGCCCGTCGTCGAATAAAACTGAAGGCGCTGTATCCCTCGACATAAATCGGCATCGCTCGCCGAACATTTTTCTCCTCGTGATTATATTCAAACGGTATAGGCGGTAGACGCATATTTCATTTTAACCGGCCGTCGATAGCTTCGATGAAATATGGCCCCGCGCCCCGGCTCGAACGCTCCATACAGTAAGAATACCGAATATAACTTCAAGATTATTTCACGAAAACGTTGCGCAATACACTGCAGCGGTTTTGAAATTCCCTACAGGTATTGTTCAGAATTTCAACTCAAAAGAAAAGAGTAGGTATGCTGAAAGGAAAAAAATGTAAAGAGAAAATAAAGTATAATCCCGTCATTCTTTCGGACTCGGATTTGAATATGACCGTAAAGTCAGCACAAGTGGTCGTAAAACTTAATTTACTTCCGCTGAGTTACGACCCCTAATTAAAAATCGACGCGACCTACAAGCGGCGGCGCGCGGCTCACTGCAAGCAGGGCTATAGCTTGGTTAGCTTTCTATAAATTATTCACAAACTAAATTACCTCGGTGGTGGTAAAAAAACGCTCCCCGGAATTTACCTTCCGCATAAAACGGAACGCTTAGTTTAAAATTCAAATTTGGATCGTCTAACACGGCGGGCCGGCTCAGTCGATTTAAGTGCAAATACGGCCGAGTGCGGGAGTCCGCGCCGGACATTTGCTATGGTAATGAGCGCGCCGCACTCTCCGCGGTCGGGTAATTCTATTCATGGTGCTACAATGGACCGAATGCACTGTACAAATAGCGAATTACGCTCGCTCTGAATAAAAGAAATGTGGACTTTCGCGCGGTTTTTCTTAGTACAATCTGCGCTGTTTCATTTACATAAATGCAAGCTGAATTTTTTAAGAGTTGGATGTGGTTGCGTTTTACCACATCTGTTGGAACAATGAAGGGTATCTTTATTCGGACTTGGGGTTCAAGTTGAATTAAATAAGAGCCGCATTAGTGAGCTTTATACGAATTTCAAGAGGCGTCGCGGTGCTGGTACTTGAAATAATATTCAATTCGGGGAATAAACAGCGGAGCTTTAAATATTTACGCAATATATTATTTATGGTAGAAGGAGCCACATCTCTGGGCACGCGTCAAATGCCAAATTTAAAATGGAATTGGATTTAGTCCTCAAAATACGGCTGTCAGATTCAACACTGGCTGTAAATTCGCACGAGTGGGACGGCGGCGGCGGATTGATGGCGCGCCGGCCGCGCTGTCATAACTTTAGTCGAACCACCATTTTAAGCCCCCTTCTAAAATTCGTTTGAATTTTAAGTTTTCAAGTTGAAGAATAAACTGGTTAGAATTTTAACTTTTTACTTTTGATAGGAAGGGAGAAATAATAAAGTTCACCTGCTTATCATCTCAAGTGTGACTTGAAAATGCATTATGTCCTTTTAAATGTGATATTATAAAAAAATACAATTAAATACACCCTATCTGCCATTATCTTATCCGCCGAAAAGGAAAGGGATGGGTGATTGACAGAGGTTAATTTTAATATGAATAATATGAGTGAGTGAAACATGTTTCCCAACCCATTTGTCGTGAGCTGACGCTGACTACTTAATTCTGTCGGGTTATACGTCAACAGGGTTGTCCAACATTCATACAGGCAAAGGTCTACTTATTTACTATCATTATTAAAAAAAAGCAAAACCAGATACAAGTGGAGCAGCTTAGGTTATCCACGTCATCGGCAGGAAAATTCTATCGATGAGAATCAATTTAACTTAGGGAAGTTAATTATTGGCACACAAAGGGCTCCCTTTGTCCTAGCTCCCTTTGAACGAACCTTCGATCACATAAGTTTTGTCGTTTTCGAAATCTGGCGCGGATTAAGATAACTGGTACTGGAACTGGAAATCACGACGGATTTGTCAAAATTGATTCTGAATTGTAATAGATTGCATCTCTCGAGTCTTCCCGCCTTGAAATTGTTTTACGGGATTAGCAGGAGGGTTTTATATTTGTTTGAAATTTATGATGGACGATTAGTTAAGTTGGGCCACCTGGTTCCGGCTGAAATGTCACTGGATCGTGCTACGTTCGATCATAGTAGAGAAAGAACAGTGGGTACACTCAAACAATTGGCTAGATAGAGTAAGATTAAAAACGTACACCACCCAGGCGTTCATACAGTGTACAGACTGGCAAAACTCACGCCCGTTATCTTTATCGGGGTGGGTTGAAAAATATGTCATTGAAATGAAAAACAACAGTCAGTCTAGTCATTGAAACTATGAACTACATATTGACAGTTATCAGTATCTCGTCTATCTGAATAGAGAGCACATAGAGTAAAACACTAAATAGACTAGTTTCCAACTGAAAAAATCAGTTACTGTTTAATAAACGTCAAAACACGAAATTACTACGGAATTTGTATGAAAAAGCACACTATTCGGACTTATTATTAAGTCTATAAAATAAATAAGTTAAGTAGAAAAAAAAAAAATGTTTTACGTCAGTTTTAGATCTGGCTTTATTTAGTAACTAGCGACCTGCCCCGGTTTTGCTTGGGTGCAATGCTGAAGAAAACATGAAATTATTTACGACATCACATTAAAAAACCTTAAAAATAACAGTATTTCTCCAATATTTAATGGATGGTATTATACATATTATTCGGAGGGCACGTTAAGCCGTTGGTCCCGGCTGTTAGCCGTAAAAACACCTCCACCAACCTGCAGTGGAGCAGCGTGGTGGAGTATGCTCCATACCCCCTCCGGTTGATTGAGAGGAGGCCTGTGCCCAGCAGTGGGACGTATATAGGCAGTGTATGTATTATACATATAAACCTTCTTCTTGAATCACTCTATCTATTTAAAAAAAACCGCATCAAAATACGTTGCGTAGTTTTAAAAATTTAAGCGTACTTAGGGATATAGGGACAGAAAAAGCGACTTTGTTTTATTCTATGTAGTGATTATAATCAGAATTTCATAATTTATCTTTGACTTGGGATACTTCCCAATTTAGCTGCTGTAGTTTTCCTACTGTGGCTTAGTGAATATTGTTCAGTACATTAGTCTAACTTAGTGCGTGTTTATAAATCTTTGCACAGCGTCCACGGGTGTCTCGAACTGTAATCAGTTCTCGAATTTAAATAATCAAATTCATAATAATATTAAAATACATCATATCGATTTTATTTTTACTCGAGTGAGTAATCGATTTGTAGGTTATTTATGTCATAACAATACTGGCCAGAAAAAAGTTGATGCTTTTGGCGGGCTGTCATTACGAAAAAACTAAATAATTTTCAGAGAACAAATGAAAGTGCATTAGAACAGAGAACAGAAATCAGTGAACATTCAGATTATTCAGAAACAGATCAGAGCAGAAGTAACAGTGTGTTTTCGGATATAACAGTCAACAACGGTTTTACCAGGCTTCCTGTCGATGCGCAGGAAGAGTGTTCAGTTGGGTCTTATGATACTTATATAATTTCCTAATTACTTAGATATCGGTTATGCTATAGGTATTTGTGTTGTTTGGTATAGGTCGACAAAGGGAGCAAATGAAATTGCATTAAGAGGAGAGAACAGAGGTCAGTGAATATTCAGATTATTCAGAAACAGATTAGAGAAGAAACAGTGTGTTTTCAGGTATAACAGGAAGAATATTCAGTTAAGTCTTATAATACTTATATATTTGTCCTAATTACTTAGATATCAGTTATACTATATTTGTATTATCCGATACAAATCGATAAAGAGAACAACAGACAGTAAACAGTAAAACGGATAGTAAAACAAACAGTAAAACATTGCAGTAGGTAATATCGTTGTGGTGATTTATCAGGTAATCAGATGAATTTATCAAGGCAATCTGAGTGGACAGGGATGGCTGTAAGGGGCGGTTGGAGGCCATTCGCGGGGTTTCACCCCATATTCAAACATCGTTGGTTTTTACCCTATATTCAGACGGCTATGGGCACGTTGTCCATTTGTGGGTATTTTGCCCCATAGGTATTTCATATAACTATGACACATTTCAGTTTTGGAATGTGATTCAGAATTCAGATAATTCGTGACCTTACATGATTATGTATGGTTCACGACATGGTGGAGATGCTGGGATCTCTTGAACATGTAATTTAGTGTTATGATACCCAGTACAAAATCAGTAGATACAGAACAGTTGACATCAAATCAGATGGACCTAATTAGATGGACCAATTCAGTTGTTAAATCAGATGGACCTAATTAGATGGACCAATTCAGTTGTTAAATCAGTTGGCTCAAATCAGATGGACCAATAACAGTTGTTAAAACAGGTGACTCAAATCAGATGGGCCAATAATAGTTGACTTAAATCAGATGGGCCAATAACAGTTGTTAAATCAGTTGACTCAAATCAGATAGGCTAATAATAGTAGTTAAATGAGATGGACCAAATCAGTTGTCAAAGCAGATTGACCAGATTATTTGCGAATCAGATCAACCAAATCAGTTGATAAATCAGAAGGACGAAGCCAGTTGTTAATGTTATCGACATCAAATCGGATAGACCATGTAACTGTTGACCATGTTACTTATCAACATCAAATCGGATTGACCATGTTAGTTATCAACATTAAATCAGATAGACTATACCAGTTATCAACATTAAATCAGATTGACTATACCAGTTATCAACATAAAATCAGATTGACTATACCAGATATCAACAAATCATAAATCAGATCATGAAATCAGATCAGTTGAATTGTGTTGTTAAGTTTGTTGTCAGTCAGTTCATTTACGAGTTTCGAAAAGTACTAATTCATTGATTTTATGTTTTTGGGGTACAAATTTTATTATGTTTTACTTCAATTTATATTGCAAAAATTCAGTGTAAACATGTTCGAAATAGTCAGTAAGTATTGTCATTAGAAGGAATACCAACCAGTTGCTAAGAGTTAAGACCAAGTTTTCAATTAAATATCATATATTAACCAATTCATATACAACAGTTATAGAACATGAATCAACAATCGTGCTATCAGTGGCGCAGAAGCAATCCGGGAGTCATTATCCACAGCTAGTGGATGCCTTCCAGGTTATTATTCAGTACAATTAAGAGTTCTTTGTTGTTGACGAGCTTCGGGAGTTGGAGAAGATTAAACAGCAGTTTAATGAGGTAAACCATACGCTGACGCATACCAGGGAGCTGTCAATGATATCAGCAGCCTCGATCTCTTCAGTCGCAGATCAGGATATTCAGGTGAGAGCCTAATTGCCCTCTATTAAGCCGTACCTTCAGTAGCAACAAATTGGAATGCCTCCGATTTTTAGACCTTTTTCAGTCGTTAATTGTCAGCACAAAGCAAACATACCAACATCATCTGGAGAAAGCTGTGATATTAGATATATTAAGTTGTTATGTTACTGTTACTTTCCAGTTACCCAGAATAGACGTATCTGCTTATTTTTATCAAAAACATCAGCCAAGTTTTCAGTCAGTGCGCTGTCTCATAATCAACAACAGCTTCAGCTAAATTAACAGGACAGAGAAATGAACCAGAGTTTCTAATTCAGCAAACTGCCGTTGCTCAAGTTGTTCCGAACATAAAGCAGCAACTTGCACAGTCTACTCAAAACCTACAGCAGAGTTTAGAATGCTAAACTTAATCAAAACACAGGTGTATTTCATAATTCTCGCGTCGGGGCAGTGTCTCGAACTGTAATCAGTTCTCGAATTTAAATAATCAAATTCATAATAATATTAAAATACATCATATCGATTTTATTTTTACTCGAGTGAGTAATCGATTTGTAGGTTATTTATGTCATAACAATACTGGCCAGAAAAAAGTTGATGCTTTTGGCGGGCTGTCATTACGAAAAAACTAAATAATTTTCAGAGAACAAATGAAAGTGCATTAGAACAGAGAACAGAAATCAGTGAACATTCAGATTATTCAGAAACAGATCAGAGCAGAAGTAACAGTGTGTTTTCGGATATAACAGTCAACAACGGTTTTACCAGGCTTCCTGTCGATGCGCAGGAAGAGTGTTCAGTTGGGTCTTATGATACTTATATAATTTCCTAATTACTTAGATATCGGTTATGCTATAGGTATTTGTGTTGTTTGGTATAGGTCGACAAAGGGAGCAAATGAAATTGCATTAAGAGGAGAGAACAGAGGTCAGTGAATATTCAGATTATTCAGAAACAGATTAGAGAAGAAACAGTGTGTTTTCAGGTATAACAGGAAGAATATTCAGTTAAGTCTTATAATACTTATATATTTGTCCTAATTACTTAGATATCAGTTATACTATATTTGTATTATCCGATACAAATCGATAAAGAGAACAACAGACAGTAAACAGTAAAACGGATAGTAAAACAAACAGTAAAACATTGCAGTAGGTAATATCGTTGTGGTGATTTATCAGGTAATCAGATGAATTTATCAAGGCAATCTGAGTGGACAGGGATGGCTGTAAGGGGCGGTTGGAGGCCATTCGCGGGGTTTCACCCCATATTCAAACATCGTTGGTTTTTACCCTATATTCAGACGGCTATGGGCACGTTGTCCATTTGTGGGTATTTTGCCCCATAGGTATTTCATATAACTATGACACATTTCAGTTTTGGAATGTGATTCAGAATTCAGATAATTCGTGACCTTACATGATTATGTATGGTTCACGACAACGGGGACTAGTGTGGGCTATTAACTACACACATACGTCACTTAATCTTGTTTCAGCTGGTACCGAATAAGCAGAGAACGAACTTGTTCAGGTTTGCTATTGGTTAGTATAGTTCTTGAACATTCACAGCCTTACAAATAAACCTGGTGTAACTTTTTATTCCGATCATAACATGAGACTAAGCACAATCTACAAATAAACTCGCAATAACTTATACAATGGTGTAACGTCTCATAATATCGCTAAAGTAACCTTCACCCTAGTTTAAGTTCGGAATAACCTAAAACTGACTGACATTGACAGAAAGATGTGATTTTTCGGTGATTTGTTGGTTTCTTCTCGGATTTTTTAAATTATCTCCTTATTATCGGTTTATACCAGGTTTAACTATTCCTAGTTTAATCTTTAAATAAAGATGGAATTTATATTTGTAAGGCCGTCAGTGTTTATAGTTCAGTGTCATGAACATACCTATAATAGGCTATATACTGATCACTAAATATAAACCGCCTATATACGTCCCACAACTGGGCACAGGCCTCCAATCAACACTGTTAATGTATTCTAAACACAATATTATTTTTAGGTAAGTCATATGAAATTTATTTTAAATATAAGTTTCCTAAAAAGGCAATAGTTCAATTTATAAAAATAAATTTTAATAAATAGCACACAAATACACAATTGGTAGGCCTGAACAAACTGTCACTTATAAGCGCCGATTTTACACCGCAAATCAGACTAAGTTCCAATGTCTTTAATATTAAAAAGCTATTTTGTCTCTTAAGGAAATAAAATGCATTTTTTCTCATTGTTTTAGGGGCAAAGAGTACTCTATTTATGTTGGAGATGTGAAAAATAAATTAAACGACAATACATGTCACGTTTTTTACGACAAAAATAACAATGACGTCACTCACCCGTAAATAAAGATGAAACCCTATCGGCCCAATTTGCATTGTACACCGGCCGCATATCAAAGCGACGAATAATGAATATTGGGGGTAATTGATTCAGGGGGACACCCCGGAAGTGGGGGTCACCCGGTTAAGTGGGGTCACTCATCGCCATGCTAATTCTGTAAAGCAAATATTGGCGCGATTGACGTGACCGTACCGCGAGTGCGTGATCGTAACACAAATAATAACACTGTAATTGTATTTACTTAATTGATGCATTTTATTTGTGTACTTGGTATATTAGATTGCCATTTATGTAGCCTAAAGTAAACTTCATTCTACACATACATTTGTTACTATGAAATTAGTAAATTATATACTAGATTTCAATAGAACTTTCGAACTACCATTCTGTGGAACCAACCTCACTTCACATTCGCCAATATTAAGGATCTGTGACAAGTACAACTTATTAAATTCTAAAATAAAGGATATAGACATTTTCCATGATTCCATTCACACACTGAAAGCTAAGATACTGAGGCATGTTACTAACTCTGTATCGTCATAAGTTCATAACGTACATTTTCCCATTTGTATTTTTAATTTTAATTCATTTGTTTCCAACAATACTTAATTTTGTTCTATATGTATTATGTTATAGTTTTAACTCTTATGTTTGCTAAGAAGATTTATGGCTGTTTTAATTTAGAAGTTAATTTATGTTTAAGTTCTATACATATTTATCTAAATAATATACACATAGATATATATATTTTGTTGTTGTAATTATGAATGTTGTGTGTACCTGTAATTGGAGCGCATATACAAAAACTAATTTAAGACTTACATTTTATAAATTTACAATATGTGTACTGTTGGTATACCTATCTAAATAAATAAATAAATTAAAATGAAATTTTTTGACCCTTTATACAGCTCGGTGACGAGTGGGTACTTAGTTCATCTTGCGATGGATATACCCCTGACTACCCCAGTTGGGATATAATCGTAAGGTTATATTATGTTTGTATTAATAAACAATCCATACATAATACACTTACTAAGCACTTAGTAAGCTACATTATTTATCATTACATAATACCAATCCAACCCATAAAGGGAAATCCAGCCCAATACAGATTATAATCCCAAAATGCATTTGTCGAATATAGTATGTTTTCTCACTATATTACAACTTAATATTAATGGTTCATTGTGTTAGAGAGAGTTTGAGGAGCTCGGTGGCGTAGCGGTTAACGCGCTCGGTCTGCGATTGTTGAAGTAAAGCAACTTTCGCAAAGGCCGGTCATTGGATGGGTGACCACAAAAAAAAAGTTTTCATCTCGAGCTCCTCCGTGCTTCGGAAGGCACGTTAAGCCGTTGGTCCCGACTGCATTAGCAGTTGTTAATAACCATCAATCCGCACTGGGCCCGCGTGATGGTTTAAGGCCCGATCTCCCTACCCATCCATAGGAAGGCCCGTGCCCCAGCAGTGGGGACGTTAATGGGCTGATGATGTGTTAGAGAGGTTGCTGGAAGTGTTTTATACGACTAATAGTCGTGTCCTGCATTTTACTCTTTCAGAAAATCAAGTGATTCACACCTGCAATGTCTTTACCAAACAACGGACAGTCTCATAAAGTGATCATGATAATGTCCCCTATGGAAATCGAACCCGTACTTTCAGATCTGATCACTTTTTTTTTTTTTTTTTTCAAAATAGGAAGATAACTTAGTGGAAACCAGAATGTATATATGATATCGCTGGAGTCCTTTAAAGGACAAGTAAAGGCGCACTCTGTGAACTCTGGCTCCTCTTCTTTTATGTAAACCATCTGTCCTTTTTCCATAGTGTTATTATGTATTTAGGTATATAATGATTTAGTTATGTAAGTATAATATTATAAATAAATAAATATTTATATATAGGTATGCCAATGTTTATACATATTAATTTTATATGTTTATATATACTATAAAAAGTGAAATTTACTTATTTTATGTAGGTAGTTCTTTTAATTATTTATTTTATTAGAATGCACTAAACCGCTATTATTATCATCATCATCAGCCGTACGACGCCGACTGCTGGGGTATTATTATATTTGTACAAAATTTTCCTGTACCTAAAGGTTGCCTGGAAGAAATTTCTGCATAAGCAATAAGGCCGCCTGTTGTGCTTTTCTGTATATGTTGTCCTTATCTCTGTATTTTGTGTCCATTGTGCTCAATAAAGTATTTTATCTATCTATCTGTCTCCGGTCCCCTTTTAACTACATTATGAGGAGTAAAACGATACAAAAAACCGCTGGGAGTGGAAACAGCGACCCAGTTCTGTTAATATGGTAGTGACTTGCACTTCTCCGACAATATGTCTTGTTCGACGGCTCGTTGACTTGCATGAGCAATCCTCCGTCCAGGACTGAGGAATAAACTTGCGATTTGTTCCGGGGCACGGACCTTTTTTGTTTGTATTCGACCTTTTTGAAGCTTGCAAGTTGAATTACTTCTTGCAGGAAAATTTGAAAATTTTGTAAGCGGTCTATTATTATTATTGCGTATGGCAGACAAAATAAAATATCTTGCGTGGATCAAGTCTCTGCAGCATCCGTCACACAATGCAGCTCGGCTATACCACCTGGGAACCGGTGCAGAGGGCACTCGTTCACTATGTGAGATATGGTTTGTACGGGTGACCACATTCACATTGTGGCGACACTTTTAAGCCCCATTTATATAGGTGATGGTTTGACTTTCCATGGTTGGTCCTACAGCGGTCTATTATGAACACTATGGTCACTTGTGTAGTGGTACCTTCCGGCCAAGTAGTCAATGCCCTAAGCGATAAGTCTCCCAAAATATATGTCACCGACTTGTGTCTCAAACGGAGAGACCCACTTTATTACCTTAATGCGCAAATAAAAAGATATTTTTATTTATTTATTGACATCATTGTTTTGTGGCTCAATCTACCCTGGTATCGTTAACAGGCGTAAGTAGTATCTATTCTGTCAGATGCTCCGTATGCGTCGGAATGAGATTATCATCGACCCAGCCAGCGGGGTCGGTATCGGGGCCGTAAAGTGTTCTGTCGACCTCATTTTATCTCCCTGGTGTACGCACTACTGGGCCGACTGCATAGTTAAATTAAAATTAAACTAAAATTGCTTTATTTCAGATTACAATGATCCATAATTTACATAATAAAACATTCAAATAAATTGAAATAATAAAACAAATAAAATCAATTAAAATATAAAACAATGATCACAAAATAGGTACATACATGTTTTTCTTTTTAAATATTATATTTAAATTAATACCTTCTCACCGGTATCAGTACCTCGCAGCACTAATTTCTGCCTGCTTTTTCATTCTTCTTCAACACTTTAGGCATTTACTAGGTAAGCATACATTTTCACCTACCATTAGGAGAGATTGTGGTCAAACGCCAACCTGTATGGAATAAAATCTAACCTTTGCACTGGTTCGTTGGGTAAAGCATCTGTAACTCGAAGCCTTTGTTTTCTTTTTACGTGTCTTATTGTAGATTTGCCGCATTCGGCGTTAACTTCATTGGCCGTAATCTGACCTATACTGCCTAAGGAGTAACGAAACAAAACATCTTATTTAACATAATGTTGAGTTCCCCAACTCTTTGTCCAATCTCATCCCATAAAGCAGTTTGGTCCACGTGGCGTAATACTAAACCTTATACCCAAAGACGTGAAGTTTTAATTAAAAATTTCAACTTTTAAGGGTTCCGCCCTTCGAACATTACTGGGCATTAAGCCTACCCGAAACCGTTAGACTAACTCCGTAACATTAATTATTACCCTCGGACGTTAGATTAAACACTTGAAAAGTCTATTGGCTTTAAATTTACGGTCTAATTAGGTTCAACTTCTTGAGAAGACAAGTGGAGTGTACGCTTGACTTTAGAAAAGGTTGAAAACCTCGTTTGGAGTTTTCGTATTATAAAGTTTCACGCATTACTAAAAGTCTTCCGAATTTTCAATATTAAGAAAGGAATAAAGAAACGTTTATTATAAAGGGACACCACAGTAACAAATATAAAACAAAACACGGAATAACACATAACTTACAATCAAAACACGTAATGAAAACAAGTGACACAAGAGAGTACAAATAAATAGATAGTAAATATTAAGGCAAATTGTAATTGAATTTTATTTGTCATCAATTTTAGAAAATCTATTACAGAACAGAGAAAATCGATTTTCGAATTGTCAATTTGAAAATTTTAGTTTCATTATATGTCGAATCCTCCTGATTTCGCCATCAGAATTATTCAAATTAAGAATACGAAAATCGATATTATCAAATATTATGTTATCATATTGATTTGAGCTCTGCCTATTAGTGATTACGTGCGAATTTTAATAAAATCTTACATTGATTGTAGTCATGAAATAAATACGTATTTTTTTTCTATTCCGTGATTGTAGTAGTCTTTGGGGAGAGCCACACACAAGTACTAAATCAGACAATTGTATGGAGTATCCTGGATCTGCTAGATGCAATAAAAAGAAAATAAGATAAGTGTTTGAGGAAAACCTAGACGAACATACCGCGACCACATCCAGAATGTTATAAAGAAACGCCAAGTCAAGATTGCACAGTGGATCGCTGGGTAATGATGCCGCCGACGAACTGGCAAGGAGAGGATCAGACACCAGGGTGTATGGACCCATACCGATCCTGCCGATACCTTTCAGTCAGTTTTTTTTTTATTCAAAGTAAAAAATTTGTACAAAAAGTTACTTAAAGCTAAATATGGCTATATAGTTACGCTCGTGGGTACGGGACCATACCCAGCAACTACACAACATCAGATGGGCACAGCTGCCCACATGCCGACAGTCGAAGGATATCATGCCTATGATATCCAAGAGCTTCACTCGCCGACTGTTTCGCTTAAACCGCAATGACCTTCGAATAGTAGTGGGCAGTATTACGGGTCACTGCCCACTCAACAAGCACCTATTTAACTTAGGGATAACGAACAGCCCACTTTGCAGAGGCTGTCTGGACGCAGAAGAAACTGCCCCCCATGTAATCCTGGAATGCACGGGAGTGTCAGCACAACGAGTAAAAATCCTCAAAGGAATGGGGTCGCTCCGCGAAGTCTGTGAAAACCCCATGTAACACACCCCCCTTACATAAACAACTATCCTGGTCACAACACCAAATGTAACACTCCCCCCCTTCGCAACTCGTTTAAACACCTGCCTAAATCTATATATCCCTACAATCATCTACTTTGACCTATAAATACGTTTAAAAATACCTGTAAGAGAAATTCACACAGCACAGAAATCATATAAACAGACATATTCAAACGACTATGATAAAGCATAAAATAATCCACCTGAAATAAAGGTACATAGACACGAACAGATATAAATATATCAAATCAACACCAACACCAATTTCACATATGTAATAAATAAGTGTGCGTCAAGCTAGCGGCCTCAAAAAAAAAATGGGCACGAAAAAATAATTTGACCATACCAAAAAATAGTACTCTTATTGAAAAAAATAGTACCTGTTGTAAAAAAATTAGTACCATCACGGTTCTGGATTTATAGCCATGTTTTATTGCACTTGCTAGCTTGACGGTGAGCGAAATTTGGCGAGAGTTAACGACAAGGTCTTTCGCTTTGATTTAAACGCCAAAAAATAGTACCGAAATAGTACTCACCCCCTGCAAAATACCGAAAGTAGTACTTCAACGGTTCCAAAGTTATAAAGGCAGTTCTTTGATCCCGCTAGCTTGACGTTTTGAAAATACCTATTATCTGGGGAACGCTTGCATACTTCAGTATGTAACTAATGTCAATAAACTCGTATGAAATAGTACTCCCTACCATCATAATTTTGATCCGATTCTCTTTGTAGAAATGTTAAAAAATCATCATAACCTATGCCATACATTTGTTGTTGATACAGTCACGTAGACAATTACATAACCTCACAATTTATTCGTAAGTATTGCCATTTTGGAGGTCTACCCTACCATTTCTTTGCACTTCAGTGCTGCTATTACAAAAAATTCCTATTGCATACACCCATATGCACTAATTTTAATAGAAAATGGCTGCATGGGTCTAGTTCTTATCGAAAACAATCTGTGATTTTAATACATCATAATACATTTTTAATCTGCTGTTTTATTTTATAATTTATACCTTCATGTTGAATTTGTTACGGATCGAAGTGTTTGTTAATAAACAATTTGCAGTATTTGTAGAATAACTCAAAGAGTTTCAACAATGATATTACTTTCATCTAACAACCCTGGCACTTCACCAATTTTTACCCAAAAATGGGGAAAAATACTGAAATCTGACAACATTCTTGACCATGTGTAATAATTTTGTTCGCGACTGTACTTGTCTTGATAAATGTATGACATAGGTTATAATGACTTTTTGACATATTTCTACAAAGAGAATCAGGTCCAAATTATGATGGTAGGGAGTACTATTTCATACGAGTTTATTGACATTAGTTACAAACTGAAGTATGCAAGCATTCCCCAGATAATAGGTATTTTCAAAACGTCAAGCTAGCGGGATCAAAGAACTACCTTTATAACTTTGGAACCGTTGAAGTACTACTTTCGGTATTTTGCAGGGGGTGAGTACTATTTCGATACTATTTTTTGGCGTTTAAATCAAAGCGAAAGACCTTGTCGTTAACTCTCGCCAAATTTCGCTCACCGTCAAGCTAGCAAGTGCAATAAAACATGGCTATAAATCCAGAACCGTGATGGTACTAATTTTTTTACAACAGGTACTATTTTTTTCAATAAGAGTACTATTTTTTGGTATGGTCAAATTATTTTTTCGTGCCCATTTTTTTTTTGAGGCCGCTAGCTTGACGCACACATAAATAACGTTATTTAAGTTAAACAGATTTTACATCCAATCTAACAACACAACTCATTGTGATGCATAGCTGACACCATAGCCATGGCGCTAAAAGGTAAGAAGGTAAGTAAGTGAGCGACTTAGCAACCGGAAGCCAATACGCAGCTACTCATCACTGTCCTCCCCTCAATACACCTTAGTGCAAGAGGATCAACAGAAGCAGAGACTACCGAACTGGATTGACCCCGTGTATACTAAGCAAAAATGTCCCTAACGTCCCTACCATGGCTTCAGCGGCATTGCAATAACACCAGCCATAAGAATAAGTATGAGTGTGAGTGTGAGATGGATGGTCATGAATATGATACCAACCATGAATCACAAGAATATATGCGGTCAAACTGGATGTAATTGTTATGCATAAATGCATTATAAGTAGCAATAATATTGTATGCCAGTAAGCACACAAGTTGCATAGTGAAATCAGGCCAGGTAAACCCCCGGACAAGGTATAGTTTATAAGCTAGGTATGTCACTATCTGGCAGCAGTGACATTAAGGTATAATCAGGTAGATGAATAATAAAATAACACAATTAAATTGTGTGGATTTGGTTTATGTATATCAGTGTAATCAAGCCAGGCAGGCCCGGACAATACAGATAAGTATGTAACAGTCATGTTAAGTCACATAGGTGAAATAACAACACAGATTCAAAGTATATAAGTTTATTCAAAAGCCATTACCAATAATACCATTACCTTCATCTCATGGTATCCAGACTTTTATAATTCAATTCAAATTAGTAATTTAGTGTATTATTTACATGGCTTAATAAGCCACAATAAGCTGATAGGTCCAGAGAGGGTCATAATAAAATTACATCATGACACAAGAGGACAAAGTTGACCCATACCATACAATACTGATTATAAGGCATCGGCTAGAGTCTTCATACTCGAAAGCATCGCCACGCACAACCGCTCATCAGGAGGAGGCAATCCAACCTGACTATCCAAGTCGCAACGCTGGCTCGATACTGATTATCTAGCTTCATCTCATATTGGCGGATGGTCCTCCTGTCCCAATATCAGAAAGAAGGTCATGGATAATAATATCTCACCGCACCACTCCTGTAGATAGCTGTATCTCCCAAAGCACCACTATAGAACAATTCAGAACCATGTTACAGTGGTAACAACAACTGTTCCAACAATTATTCTACATTGACACAGTGAGGTAGCAGGCCGTAAACCATAAAGATTCACCCTGTGTAACGTCAGATTGGTTTTCGAGTAGAATCCTCGGGGAATTCTAACTACAATAAAACACAGCAAGATTACAATCCAACCTGGACCATCAGTCTAGGTTGACAAAAATATAAAGTAAAAATCTAAATCCATGAGGTTACCTCTAAAACCAGGATACCTCATTCTGCATACTGATCTCCCATCTCCAGGCAATAATTATATTACCTCGAAATGTAGATTTCAACACACAGAACTACACGAAGAACATTTTTTTTTTAGTCTATGCGGCAATATGTACAATTTTCATTGTAAACATTGACACACAGCCCAAACATACAACAAATTAGATAATAAAGTCCAGTCAGAATATGTCGCAAGCAGTCATTCCCTACGCGTCAGTAAAGTGTCAGTCAAAGTTGAATAGATAAACATACATAAACTACATAATATAATAACATAAATAGTAACAAAACACAAACAAAGGTAAACAATCACAAGCTGCACATGGTCCTTTACGTTCGCAAGTTTTCCTATGCACTTTTGGCACTCCTATCGGGCCCTACCAACTTACAGAATCTCTCTTCTGACTTGAAATTCCTAAATAGGAAAACACTAGATTCAAATCAAGAAATAAGCAGCTTCACAATGATATAAACACTAGAAAATCATCATCACCTCCATATAGGTTTGTAGGTCTATGAAATTATGAAACCTAAGGTGAAACAAAATCTACATGTTTCCCTGGTTTTTTTTTTTTTTAAATCCTACTATTCCCGCTATTAGCATCTATGCCTAATAAGAATGTGTCCCAATAAGACCGTGATCAACACTCTCCGTTTCCTTTGCGTTGAACTTCTCACTAACATTCGACTCAATTATATTTTAAAGAGAACATGATTAAATAGAATCACGTTTAATCATTCCTTTCATTAACTTCAAGTATTTCCACTATCACAAGACCCTATAAAAATTATGTCCTAGTAAGAACATGTCCAAATATAAACATTTTGCCATTTCTGTTTCATTGTACCTAATGTTAGATAGAAAACAAATGTTCGCCCACCTCATTTGATACATCACTATCATTCCACAGCAACATATACACACACATACACGCCCCCAAGTTCTAACAAGACGGTTTAAACTTCAAGCACTTCCAATAAGTATTATGTCCTAAAAGAATGAATCGTCCTCGTTTTCCTTTTCATGTCTTGTTCATGCTATGTAACAACTGAAAGCAAATTCCAAAATCCTACTGTTGGCAAGTCACAAACACTTAAGTATACACAAGATACGCTCTGAAAACTAGCTATTTATTTACCCCTGTTAATAATATCCATCATCCACTGCAAAACATAATTATAATACAACACTATACTGTACTCTATGAAATAAAATCATTAAATGAAAAACTCATCAAGGCTAGTTATCCGATACTTATATGGCAAACACACTTTTCAAAATTAATGTAGCTCAAATAAATATAACAAATAAACAGAAAACACAGATTTATAATAACATTAATACATGCTTTCTATAAGTTCATGACTTCATAGCTCCAGGATATTAACCATTATATAAATAATATTAATAATCCTCCATGCGATGTTCAGTCACCATGTCTACTACTACATTGATTGCCCTAACACTACGTAATATCGATCTGAAAGAAATCAATTAAACCTGATACTACTGGGACTACTTCTAGCTGCGAGCTCTCACCTTTAATATTGCAACCCCTAAAGTAATAAACCGAATTTCTGTTCTTCTAATCCTAACTTCATAACATACATACATATCTGGTTTGCAATCCACTAAGATGACCAGAGTTACCTTACCAGACAACTTTGCACTTTCGTTGTTATCCTTATCCTATTCCAATTAACTAAATAATCATTGTGTTCACTGCTGGACATATAACAAAATTATTAATAACTAGTGTAATAATCATACAAGATCACTACTCTCCATTGAATAAACCAATTTGTTTGACTGCTGGGCATCACGCTTCATTGTTGGGTAACATACACACACGAGAGACATATACACATAACTCACACCCATGTTCCCAATTGGACTAATCAGAAGTACAATCTCTACCAGGAAATATTAAAGTCACCGAAGGATATTTTACAGCTATAAAACTGAATGTCCTTTTAAAATCCAAACCCTATTGTCTAACAATTGCATTTAGAAATTTCGTTCTCAAGAAGTTAATTAAAATACCCATCATACACATCATTTACTCAAACATGAACTGTGTCGTAGTTAGATTTATTTTCAACATAACATACAAACAACATACATATAAACACACAATCCTCTTCTTCTTCTACTGTTTTTATCCCCTGTAGGGTTGTAGGACTCACACACAACCAATCGAATATAAATATATGTTCCACTGCTCAACTCATAATATATACGTACATACTCAACAATTTCATTAAAAACTACTGCATCACATAATCTGTACACATTTCATTGTACTCTAACATTAGACTGGGTAAAGGATAAACTCCTGGTGATGAACCATTACATGATTTATACTAAGGTCCACATAGCATACAACCATACTTAATCAACTAGTATAATGTCTCACTGCTGGGTTTATATTTTAATGTTTATGACAATAAAATAACTAATGAACATTATATTACGTCTGTCCACTGCTAGGCTACATACTATTATTATAATTCTATATAACTGTTAAAATTAATCCTTATATTCTAAGTGCTTGTTAAATTCTCAATTAAATCAAAATTTAATATATAACTAAATAATCCTGAATAATTACCTTCCTGTTTACCTCATATTTAACTAGAAAAAGCGTACAAAAGAAGAATTTCCATATGTACCCATCCCTATTGAAACAAAAGTAATTTTTAATGTCAAATGAATATCAATTGTATGCTCAAATCTGTGTCAACTACTGCTATATTAGGTACATATTTCAATGTAAATATACCTAAAATAAAATTTAACTTAACTAACCAATATCTAAGATAAGAAATTACCCCAAAAGCGTTGGAAGCTACTAATTATTTGCAATATATTCAAAATACCTATACTATAATACTAAAATAGATTCTAACCACACCTTTAATCTTTATCATAAAATAATAATAGTTAAGAATTCAATGTTGTGTTTTTTATGACGTTTAAAATATTTTCGTAAATATTTTGATAAAGAATTAATAATAAAATAATAATAGAGTAATATATTAATAGAATTATTAATTAATTAATTTTATTGGATTTTTTTTTTAAATATTTTGATATTTTGTTTTTTTTTATAAGACCTAAATAAAATGTAAAGAAAATGAATATATTATAATTCTATATAGAAAACATACATACATAATAACATTTATAATAAAATTGATAATACTATATAACTCCACGCCCCCAAGACATTCAACCATTACTCAACATTTGAGACCTCATATCCTGGTCACGG
Source organism: Pectinophora gossypiella (assembly GCF_024362695.1). Taxonomy (NCBI): domain Eukaryota; kingdom Metazoa; phylum Arthropoda; class Insecta; order Lepidoptera; family Gelechiidae; genus Pectinophora; species Pectinophora gossypiella. Next base: position 15,874,885 of record NC_065414.1, on the reverse strand, counting down.
CACCAAATGTAACACACCCCCCTTACATAAACAACTATCCTGGTCACAACACCAAATGTAACACTCCCCCCCTTCGCAACTCGTTTAAACACCTGCCTAAATCTATATATCCCTACAATCATCTACTTTGACCTATAAATACGTTTAAAAATACCTGTAAGAGAAATTCACACAGCACAGAAATCATATAAACAGACATATTCAAACGACTATGATAAAGCATAAAATAATCCACCTGAAATAAAGGTACATAGACACGAACAGATATAAATATATCAAATCAAGAAATCCTTAAAATATAACATGCAGCTGTAAAACGAATTCGTAAAATAATCAAAGTAGATTTTAATTGGCCAATTAATAATAATGTGATCGTCTAGTATATTATGGTTAGGACTCTACGTTGTGTTTTTGTAATAACTCAGATTCTTTGAATGAAGGTATGTTGAGATCAGGATGAACGTACGAAAGGAGACGTTAAGAATGCCATACATATTATACATGTCATAAATAAATAGAATACAATATAAAACAATATACAGTAAATGAAATAAAGTTGAATAAATACTTAAATATTAATATATATAAAGTAATTTTAAATATTATAGTTTTGTTGCAAGTCGATAAAGAGACTAAATAAAATTAGATTAATATGAGAATTTAGAGGAGTACTAGAATGGTATTTGTATTTGGTACAATGAGAGACATAGGTAATAAACTTGAATACGATATAGATTGAAATATTGAAGTTTTGTCAATTGAGATTAAATTGAGAGTGCTATAAAGTATTTAATATAAAAATAAATAATTATAAATATAGTTAGGTTAAGTTAAATAAGGATTTATTTGTTTAGGAATTAGGTTTTATTATTGTGAAAGATCTAGGAACACAGGAAAAGGATTAGAATCCCATACCAACAATGTAATGGTATAGGGTGCCTTTTCGAGCCCCGACCACGCTCTTCGGCGAATGAGGCCCTACCCTGATTTAGGCCCCTCTCCGAAAAGGATATATTTTGTAATGGTGAGCCATTCGGCCTTGTTGTAGAGATGAAATATCTCTGAAGTATAAAATAAAGTGTAAGGATTTGGGATGAGCAGCACTCAGCACCAATCAGCTTCATAGCTTACTTTATTCAATTAGTATTAGATTTGATGTATGGTCAGCCTCATATGCAAAACATGCAATATAATATACTTAGATTTGGTAAACAATATCAGCATTTCATCAAAAATGTCGGTCTACACCCAAGGACACGTTAACTTGTGTTGTCCAGTATTGATATTATTATAAATGAGTAAGAGCATTAAAACAAGTAATATAACAGATAATATTCGATGATAGTAACATAGACAGGCTTTCGTTAGTCCGTCGCAAAGGACTGCATCTCGTCGATAATTTATTTATATAAATAGTAGTATGATGAAGTACGATCGAGCGCTAGGACAACGGCCTGGATAATATCGAGAATATTAATAAATAACGCAGGTATGACCGTATGACAGAGTAACAATAGAATATTCAAATGATTAAATGTATATAGAATAACATATTCTATTAATAATGTACACAAAAATATTCACTTGTCATTATGCAGAGTGCTCCCGTTCAGGATATTTCAACAAGATAGGTTTGTCAAGTTAAGGAACTTTCAATAGAAGGTTGTGATGGAAATAATAAAATTATTATCTTCAACATAGTCATAATATAAACGTAATTGATATACTTAATAAAATAATAATCATAAATATTATAATATTCATCTAGTAATATCCAGATTCATTTGTACCTATATGTCAATTTGGAACGGTTGTTGAAGAGAAATTTAGTGGGTAAATAATATAAGTAGATATTAATTAAGTACTTAGATGTATAACCTTGCAGTGGTATCAAAATTATAACTCAATCACAATAGAAGCAATATAATTTTTAGAGTTGATCTACTGACCTATCCAATCTATACTTGTCACATTCCCAATGATCCTAACCAATCCTAATCTTACACCTATTCTTACTTGAGACCTGAAACCGATGTTTCAGATCGCTTTGTTCCTCTCAGCAATACCGTACGACTCCACCCTCTAGCTACCCGGCTCGTCTTTCTCAACTCCAGCGTCAACCCCTACAGTCTTTTCAACCCCTACAGTCTTTCCACTCACTACACTCACAACACTCCCGTCGGTCACGACCTGCTCACGTCCGATGGGCAAGTCCACTCACAACCCTCACAACGACCACGACCTGCTCCCGCGACATCCGAATGGCAAGTCCTCTCACAACCCTTACTTCGACCACGACCTGCTCCCGCGACGTCCGATAAGCAAGTCCTCGTCAACCCTCACAACGACCACGACCTGCTCCCGCGACGTTCGAATGGCAAGTCTCTCTCTCAATCCTCACAACGGTCACGACCCGCTCCCGCGGCGTACGATGGGCAAGTCCTCGTCAACCCTCACAACGACTACGACCTGCTCCCGCGACGTCCGAATCGCAAGTCCTCGATCCTTGTGTTCTCTCTAACATTCTTCCCACACGTTCTCAAGTTGTTTTTTCCCAAAAACCATTAACCTTTCTACATCTGCATTGCATATGTTACGTGCAATCATTCCTATACTTTATTGCCAACAATCGAGTCCTTTGTATTTGGTTGGAATGCCCATTGTGCTAGCCACTTAGACAAAAGTTACTTCACTGTTCTCGTATCATATATCACAAACTTTATGGCAAACATTTGTATATGTTATCGTCTAATATTTAAATTTATTGGACGTTTTGTTTTTGGCTTAGTATTTCTTATGAAATGTTTATAAAAACCTTTTCAAGTACCTACCCTACAGTATGAGATTCCCATGGCGTAAAGTTCTTCGGAATGCGTATAAAAAAGTAACACACTTAATAGAACAAACATAATATGTTCACTCCCTCTTTCCCTATCAGGGTAGCCAGAAGCACTACCTTCACACATCGTACCAGCCACCCTTTGCTTCTCCGATTCTTACTCCGAATATTATGTTGGTTATTGGGGTTGGTTCCGTCACACCCAGGAGGCTTCTGAGCTTCTGGAAGGAGATAGGTTGGCTTACGTAGTCAACAATTACACGCATAATGGGCCATCTTAGAGTCTAAATGCGGAAAACAGAGCCCACTAACATAACATAACAAGATTACACTGAACCGGCGACTTTAATGAGCATGGTAGAAGCGAAAGTGGCAGAAACTCATGATCGTAGTGAGTGGAATGTGGTAGTTTCTACCTACCTCAACCGGAAATAAGCGTGATCTTATGTATGTGAATTCTTCTTTATGATTTTTTCTAAATCCTCATACACTCAACAGAGCATCAGCTCTGTATGTTAGAATCCCAAGGAATAACCATATATTCGCCAGAAGACACATTCTAATTCAAAAATAATATCTTGACTCAGTAGGTAACATAGTTACACTTTGAATCGTCATAATCATCACTTACATAACTAGATAAAATAAACATGTAAGTATACGCGTAGGTACTACTAATAAGCGTAACACATAACTCATTGGAAGAATGAACAACATAAATCCACCAATCAAAATAAGTTTTCTAAAAACCCACTGAAACCAAGTGCTGACTCAAGTATAGTCGCGTTTCAACAATAAATCCAAACCTGACCTTTATGTTTCCTCAGCGCAGCGCAGAGATATTACTCAAATAAAAGATTCAGAAACAAATACAACAGCAAGTCGGTCCCAAACTAAAACACACAAACTCTCAACATCCCTAAATCCACTTACAAGGAGCAAAACTCAGAACAGAACTCAATACAATTCGCAGCCGACTCCATAAATAAACAACTTAACGCACTCACGAAATTTGAACAAGTGGACCAAACCCTTTTTGGGTCTTCGCACAGTTGCAAACTTCCGCACTGTGTTCCGAAATTTCCGCCATAATTGAGCACAGTTCTGCTTATTGGAAAATGGTGGAATTTCATTGGTAGAGTCCGACAAAAAATGAGTATGCAAATTAAACAATAAATCTTGCGAATACACGTCGTATCGGTGTGTTTCCAATGGCCACGTAACGTCGGCAGCATAAGAACGTTAATTTATTTTCTGACTCCAAGCGCGGGTAATATGAAAATTTCCTCCGTTGGGAAACGACACAGACGAACGATAACGGCTTTGTAATTTGTCTGCTCATTATTATTGAGTAACTGTCAGAATAAAATGAATATCCCTTAGCTTAATTTTTAGAACTACTGCATTACTGTGGGCACTGTGTCCAGTGCCTACGAAGTGGAAAGCTGCAACATCTATCCAACCATAAAATCTATTGGTGCGATTTGTACGCTACTGAGTGTACAAGTAGGAATAACCCGTCTAACTGACATTTTCATGCGGCTTTAAGCGTTAGTGAGGCTTAGTGCCTATATACGTCCCACTGCTGGGCACAGGCCTCCCCTCAATCAACCGGAGTGCAACGCAAAATCTACCTATAAGTAATGTTGTTTTGTGCAATAGTTTAATGGTTCATTCGGAAGTAAACACGCCTTTAAAATTTTAAAAGAGTTTCTGCAAATGACTAAGTCTTCAGATAACACAATCCTAACTATTAGTCGCGGTCCGGTCGCAGGACTGCACAACCCAACCCCAGTTGGGCTGGTTTAATTGGAACACAGTAATTTATCGCCGGATCTCCGTTATCGGATTACCGCCCGATCAAAATTATATTTGAACGGCTAAATTAATTTACAATATGCACTGTTTCCACAGCAGCGAATTAGTTCGCTTCAGTTGCTAGTGTAAGCTTGGCTTTAATTAATTTATTCATCGTATTTTCCGGACAAACGGACCCTTCTTGTTTGTTTGTCGCGTCACTTTGGAACAAAGGACAATGGAGTGATCTGTCACATTTTGGGAATATACTTTCAGTGAAACAGTATCTAAGTATTGTTGAATTTTAAAGCAATGTATGCCTGTTGAACAATTTGAAAATGTTCTAATAAAGATTTTACAATATTTTCTTTATTCGTTATTGCAAATTCTGACTGAAATAACTACCCGCTGACGTAGCCGAGCTGCATAGTATGACGGATGCGGCAGAGACATGCTTGAAGGAGCTTAAACTAGACACTTCAACACTGGATATTTTTTTCCAGACTCTGAATGACTGATGTATTTATTATAAGAATTATTTTTATATTAAATGGTTTGTAGAGCCTATGTTATGAACGTCCCACTGCTAGCTGCTCTTTTCTATCAACCTGCTATATAATAATATCTACTGCGCCAAATACTTGCATGAGACATCCAGTGGGGTTAAAATGGCCACATCGAAGCAATTCATCTAAGAAAGCAATATTGCTATTTTGACATTTGTTTGCATTGCGCACTTACTTTTATATGCGCAAATGTCAAATTACAATATTGCTTTCTAGATTAATTGCTTCGATTTGGCCATTTTAACCCCCCTGTTTTTTTTTGAAGCTGGATTCTACGCAGGCCTAATTTCACGCACTGTATCGCTGGGACCTGCAGGATCTATTGATATCTAGTTACTTCGTACAGTTTATAAGGTTTTCCAAGTACAATTCTAAGTTAATATACTGTCGCTCAAATTCTCTACTCACTCCCCTAACTACACGAAGAGTATACCTAACAAAATACATAAGCAGTAAAACTACTCAACGTAACGAGGCGAGACAATTACAGCACAAATTGTTACCCCCAAAAGACATGACCGCGTTCCGTCGGCCAGTTTTAATTATTAAGAGCTGTATGTAACTTGAGCGTTTATTTTATTTCATTTAACCCTGGAGTAACAGAGGACTCGGGTTCGGTTCCCGGTTAGTGCTAATTTCGGAGGCGAAATTATCTAAATTGACTCTGATCATATTCGTTACGGTGTCATGTGCTTGTACAGCATATAAGTGTCATCGTAACGAATACTGAGGGGGATGATTCAGCTCATTATTCTGTGTTAATATCAAATGAAATTTTCCATCGCAAAAGTACGTATAGACTTACAAATAAACACAAAAAAAAACACGAATTTTGCGGCGGAGAACTCCACTTGACGTTAACTCAGAATCATCTGAATCATCTCCGTATTCGTTACGATGGCACTAACACCCTGTAGATAGATACACAAGAGGTAATATAAAACAAGTTTATATAAACAGTAGAACTCCTGAACTCGACGGGAAGAGACAAATAAAGCGCAAATTGTTTTCCCCAGAAGACACGAGCGTGTCCCGACAAATGTTTTAATTATAGAGGACAGTGTAACTGGAGTAACTACAAGTGATGCCGAGGGGTGCTGTCGAAAAATTCGGCTCAATGTGAGAGAGGGTATTATATATTTGATATTATTTCACTTCACTTGTTGGGAGTGCAGACAGGCAGTCGCTTCTGTAAATTCTAGCCATAGAGGTAGCCAATCAGCTCGCGACACCAAACACTTCAGGACCCCGATACCGACCCCGCCGGCGTGGTAGACGATTTCTCTCAATTAGCGTTTATCGCTATCAACCCACTAGTGTCGATTAATTCTTTCAAATATTTTTCCTCTCAGACAACGCCCTGAGCCGAGTTTCGGCCTGTTGTCTTAAACGTTGTACCGGGTGAGAGCTTTCAGTGCTCCCCATTTGTCCGGCCAAGTATTTAATGCCATCTGCGGCAAATCTACAATAAGTAAAAAAAATCTTTCTGTAAAAACCGGACTTGTGAAATCTTAAGAATCGTGATAACGCTAGGACAATGAAATATCATTTTCTTTAGAGGATTTACAGACAAACATGTTATGTATATAAAATGTAATAATCATACAATACCAGAAGCATTATTGGTTGAAATAAATCTGAATAAATCTGAATAGATCGGGCAATTGAATATAACAAGTTTTATATCGGAACGCAGATCTCCAGACATACAAACATACATAAACTCACGCTTGTAATATCTAATGGGGTGAGCAGACCCACAAGTAATCAAATACAATGTATAATCTATTTCGTGTACAATCTTGAAACTTCAGAACCATGTCGAGGTAAAAATAACCTCCTAAACCGAAACTTTGAGTTCAAGGTGAGATGATTTAATTTGGCAGTGGCAAACCAGTGCACCAGCCGTTGGTGGTAATTTTATTCCCTTCCTCTTGCCGGCAGTAGGAAATTGACGATCACCATCGTGCAAGGTGGTAAGTAGCTGGCTGGTTTAGCCCGGCTGCAATTTGGACGCGTTTCTGTAAGAATTTGCAGCGTTTGCATCGATGTGACCTCTGCCAGGATTCACCCTGGCTGGCACGCGCGTTACTTTAAAAGTTAATCTTTAAATGCGTCACGTCCATCGGATGCCTAACGACATGTGAGCTAAGATCACCACAGAATGGTCTCCGAATAGAGACAGACGCAGGCACGGCAGACCGAGGCGGAGGTGGCGCAACGACTTGGATGCTTCCCTGGAAGGCTGGCCAGAGGAAGCACTGGAGAGAGAGTCCTGGAAGAAATGGAGGGAGGCCCTTGCCCAGCAGTGGGACACTTTAGGCTAGATAAGATAAGAAGAATCCAACCCAAGAATCAAAATGGCAGAAATTGCTGTTTAGCAATAAGGCCGCCTATTGTGCTTATGTTTTATTCGTATGTTTATGTCCTTTGTATATGTTGTTGTGCATTAAAGTATTATTGATTGATTGCTTGAAGAATCTTTAAATTAATATATTATAACAGGGAGTATTTACGGCGCCATGTGCTTAGCATGATGTGGTTTGTTTTGATTTTATAAATAATTAATTCTCCTCCTATTATTTATTTATAAATTCAATGAGAGAGATGATAATAAACTCGTTATACTGTTACCACCTGATATTTATTTGCAGATGAAAATCCGCGTTACAGTACTATAATGTACACCTCTCGACACCCTGAGCTGCTCACGACCATGTTGCTGCCTTGCCGTCCAGTCGCGTCGGCTAGATAGGTGGCCCATCCAGTGAGTGGCGAGTCACTGCCTGCTCATTTATCCATGTTTACCAACATTGGTCGAGCAGGCGCCATAGTCCCCCATAGCTCCAGTATCCCGGTCCACTAACCCCCAACCCAATAGCCCAGTTCCCTTTGTTCCCATAATCTGCAATAGTCCTACACGAACCGGGCATTGTCTTTGGGTGCACTCCCATAGTGCATACAGGGATAATCGCCGGTTGGTGTCACACCCCATTTAGATTAAACTGTCTTAAGGGGCCTCTACGTGTTGGCTTCGGCCCCACGCACGCCTTCCAAAAGTCCGGGCCTCCATATTCAAATTCAAATTCAAATTCAAAAATATCTTTATTCAGTAGGTAACATAGTTACACTTTGAATCGTCAATTTTACATAACGAACGTCTCATCCGCCTAAAACTACTGCAGCTTCTCACAACCTGTATAGCCGGGGAAAAGAAGCTGCAAGAAAAACCTCGGCACAGGGCCCTAGACGTTCTTTAAAAAAATAAAAATAAACATAAAACATAAAATATTGGTATACAATTGAGTAATTTAGCTGCCTAATATCAGTTCTCAGACAGTTAATCCCATGCATTCATATCTTCTAAATAATCACTAACTTTATAATAACCTTTTTTGTAAAGTTTTTGTTTAACTACTGTCTTAAAACAGTTGAAAGGCAAATTCTGAATGTCAATGGGAATCTTATTGTAAAAACGTATACATTGCCCCTTAAAAGATTTAGTAATCTTATGTAATCGACTGACTTGTAAAGCAAGTTTATTTTTATTCCTGGTATTAACAATGTGCCGATCGCTATTTTTTGCAAATAATCCTATATGTTTTTTTACATATATTAAGTTTTCAAAGATATATTGTGATGCCAAAGTTAAAATATTAATTTCTTTAAATTTATTTCTAAGTGACATCTTGGGTCCCAATTTGTAAATCGCCCGAATGGCTCGCTTTTGCAGAACAAAAATGCTGTTCATATCTGCAGCATGACCCCACAGCAAGATGCCGTACGACATTAGACTGTGGAAGTAGGCAAAATAAACTAATCGCGCGGTTTCTACATCGGTTATTAAACGAATTTTTTTGACCGCGAATGCTGCTGAGCTGAGCCTTTTGGACAACTTATCAATATGAGGACTCCATTGCAACTTAGCGTCCAAAGTAATTCCCAAAAATACAGCAGTATCCGTGAGGTCCAATTCCTTATTTTTTACAATAATAGAATCGAGGGGCCTACTAACATTCGATAACGTAAAATAAACATATTTTGTTTTATTTTCATTAAGTAGCAGGTTGTTTACAGTAAACCAATCCACTACCTCTGAAATGGCGTTGTTTACATCGTCAAAGGAATCTTGTCGTCTCTTTACTTTAAAAGTAAGGAGGTATCATCTGCAAACAGCACCACCTCATGTTTTACAAGACTAGGTAGGTCGTTTATGTAAACTAGGAATAGAAATGGACCTAGAATTGAGCCCTGCGGGACGCCTATAGTGACGTTAGATCCACACGATCTGCAGCCATGCACATCAACCCTCTGAACGCGGCCACTAAGGTATGACTCCAAAAGAGCGATGGCATTATCAGTTATTCCATAGTGACGAAGTTTCGCGATCAAGATATCATGACAAACGCAATCGAAGGCTTTGGAAAGGTCGCAAAAGACACCAATAGCATCTTTGGACTCCTCCCAAGCCTGAAAAACATGATTTATTAACTCAACACCAGCATCGGTTGTTGAGCGACCCTTTGTGAAACCAAATTGTTTATTAGACATTAAATTGTTTAAATTGAAAATATAGGCCCGAGATATGAAAAAGACATACAATAATAATAATAAAAGTTTATTTCGGACTTATAAAAAGAAACATCCATATTTGTTAGTAACATTACAAACTTAAATCTAGTATTAGTAACAAATAAGTAATCGAGGCCGGTTGGACCCCCGGTTGGAATAATACTAGAAATGTACACTCTTCGCCCCGCACCTATCCGAGCTGCCCTCACCTCACCCCCGATAACTGTGTTTGTGTTTCTTTTTACAAACGTTTGTTTCTCGAACGATCTAACTTTTAATCTCGAATGCGAATCCGGACAAATTATTACATTAAAAGAAAAAAAAGAAACAAAAGGACTGCCGTACTTTTTTACTGAATCTTTTCTCCACATCGCGACAAAGGGAAAGTTTCAGAAAAACCATTTCTTACAGAACTTTCAATAACCGAGAAGCGATAATCCGCCGTAACTAATCGTTCATTTAAAAGACGATTAATTTAAAAGATCGGAAGAAGAAACTTTATCAATAAGCCTGCGACTATCTTTAAGGAAAATCATTCTCCCGTAATCTATAATTTTGTACGCGAACGTGGTGAATAAAAATTAAATAAGTTGGTATATTTTATGTCTCCGTGTCGATAAAAATATCTCTTTTTCTTCAAAAAACACCTCCACCAACCCACAGTGAAGGTTGACTGAGGGGAGGCCTGTGCCTGGCAGTGGGCTTATAGGCTCTTTATGTATGTATGTTAAGTATGTGCGATATCCCTGGAAAGATAAGGAGCTGTCCAGTATTCAGAATAGGAGCAGCTTTCAACACAGGCAGCATCTTACCTCAGTATGACCCCAGATCCCAGCGTGTCACGTGCGCTACAAATTGTGACACATTCGCGCGACACCGCCGCGTCACGTCGCAACACGCCGCCATTTTTATTTCACAACATGGCGCCCAAATGCAAGAAATTTTATTGCGCAAAGATCGTCCCCGCTTCCCGTCTTTTATGGGAATCAGAGTGAAATTCACAGGGAAAACATTGACATTTCAGCTTTCCTTTGATAAAAATCTTTGATTGTCACCTGACAATCAGTCGCGGAACCAGATAGGTAATTTTTGTATAAACACAGTCAACTTTTTACGTTTTATTGAAGACTTATAAATAGGTTTTCATTGTTTTTGATTTGCTGTTTCAATAAAGAATCAAAATACGTAATCTTCGTTGTCTTTATTTTATTTTAAATGTATAGATAAGGAACTTTGATAAAAATATAAGTTTAAAAACTAAAACCCGACTACGGGAAAATCAAGCTCTAAAATAACAATATGAAACAAGAAAATAACAGGTATATTAATGTGATATTCTTCCGAATAGTGATGTTTGGAAGATAGCCGTGGTCATATTACCACGGCATGCATAGTGCGAGGAGCGTGATTTTCCCGTAGTCGGGTTTTAGTTTTAAACTTATATTTTTATTATTTTTTTAGGCAAGATTCAGAGATAAAAACTGTCCGGAACATGTCTGAGCAGTCATGTTACTAATTCAACGTAATTATCGAGTAAATACAAGCAAACTCGCGGATATAAGCTAGTAGTAATATGTACATATTTCATTTGATGCCCAACACACTACCATTCGAAAAAAAATATATTTTCGTCCTCAGTTAAAGTCCTCTAGAGGGCGCGACGTGACGTCACATAGCCTATAACACATTATATACATACATATACATAGCGGTCAACAGACATAACTCTCATTTTTGCTTCGCGGGGTCGGATGAAAATCTTTTCTTTTTCAACTATTACAAAAATATCTGTAGATAGGTATTGTAAGATCATGGTACCCAAAACAAAATAATAACAATTCAATATTCCATCAGGTAGAAATGGGAATAAATCCGTGACCAATGACGAGGGTCCAGAAATGACCATTAAAAGTTAGATTACTGGCAAATTCCAATGACCATAGTTATAATCGACTTTCTGAGCGTCCTTACATTTGTGTATTACCCTTGAAACTATTTTCGTAATCATTTCAGGTTCAAAAACAATCGAAATCGTTTATTTTCAATGTCACTGAATAAAAAGAATCTAAGGTACCCTCTCGACAACTTATGCAATGTAACGGTTTTACTAAGAATTTAACCGACTTCACAAAAAAGAGGGTATCAACTTGACCCGTGGATATGCAACTTTGGTTTCATTAAACTTAATACACTTAAGATCACCAATTTTTCCAATTGGGGTAGTCAGAGGTACATTCGTCCTATGAGGAACTAAGGGCTTTAATTACAGGTCGGTTAACACCCTGATTTATATACCTATAGGCTTATTCCCAACTTTGTATCGTATAAAGGCAAGCTGCCTTTGATTAAACAGCACTCGATCAAAACATTTCTTAGCTTTTAAAACCGCCGTTATAACTTCCAACTTCCTAATTGAACCCATCAAGCAGGATGCATAAAGCCTATAACAAACTTTGGACATTACGCGCAACTTCTACGCAAACACGTCATTTTATATGACAAATTAAAAGCAAACCCTAACCACAATCCAACATTAACTATCCTCCTTATCGGTTCAAGTTTAAAGCACATTTTACAACGAACTCACTCCAGCTGCAGGGCTATTTCAGTTTACAAAGCTGCATTTTCAGCTAGAATGGACTTTATTGCGTCAAATTGAGGGCGTTTCGTGTGCAGCCGAGTGCAGTGTAAGTTTGTTCGCCGCCCCATTAGATGTCACAATAATTATGACAAGTGAAACGCCAAAGAAAACGATTTCGCGCTTCAAAACTAAAAGTATACTAAAAGTAAAAGTATAGTAAACTAAAAGTTGCTTGTATGCTGTTCTGGGAGCAATAGGGTCCACATAATATCAGCGTCGTGGTTCACGCCGCGACTTGTGCTGAGTGAGGCCCTTTTATCTCAGGACGTCCACCGCCACCTTATGACCATTTCGACTAACATCCTTCTTGCTTTTTTGTAATTGTTTTAATGGAAATAAGATATATTGTTGTCTTTCTTTTTGTGTGTGGCGTCCTTTCATAATAAACTTTTTCTATTCTATTCTATTCTATTCTATAATAAAAAACATAGAAAACGTTCAGCTGCTTGTCTTCCCGGGCATGTCGTAAAAACCGACAGAGGGATTGTGTCATCTAACATGATGGACTAATGTTATGGGCGATAGGCTGATCCCTTATCACCATAAGGTTCATCATATCCAGCTTACGACATCGTATCAACAGTGGCTGCAAGTTGTCTTTGATTACTTGTGGCTCTGCCCACCCCATTAGGGATTACGGGCGTGAGTTTATGTGTGTATGTATGTAAAACTAAAAGTTTTTTACTTTTTTATGATGCAGTTGCTTCTCGTTTTAGTTTCAACGAGAACTTACTCCAGTTGTGCTTTTCGATTACTTCATAATGATTTTATTTTGAAGGCGAGCTACTTTCGGAGTCTAGTAGAAATTAATATATTGCTTATAGTCAATCGAAACGTAAATAGGTTGTCATTAAATATGTTTTCTTTATATTATGATATCTGCGTAGTCGATTGTATTTCTAGTCAGCAAACAGAGTTGAAGGCCTTCAGACAAGGACTCTGGCAGCAGGGTTTATCTAATATAGAAACATCCAAATTAGTCCTCATAACTTAAATGGTGTTCACATTCAAAATTCAAAAATATTTATTTTTCAAAATTGGCTTACAAAGTTAGTGTTTTTTGAACGTTAAAAACTAAATTACATATTATGTAACTAGCTGTAAAGCTACTACCACATCGGAATCTGTAACGCTGAGGGAAAGACGTGGCCAGAAAAATGTATTTGTGTGTGAATGTATTTCTTTTGATAAATAACTGTCATGAAGATTATTAAATGGTGGAGGTATAATTTTATAGGTCATCATCATCATCAGCCCATTAACGTCCCCACTGCTGGGGCACGGGCCTTCCCTACGGATGGATAGGGAGATCGGGCCTTAAACCACCATGCGGGCCCAGTGCGGATTGATGGTTATTAACGACTGCTAATGCAGCCGGGACCAACGGCTTAACGTGCCTTCCGAGGCACGGAGGAGCTCGAGATGAAAACTTTTTTTTGTGGTCACCCATCCTATGACCGGCCTTTGCGAAAGTTGCTTAACTTCAACAATCGCAGCCCGAGCGCGTTAACCGCTGCGCCACCGAGCTCCTCATTTTACAGGTGTTTAGGTACTATTGACTTCATTCCTTCAATTGAGCTCGATTTATAAAATTACATAGGTCAATAAATTATGATAACTAATCCCAAACTGTTTGTTACTTACGAAATAGTGGGATAAATAGGGCTGTTATATATAACATAAGCTGTGTTGTTGAAGAAAAGGGTTGATCTAGAAGTAATCATGATTAACTGCTGAATCTAATAATAAACCATTCATTAAGTAAACATAAATTTTCTTCTATAAATTTAAAATTAATAACAGTATTTACACTTCTCTAAGAGAAAACGATTCTTTTTACGTCGCTCAAAATCCTATTAAAATGGATCAAAGAATTTATGAATAACTCAAAACTGAATTTGAATTAGTTAATTTAGAATCGAGGAAGTTTATTCAAAACAATCGTAAATTCTGTAGCGATGATAAATTGGTTCACGAACTCGCGGCTTGTACCCTGGAAATTGTAGAAATATTTGTATTACAGCGTAGAACAAAGAGTTATCAGGCTTTGGATTCGCATGACAAATTTAATATCGTGGTATACAAGATATGAAGAGACATTATAATCATGGAATAGCAGAAACAGGTTCGAAAGGCCCTAACGCGCCTTTTGCATGAGAACCGCTGTCGCCGGTTCAACCCCACTCTCATTCACTACTACTCTTATGCACAGGGGGGTTAAAATGGCCACATCGAAGCAATTCATCTAAGAAATCAATATTGCAATTTGACATTTGCGCATATAAAAGTAATTGCGCAATACAAACAAAATAAATGTCAAATAGCAATATTGCTTTCTTAGATGAACTGCTTCGATGTGGCCATTTTAACCCCCCAGATAACTACGATAACACTACTGCTTCTCAAATTTCATAGCCACTTTATCGGCAATGTATAATTTATATGATAGGCTGCAATTTTATCGTTACTTTTCGTTAGATACTACAAACAAAAGCAATTTTTGATAAATAGCCGATCATACTAGGGTTCTTAGCTTTCCCGTGATAAGGACGGATCTCCTTAAATGATAGTCGTTATTTGACTTATTGTCCTTCAAGTTATAATGCACAACACGACCTTTTAATATACTATTGCGGAGCTCCCTGAGGTCGCGAGGCCCGCGTCCGGCACGCTGATTGGACGGCGCGAGATTCGGCTCCCCGCTAGATTCCGTGTTTGAGCGTACTTGAAATGGTTCACGCTATTCTGTTATAATTTCCTAATTATCCGAATTTTCTTAATCTTATGTGAGAGACTGTATTAGATAATATTGTTTGTTGCTCCTACATTAGAATCACTAGTGTTACTGTGAAGTGTACCTCTCGTTTTATAATAAACGCGGACCTTTCGTATCACCACCTGGAATGTTTCATTCTGCCACCCTGGAGAGACCGTGAGGAACTTCACGCACCGAACCCCGAACTCTACCGACACAGAGCACCGTGTCACAAAATGAGAATATTTTGTAATCTTATACCATGAAATTTATAAGATTACAAAATATCTTTTAAGCACAGCGTAGTTTTTATCCAAAGCCTGAGTAGCTTTTGTTAGTTGGTAGGCATCATGACGTCACAAATACATACCCTCTGCCTTATTCGAACTAATCACCTGGGAGATTTGGGACCACCCGGGCACCGTCTCGCAGACACCAAGAACGTAGTTTATGCAATTTGGACCGTAATTAGCTTTAGACGGAGATTTATCTCTCCGCTCCGCTTTATCTGCAGTAATATACAGCTATTATACAGATACTATACAAATGTTGTAATCTACTCCGAGTTTATTGTTATAAAGACAAAGTATCTGGTACAAAGTAATGTCTTTCTTCGAGCTCCTTCATGAAAGACTAGGCCTGCTTAAAGACTTGCTGAACATATCTGGTAGATAGTGGTTATGACCAAAACGTTATGTGAGGCGCTGTCTCTCTTCTTCTTCTATCGTGTGTCACACAGGTGTCAGGGTTACTATTGAGCCGACAAATAATGCCTCCGATATGATTCATGTAACGTCTACGTACTTACGTCAGTAACTAGTAACCAAGACCAACGGCTTAACCTGCCTTCCGAAGCACAGATCGTCTTTCTTTCGGACCCTAACCAAACTAGGGATCACAAAGTGATTTTTGTGATATGTCCCCACCGGGATTCGAAACTAGTACATCCGGATCGTAAGCCCAACGCTCAACCAGTGGACCACGGAGGACACGCGGTTTTTATTATAATTAAAACACATAATACCGGGTTCTTACCGCCGGGAGTCTCATATCCTTGATTAACGCGGTAAGAACCCGGTATTATGTGTTTTAATTATGATACCAATACAGCTAAGTAGTTAATGCCATATGCGACAAATTGACAATAAGTCACGTTAAAAACAATAAGCTAACAGAAAGTTTATGATTATGTTTGTATGTGTACAATAAAGAATCGTAATAATCGTAATACGAATATAATAGGTTTCCTTGTAAGTTTATTTTCTTAGAAAATAATTATAACGTTACAAGTGTACCTTTGAATTCTATAGAACTCGTTATTAGTACAAGTAGTAACATCTATAAAGAAGGCTTTTCAACAAGGCTTTTCTTGTAGGAAGATAAATATGAATGCTCAGAAATTTATTTTGTTTTTAAATTCTGTTTCCGTTCCTATCAACTTTAAGAAAACTAAACACGCCTTCGCCCCTTTGTTACAGCATAAACACGACAGAGATTGCATTCGAAATATTTACTCAAAAAGAAAATGCTTTCGCCGCCGCGAAGCCGTCGAGAAACGTTTTCAAAAAGGCCTCGAGTCTTTCACTTCAGATTTTTAACGAAAGATAATCTGAAAAAATCACAGCCATCATTTAGTTAATCCTTCGGGCGGGAAAAGGGGCCTTATACCCTTTATATAAGGTGTTTTTTTGAGGGGTTTAGATGGTGGAGATAGGAACGGGGCCGTATTCCGTTGTCCCTAGGGATATTACACCTTGGTGGAGCGCGGTATCTGTCTTCATTGCAGAGGCGGTTTAATTTTGCAGATTACCGCGGGTAGTTGCGAAGGAAGTGCTTTGTGCTGAACGTTGATGGAGCCAAGAGATACTTAGACAGATAAGCTACTGTTACTTCATTATCGATGTGCGATAAAAAATCTAGATGATTATTGGATCTATCTGTCTCTATAGGCAAAGGTGCCCATCACAAGCATGATACGTAAGTGGACTTGTATGTATGTAATGCTTACGGTAACGTGATGTAGGTTTTTCTTGCAGCTACTTTTCCTCTGCCATATGGGTTGTGAGAAGCTGCGGTAGCTTTAGGCGGATGAAACGTCCGACATATAATTCATAATTGTGAGACTGTCCTTTGTTTGGTAAGGACTTTTTAGGCTTGAATCACCTGATTTTCCGGAAAAGTAAGATGATTCCGTGCTTCGAAGGGCACGTTAAGCCTTTGATCCCGGGTATTAGCCATAAAAACACTTCCACCAACCCGCATTGGAGCAGCGTGGTGGGGTATGCTCCATACCCCCTCCGGTTGATTGAGGGGAAGCCTGTGCCCATCAGTGGGACGTTTATAGGCTGGTTATGTATGTATGAAAAGTTGACGATTCAAAGTGTTACCTAATTTTTAAAGTTATTTTTGAGTTTGAAGGCGAAGCTATACAGATGGCGCTCCAATCGTTGACCCTAACTTATCCAACCGCTTTATTTAATTTTATTTTCATCATCATCATCATCAGCCGTACGACGCCCACTGTTGGGCATAGGCCTCCCCCAAGGATCTCCACGACGATCGGTCCTGCGTTGCCCGCATCCAGCGGCTTCCCGCGATCTTCATCAGATCGTCGGTCCACCTTGTAGCGGGCCTACCCACTAAGCGTCGTCCGACACGTGGTCGCCATTCTAGAACCTTTCCGCCCCATCGGCCATCGGTTCTCCTCGCTATGTGTCCTGCCCACTGCCACTGCAGCTTTGCAATTCTCCGAGCTATGTCGGTGACTTTAGTTCTCCTGCGGATCTCCTCATTTCTGATTCGATCGAGCAGGGAAATACCGAGCATAGCTCTCTCCATTGCCCGCTGAGCGACACCGAGCCTCCTCACGAGACCCATAGCAACTTTATTTTAGTTTAGCAATATTATTTTGTTGATCATATCGAAACAAACTTAAGAAAGTGCCCTACGGATAAAGTAACTAAAAAAAACATGCTAATTAATTACTGTTCCCAGTGCCAAACGACGTAACTTACAAACTTAAGTTTCCGAGGCTAATTTAGCACCCGACTCTAGTTTTGTTTAAAGCTCATTACAGCTTGCCTGTCAAACTTGTAATTTTACTTCCAACTAAGATAAATTACCTACAGACAGATATATCCCGCTTTCTTGAAAATATTTAACAATAATAACAAAGGGAATATTTAGGGTAGAAAATCATGCCATGTCCGGAATTAAATTTATTATCTCTTGATTTTTATATTTGGCTGAAGTTAATACAATCAGTTATGTAATGACACAAAGGATTTCTGCTTTTTGTTGTCTTAATGGTATAAACAGACAGATAAAATTTACGAGCACATACCGTACCGGGGTCGGCAGAGCTACAATTTACAAGAAAGTAGAAAAAATACGTTAGTAAATTTGATAGAATGAATTAAATTGAAATGTTTCATCGTGTTTGCTGAATTGGTTTGAGTAGTACCTATTTAAATTGAGATCTTACGTACGAACAACATAAATGGAAGGATTATTTCTTTTTATTTTGGTGCAATAAAGTGTATTTGTATTGTGTATTTGTATTGTATGGAAGAGTTTTTTAATAGTTTCAGAGAGTGCTACCTAATTTTCATCAGAAAAGCGAAATATCAACAGGAAATCTCAAGGAAGTTAATATACTTCTTTGAGAGAAGAAGATATTGCCATGTTATTGTATTCCTTCTGTAGTAAGTACATGGCAGAGTTGCCAAGCCAAGCCGAAGCATGCCAAGCTAAGACTCGGATAATCCGCTTGCACGGCGCAAAGCCGCGCGTAATCTGATGGCGCCGAAGCAAAACCAACCAAATTGAAATTAAGTGAAAAGGGAAACACAAGGGCTTGTTAGAGCCAAGACACTTTTTCGTACAAGTGTTTTCTGATATCTGAGGATTTTCGAGTTACACCACTTTCTTTGTGCTGACAAAAGAAAAATTGCCGCGCGAACAGCTTTCTTTGTCACGGGAAAACGACCTTTGAATTTATTTATTTGTAAAATAATTTTACGGAATTATTTATTTAGCAAAAGCAATTTCCTGTTTCAATTTCACGGGGAAGGAAAACTACAATGATGTCATTTCAGAACGTTGTCACAGTTATCAAGATATTAAATTTTCAAAAAAGGAAACGGCATCGTAAATACGATTATTCATTATGTATTTCATGAGCAAAATAAACTTCAATTACGCTCGGCAAATTTTCGCCAACATTAAAATGACAAAGTTCCAGTTCAGCACAATGAACTTCAGCAAAATAACCATCTGGAAGTGCTAACAAGCGCGAAATGCAATATTGTGAGTCGCTGCGATTCGCGGGACAAGTTGTCCGGGACAAGCGGGACAGTGTCCCGACCAGCGCGGGTCCCGGAGGAGGAAGTACGGAAATTCTCGGGACTAGCTATTTTATGGTACGACTGCTATTTTCGATAAACTTTTGCTCGCTGTAGCGCTGCAGCCAAATTTAGACGATTGTGTTGTACGCAAAGGACGTGGAAATCGTGGAACAGAATAAAATATTCCACATTTTGAGAATGTTCACAACCAGGAATACTCTAATGGCAACACATGCAATATTATTACAACAAGTAGTATGAAACGAGTGTCTGATGAGAATTCATGCGTGGAAAGGGTGTATAATATGTTACAGTAAAAGCTCGAAGTACGGAAAATACAACAATTAAAACTGTCTTTTCAATAAATAAGGTCTAAAAGCCATAATCTTCCTGTAAATAATGGAAATAATACAACAGTAAAATACGTAAGTCCATAATAATAATTAAACATGAAATACTCATCTCTATAATACTAGTATGGATGGAACATGAATACAGGCAATATGATTCATGGACGAGTATTTTATAAATTACGGATTCATTCCGAAAACATTATTCCCTTTCGACCTTGTGTTGCTTCTACTAGAGAAACCAATGATTCACAACTCACTGTTCACTTCATAATAAACTTACTTACTTACTTACTTTATCGTTGTGGTATAGATATACTTATGATGTTATCTGACGACTATCGATATATTTTTTTTTATTAATTTTAAGGATATTTGTAGAATCTTGACGTGGCACATCGAATACATCGGAGAACAGTATCGCTCAATCTGCAAACACTATCTATTTCCTCACACTTCACTTTTACTTCTCCATATCTAACGTAACTTCATAAAAATGCATATTGAATGCATAAAAAATATTTTAATTGTTAATTGATATCACGTATTTTCCAGAATTTGTGCCAGGTTAATGGCAATAGGCTCAACAAAGCTTGCAAGAAGTGGGTATATATTACTATACTTCGAAGATAAAGGCGTGAAACATAGCATAATATAAAATAATATGTTACATAACATAACATAAACTGCCTATATTCGTCCCACTGCTGGGCACAGGCCTCCCCTCAACCAACCGGTGGGGGTATGGAGCATACTCCACCACGCTGCTCCACTGCGGGTCGGTGGAGGTGTTTTTACGGCTAATAGCCGGGACCAACGGCTTAACGTGCCCTCCGAAGCACGGAATCATCTTACTTTTTCGGACAATCAGGTGATTCAAGCCTGAAAAGTCCTTACCAAACAAAGGACAGTCTCACAAAGTGATTTCGACAATGTCCCCATCGGGAATCGAACCCGGACCTCCAGATCGTGTGCCTAACGCTCTAACCACTAGACCACGGAGGCTGTTATATAATATGTTATTTTATTTAAAAAAAAATCCCAAACCACACAATGAAATAAAGTGTCAAGATTACGCAAACTCATTTTTGCAAGTCGTCAACGACGTTCATTTTTAGCGTTCCTAGAGCTGAAAGCAAAGCATCGAAACTTGGAACGCGACAACAAGACCCTCAAGTACTTTAGTTTTATTATTAGTAGAGTAGAAACTTCGAGAATGTTCCAGCGAATGAAGATTGAGTAGTAAAGTCAAGTAGTTAGCACAAGTCGTCAAAACAACGAACCCAGTGCCGAAAAATTATACTTTTGAAAAGTTGGTCCTTTAGTTTCAGACTAGTTTATTATGATTGCGAATGATTGAAAATGTCAGCATCTAAATTGTTAAACAAGTTAGGTCACTTCAAATTCATGAATCGCCAAGTAGGTATTTTGTTGTCCGGAATTAGCTCTCAGTCTCAATATTGGTAAATGTTCTTGTAAGTATGAGAATATTTAAAAAAAAATTGGTCGTGATTCAACGGAAACTTTTTAATTTATTTTTTTGCTTATAATAAAAATAGTTTACGTTTAGAGATTTTATTTTAGGTTTATCCTACAATCCACCACTATAACCACTTCGAAATGTACAGTCACGAGTACTAACATGTATACACTTTGAAACCATGTCACATTAACTTTTTTGACAAATTAAACCGCAAGTCTCATTAAACGGCTTAACGTGCCTTCCGAAGCACGGAGGAGCTCGAGATGAAAACTTTTTTTGTGGTCACCCATCCTATGACCGGCCTTTGCGAATGTTGCTTAACTTCAACAATCGCAGACCGAGCGCGTCACCGCTGCGCCACCGAGCTCAAGAAGACCCTTAAGCCTATATAATATCTTTTTTGTCAAATATTCAGGTTCTGTGAACGAACCCGTCAAACGCTAGCGAGATGATGATGACTTTTTTCGTTTCCATTTTAAGTGTATACTCGCGTGATACGATTCGCCTTCGAGTTATCTTAGTAACCCCAAGTATTTCCAGTTGGGTGCGCGACAAAGGGACAAAAGGGCGAGGACAAAGCCCACAAAATGGATCCTATGAATGTATACGTTAGGAAATATTATAACTCCCACTCCGACCTAATTGTGGCCGTGATTAACGGTAAGAACGATAGAGGATTGAAACCCAAAGATATAACGTACAAATGGAGAAATCCCTTGCGAAGGTTTTATGTGTTTAATATATATTCTTCAGATATCTAAAGGGCATTTGAGTTAAGGTTTGTGGATGTTACTGGGATCTGTGATTACTTTTCTGGGGGGTTAAAAAGGACACATCGAAGCAATTTATCTAAAAAAAACAATATTGTAATTTGACATTTGCGCATATGCAGATAACATAAACAGCCTATATACGGGCACAGGCCTCCTATCAATCCACGCTTCTCCACTGCGGATTGGTGGGTCATTTTTTATGAAGTGTAATCGTACTTCAACTACATGGACGATTCTTACTCAATATTCAGAGACAAAGCGTCCATCTTCTTCTATCGTGTGGGTTGTGAGGTGGATTACCAACCGCATCAACCCTGGTGTCAGGGTTATTATTGAGCCGCCATAGGCCCCTGACATGACTCATGTGACGACTACGTACTTACATCAGTAAGTAGTAACCGGGACCAACGGCTTAACGTGCCTTCCGAAGCACGGATCATCTTACTTTTTGGACAATCAGGTGATCAGCCTGTAATGTCCTAACCAAACTAGGGATCACAAAGTGATTTTTTGTGATTTGTCCCCACCGGGATTCGAACCCGGGACCTC
Organism: Pectinophora gossypiella; assembly: GCF_024362695.1. Classification (NCBI taxonomy): domain Eukaryota; kingdom Metazoa; phylum Arthropoda; class Insecta; order Lepidoptera; family Gelechiidae; genus Pectinophora; species Pectinophora gossypiella. Next base: position 15,852,214 of record NC_065414.1, on the reverse strand, counting down.
CGGATCGTGAGCACAACGCTCAACCACTGGACTACGGAGGCCGTTAGCGTCCATTGTGTAAAAAAATTAAAACGTGACGCAACTCTCCAAAGGAAGTATTCTTTCCAACTTGCGTTTAGGACACAATTGAATTGAAAGTCGAGTTAAGTCAAAGAAACGACTCAAAGGGTATTATATCGATTGTAGTACGAATCAATTTAGCCCGCACGCCCCTTCCTTTCTGAGGGGAATAGAATAGAATCCTTAATGACGCGATTTCTTTGTCCTGCGACGACGAACGAATTAAATTATGAGTACGATATTGAAGGCCCTCCTAGCCTCCAACTATTCGATAAGTTTGCCCAACAATCGATTGTTAGTTACACTCATTGTCCGAATAGTTATTTATAAGTGCCTCGGTGGTCGTAAAAGGGAACATTTCCACATGTATACATATTGACTTGTAGATATATCACATCAAGCGCTCGTATTTAAGTAAGTAGGTAACAAATAATGCAACAGTAACTGTCAGTACTATTTAGAAAGGACAGGAGTCCTAGTACGGCTTTGAAATAGACTACTCTGGGCGCCATCCCACTCGCGTCAGATAGAGTACTGCGGGGCAGAAGGCAAGAGGGAAATCACTGCTCTTTTTTCCCTAAAAAGCAGCATGGAGGATGCTACACCGACAAGAGCGTGGGTCTTAAATAAGTGATGATGAAAAAATTGAGAATTAGAGTTATTACTTCCTAATGTTCTATTTAGGTACTAATGCATATTATTATTTAATTCAAGACGAAATAAAAACTTTCATTCATTATGAGTTACCTACTTAGTTACGTGTTATTAGTACCTAGTAGGATACGTATGGCTCTCTTGAACTACTTTTACTATAAGAGGTACATACAATGAACAGCCTTGCGCTTTCAGTTGCGCTCTTTTACATTCAGTAAGTTTTACCACAGACTAAATAATATGTTGTTACAATCGCCTTGCAAGCCCATTGCAGTTGAACCTAATGACGTCACAAATATAAACAAAACTAAGTAGGCAATGTATTCATTGCTGACTGTCGTACAATGGTCGCACAACCGTCGGACAGTAAAGTCGTATAGTGTTTCATAATGACCTCCTAAACATTACACTTATTACACCGTTCCAGCATGGCTTCTATACTCGTCTGAGTTTTTTCACATTGCACGATAGGATACGATGGTAAATAGTTTCATACATCACGCTCATAAACATTTTCGTTAGGCAGGTATTCTTCTTCTATCGTGTGGGTTGTGAGGTGGATTACCAACCCCATCAACCCTGGTGTCAGTGTTTTTATTGAGCCGCTAAAGCCCCTGACATTGCTCATGTAACGACTACTTACTTACATCAGTAAGTATTAAACGGGACCAACGGCTTAACATGCCTTCCGAAGCACGGATCATCTTACTTTCGGACAATTAGGTGATCAGTCTGTAATGTCCTAACCGAACTAGGGACCATAATTTTTGTGATATGTCCCCACCGGGAATCGAACCCAGGACCTCCGGATCATGAGCCCAACGCTCAACCACCGGACCACAGAGGTCGTTACCAGGTATTGCCGTATATACACGGTACAAATGAGATACGAGTGGGGTGTAGAAAGAAAGAAATTATTTATTCTAAAAGGAGCCACACACAGTAACAATACAAAAACATCAGGCTCAATTAAAAAGAAGAACAATGATCGAAATGTTCATCGGTGGCTGTTCTATGCTTCTTCTATGTTGTCTGTGTCTTGTGTCTATATCTGTTTAAGTACTTAAATATAAAACATACAAAGATAAAGATACGAAATGATTATGCATCTTACTGCTATAAACTGACATAGCATAAACAGAGAGTCATAATATATGTATGTCTATGTCATTATCTGTTTATGTCTATGTTTTTCTACGTCTGTCTAGGCCAAGTAGTTAATGCCATCCGCGGCACATCTATAATAAGTCACGCCAAAAAAAAAACTTATTGTATATCTTAACAATTATACCAGCAGATAAATAAGAATAAGAATAAAGAATAAGAATAAAATAAATTATACTTAATATATTTGCGTAAAACAAAAACAATTATATCGTTATTGTTAAGTAGCTATATTTGTATTGTATCGGATAATGTGAAAACGCTTCAACTTGAGACATCCAATCTATTTTCCACAGCTAATTTTAGAAAAGAGAAACCGAAATGGTTTGGCCTTGCCATTGTCTCTCGTATCTCTTGTGTTAAATTAATTATCTCTTATTTTGTAAGACATCAAAGACGGTGATTAATAAGTTATTTTTTTTATATTCGTTATATTTTTTTAGATGTTTATATGGGATTGAGGGGTGGTGGATTGTTACTTGTCTTTACAAAGACTATCAAGTGTTTCATTAATATTGCATACTAGCTTTTGCCCGCGGGTTCGCTCGCTTAAATTCGGGTAACACGATTCCCTTTTTCTGATTTATAACACAGAAGACTCGGAACGGAATTTTATTTTAATACGCTAGGTACTTTGTTTTAAGTATACGCGGTTATTATCATAATTAAAGCACATAATAACGGGTTCTTACCGCGTTTAAATGGGGATATGAGACTCCCGATATTTCGACACTGTTGCAAGTGCCATGATCACGGGATGACTGAGATTGGAGTGGAGTAGGTAGATCCATAATTTTCTATTTATTTATTTTTTTCTATTAATTTTATTATTATTTTTTTTTTCTTGATCATGGCACTTGCAACAGTGTCGAAATATCGGGAGTCTCGTATCCTCATTTAAACGCGGTAAGAACCCGTTATTATGTGCTTTAATTACGCTAGGTACTGGAGACTATATTATAAATCATGTCATTCCATTTGGGGATAGAATGTTTTTAGTTTCCTACTTTGAAAACTGCGAAAATTCCCACTTATCTCCCCCCCCCCCTCTTTGAAGGGATTGGGGACAGATAAAAAAAAATGATGCATGATTTTTTTTGTTACTCACAAATAGTCCCCATGCATTTTTTATGGAATTCTTTATTACAAACTTCCACCACCTTTTTAGGAAAGTGGGGGGTTAGAAAGAGACAAAAGATAGCCTATATCACTCTCCATCACTACAACTCTACTTTAAAAATTACGTCAATTCGTCGCTCCGTTTTGCCGTGAAAGACGAACAAACAAACAGACAGACACACACATTCACTTTCCCATTTACATATAATAATTAGTATGGATTTAACTATTTCATGGGCTCTGATTATCCCAACGGAAAATACCCATACAAAATGTACGTAATAATTATACGTAGTTGTTACATAACCCATGTCAGGGGCCTTTGACAGCTTTATAGTAACCCTGATACCGGAGTTGATAAGGTCGGTCATTGACCTCACAACCCACACACAAGTGTAAGTAGAAGACAACTTGTCATACAAATTAAGATGTATAACTTTTTTCGCTACTGACCTTGCCTGCCCTAAAAGAAGCGAGGTTGAGTGAAGTTTATTTATAATGCATGTCAGTCTCTTCTTCTATCATGTAGGTTGTGAGGTTGAGTACCAACCGCATCAACCCTGGTGTCAGGGTTATTATTGAGCCGCTAAAGGCCCCTGACATGGCTCATGTAACGACTACTTACTTACATCAGTAAGTAGTAACCGAGACCAACGGTTTCACATGCCTTCCGAAGCACGGATCATCTTACTTTCAGACAATCTGGTGATCAGCCAAAAATGTCTTAACCGAACTAGGGACCGTATTTTTTGTCATATGTCCCCACCGGGAATCGAACCCGGGGCCTCCGGATCGTGAGCCCAACGCTCAACCACTGGTCCACGGAGGTCGTCGGATGTATGCCAGTAAAGTAGAATCATTAGCTTCTCTTCGAGGATTCGATGACGTCACACATTCTTCTTGATTTACTAAATGGTGCACATTCCAATCCCATACAATTATCTTAACACAATCTCGCCCTAGTAGTGACTACGTTCGTACCATTCTGAAAGCCCGTCGGTATATTCTAGAACAGCCATCCAATCCAACTCAAGTACCACTAGCAGCACAAGTTTGTACTCACACTTAATACCTCTTTGGGGATATCAACCTATTGCTGTGATTAAGAAGTGTTTGTTTTTGAGCATTTTTTTCTTTAAGCGGCACCTCTATTGTTTTGCCTTGGTAAAAATTACAGTTTTCTGGACAGGAGTTGTAATTTGCGCTGATAGAAATATAAAGTGCTTTCAAACTTGTGTGGGACACGGTACAATGACAACGCCGTACAATTGCTTCACCAACATCCAATTCCCAAACTCTTGCAGTGGAAACCAACGATTATTGCACAGTTTGCACAAGTTTTCTGGCAACGGCCATCGTCCCATACAGCCGTAATGAGCATCTAAAGCCTAATGAATGGAGCCACGTACTAATTGTGCCTCCAGACTGCGCTTGCGAGATACCAACTTGAAAGGGTGTTATGTTTTAATGAGTGCTAAGTATTTTCTGGTATGTCTGGTGAGAGTTGATAGGTAAAAGTATAACGATATAACAAGAGTTTAAGGATCGCCCACGCGAGACTTGCTTGTAGGCTCCGACCAGCGAATACGCCTGTTTGCGCTGGACACGCGCTTACTATGTGCCCCGCGTGATTTATTTTACGTTACTGTATCTGCGCGCGAGCAGAGCGCGTGCTGTTTTTTCTCTCTCTCTCTATCTTTCTCTTTATTTAAGAACTACGCTCTTGGCGGTGGAGTAATCGCTATTACTCCATAGATAGGGCGTGTAGAACGGTGGTTGCCCCAATCGCCTTCCGTTCCGCAGTACACCGACCAATTTCTCAATCGGTGATATTCTAGCTAGAGCCCTACCAAAATCCATTTCCTCGGCCTCGAACCAGTACGGCGCGCTGCTCACATACGACAATTTCGCTGAATCTGGACGGAACCTTAGAAATATTACTGCGATATATTATTATTCCTCCAAACCGCAGTGGAGCAGCGTGGTGGAGTATACTCCATACTCCCTCCGGTATATTGAGGGGAGGCCCGTGTCCAGCAGTGGGACGTACATAGGCTGTTCATATTTTATGTTTACCTATGAAATACCCGCGTAAGTGCAAAAAGTTTCAAGACTCTGGATATTAAATTGTTTTTACCTGCCTACAGGAAAATACAAAAAATACCAATTGGGTCTATTTAGGAAATGAACTGTTCCACATTGACTGTGATCCATCACAAAAAGGTGTGATGGGAATATACATCGAAATCCGACGATAAAGGACAGCCAGTGGACTTTTGTCTTTTGGCTGGCTGCTGCTGGTTGCTTTTTCTTATCGCCGATAACGAAAGGGACGGGTGATCGATTACTGTTAATTTGAAAATGAATGAATAACCCGGACGAATAAAATAGTCATCTCGCTGGTGCTGTCAACTTAATTCTGTCGGGTTATTGGTATATATAAAATTCTGTGGGAGGTTTTTTTCTGTCTAAGATTATCGTGTGTTCCATAAATTTTATCCCTTCCTTTCCTTTTCTGCGGATAAGAAAATTACAGGTATAACTTAAAATAAAATTAGATTGTGTGTTTTGGAATCAGCATGATTATAAGATTAATTAATTATTTTTATTTTGCTTTGGATTTGTTTCATCAAATGCATGTAGTAGAGAACAAGTCCTACTCAGTTGTACTCAGATAAAGCTCAGGAAGATCCTACTTATTCTATGTTCTGTTTAACACGTATACTGTGGACCTAGGGAAATACTATTAAGAGTGTGTACCTATTAAGGATTTGAACACACTCCACTAAACACACTCTACTAATGTTGTCGTTTCGTTTCGTTCTATGTCAGTTAGTTGAAATGACGATGCAAACATCTAGTAAATACTTACTCAAGACTCTTCATCATAAAAACCCTAATAAAGTATGCTTCACTTTATGTCTGCACTAAAGATGCTCATAGCTTTTACATACGTAATTTACTTTAAGACTTCGTATCAATGTAGTGGCTACAAGTTGTGTTTTACCCACCCTGTTAGGGAATACGGGCGCCAGTTCAAGTATGTATTCCAGCTACATATAAGATATTTTCTATATTTAAAATAGTCCATCCACGGACAACTAGAGGTCGGCGGGCATTTCATCCTTATGTTGTGGATATACCACCAATACGCACTATGCGTTTTGCTTTTTGATGCGAACTGCAAAGTTCTGGAACTGTCTGCCGTTGTCTGTTTTTCCACTCATTATAATATAAGAGTCTTCAGGAATAGAGTGAATAGGCATTTGCTAGGTAAGCGTGATCCACTCTAGACCACATCAGGTGAGATTGTGGTAAAACGCGCGAAAAGTCTTGGAATATTGATAACCTACTCGTATAAAGCATCCTTTCATCAGACGATGTTCTGACTAAAAATCATATTCAAAAATATCTCTATTCAGAAGGTTACACTTTGAATCGTTTTTTTTTTACATAACGAACGTCTCATCGGTCTAAAACTACTGCAACTTCTCACAACCTGTATAGCCGGGGAAAAGTTGTTATTTAAACAAAACATAAAATATTGTTATACAATTTAGTCATTTCGCTGTCTAATATCAGTTTTGAGAGAGTTAATCTCATGAATTCGTATCTTCTAAATAAAAACTTAAAATATAATCAAAGATACTTTTCCATCACAGGAAAAAGAGGCAAGTATCCTAGTTTACAAGGTGTAACTCCACATTGGAGGTGAGCCAAAGTTGGTCGTTTCTCATAGCTGTGGCCATGTTGTGTTTCATATATTGAATTTATACGCTTATGAGATGCTCTGAGAAGACGGCACCCAGTAGGCAGAATAATGCTACAGCTAGTGATATATCCGTATACCGTTCTGCGGCTTTTCTCTAATTGGAGTGACATTTTGCGTCTGTTTAGCCCGCTATAGTGTCTGATGCAAATCCTTTATTCAACTGTAATTCATTTAAAGGAAACGTTCAATTATTAGTTCTGTTGTGACTGAGATTGTCGTGGAACAGGATCGCAGCCTAGTTCGGGCTCTAAATCACTGAATGCGACTCTATATGAGTCTCATTTATTCCTATTCATGCTTGAATTTTCCAGGAAGTTTGTGCCACATGGGGCTTAAACACAGATGGCGAAGGTTTTTCTTTCGGGGTGGAAGGTCAGACAGTAGCATCCGCATACTGAACCCTGGTGATTGCCAATCTCAAGTTGGATAAGTGGAGTTTCGAATGAATGAGATACAAGATTAAAGAACACCCACCCAGTGCCACGAAGCTACAAGTTAATAAGTAGTCAGGTGAAGCCATGCAGCCTTTAATATGTATTTTAATGTCGCAACGTGGTACGTTTAACATTCGTAGAGTGTAGATATTATTATTTATAAACCCATCATAACCTAAACATTTCAATTTTCCGTAGGATCTAAACATGCGAGATGATATTGGCAATGCCGCTATCCCCGTAAGGATGTGGGGGGCTATAAAAAAACATTATAATCTTGTCCCGGACATCGAACTCGAAATACGGCTTTGGGCGTGGAAGACAGGAAATTGGACGCCACTGGTTATCGCAGGCGTCGTGATCGAGTGTTTCGTAGGAAAGAAGCACAAAACACGGCGGCGTCAAGAGAAAAAGTACACAAAATGGGATTAAACCGGCTCTAGAATGTGCTAGAATGTTGAAACGAAGACTGAAAAGGATAAAGGAAACCTCTTAGAGAGATTCTCATCTCTCTAGGTTTTCAACGACGACAAAATAAACATCTCCGTTTAATGCAATAAACGTGTATACCTTCCTAATAGAGTTTGAAATGTTCTCGAGGATTTTTATCGAAGAATATCGAGGCAAATAATACGTGTACATCCGCGATTATCGCAGGTACGAATCCAGTTGTGTACTGAATTTGCTATACAATTCGTATAACTATTGATTACAAATTAATATTATGTACCTAAAAGTAAAAAACAACAATTATATTTGAAGGAAATAGGAAAAAGTATATTACGGAAGCAATTTTCTCTTTGGATTAAAGTGGAAGGTAAAACAACCACGTATGTTTTACCTCATTTGTTTCCGTAAAAAATGAGGTAAATAAACTTGCGTTATAAACAAATATACACGCTTTTTTCTCCAATCTAAATCTGAAATTCAATTACCTACTATAACAGTTAACTAACATCAAACGAACCGGGATGTTCAAAGGGCGATTGAAGACGGCCCCTAATCAAAATCAAACAAAACTAAAAAGGAACTTTGGGAATAATTACCGAGTATCTTGAATGCGAGTTAATCAAGAATTAGTCAGGGAAACCGGCAATTTGCGAGGGGCAGGTAGTTGGGAACTAAGGCGGGAATTTAGTTAATCGCCAGTTGGTCAGAGTTGCCGGTACGCAACCAGCGCTAGGTGCGCAACTTTGCCTCTACTTATCCCTACTTACTTTATCGTATAAATACTACGTGACGGGTGGAGAAGTTTAGGGGGAATATATCGTTCTGTTTTCACTATCCTACTTGTAAGAAGGAAGAGAAAAAAAGTAATCTGAGGACATCCAGACGTACGGCGGGTTACCATTCTTACTTGGTTGACATACCACTAATCCGCACCAAGCGCTTCGCTTCATCGTTCATAATGCGCACAGCGAAGGAATGGAATGGGCTGCCGGCGTCGCTGTTTCCTGAATCTTATAACCTGGGGTCCTTTAACCTCTCATATGCCGAGATACCAGACACAATAGATTTTACATTGTGTCTGGTCGAGATCCGCGTTCCGGCATTTAAGGGGTTAAATCACGGGTGAATAGGCATTTTCTGGGTAAGCTCGTTCCAATGTCGATCTATTCTTCTCCTCGTGGAAGAACGAAGAGCAAACCCATCTTAATTAAAAAAAAAATAATCATTTAATATTTTCGAACGCTTTGGTTACAGATAGCAGACAACTATTGAACTGCACTGCAGATGAATGCTGCCGTGCATTCAGTCTTTTACATTTTCCACAAAATAAAAAAGTTAAAGACAATAATAATTATTATTATGGAGAGAGTTTATTGGCTCTAACTCTTAGTGTGCGTTCCCAGTAAGAGAAAAATCTCTCGTGCGATAGGTCGATTCCTGTACGTTTCTGATCCGTTCGGCGCCGCCGCTTCGCTTCAGTAGGACTCCACCTTTAGTCTACGTCATATAAAATACGTACATACACGCCGCCCGACGCAAGTTAGGGGGCTAAATATCTAGGTTAGTGCTTAACGGCTGCCAAAACTATGCTGAGACCTAAATACATGTTTTGCGAATATTACACGTACCTACCTATCTACTTTATGAAACATAACGCATATTTATGTATATCTGCGTATATACTTATAATATTTTACGTCGAATATCTCTCTCGTCACGTAGGTCAGCTGGAAGAAATCGCTTTGTTTAGAGATTAGCTTACCTGTACGGTCACGAGTACATCGGGTGAGAGCCTTCAGCGCTCCCCATTTATCCGGCCAAGTAGTTAATGCCATCTGCGGCAAATCTACAATAAGTCACGTAAAAAAAAAGATCACGAGTACTAATATGTATACACTTTGAAACCATGTCACATTTACTTTTTTGATAAATTAAACCAAAAGTCTCATTAAATGTCAAAATTATGATAGTGCGACAGGGTTCTAAAGTGGGTACATGATATTGCCCATGACTGTACTATCTGTTTTTTTTTTGTATGTTCCTTGTGTCTGTTTTATTCTGTACAAAAAAATAATAAATAAACATTGGAATATTCGAAGATCAAATGACAGGGAGTTTGAAGAATTGATGAATGTGGAGGAAGCAAGAGAGGTATGTCAGGATCAAAGTAAATATAATTCCATAGTCTCTGCTTACCCCGGTGGGAAATAGGCGTGAGTATACGTATGTATGTTATGTTTGAAGAATTTTCAACTATAACTCTCACATGTAATCCCTGTAAAGGGTACGTATAGCCACAAATTAGCCAGTCAGTCCAAAGAGGACAAGAGAACGAAGCCGTTCGCTACACTTGCACCAGTGGTCTAGTGGTTAGAGCATTGGTCGCTCGATCCGGAGATCCCAAGTTCGATTCCCGGCGAGGACATATGACAAAATTTCTTCGTGATCTCCAGTTATTGCAGGCTGATCACCCGATTGTCCAATTGTATATAATAGGAAATGGATTTTTGTCTATCTGTAGTGTCCTCGATAATCATTATGATTATAAGACGTCTCAGTTAAAAGTTTTTTAATCCATAAGTATTTTTTATATCTTTTCTCTCTTCTAACATAGATTTCCCTGTGCATAACAGTAACTCACTCATCATACTAAATAGTATAGGGTTATCAGTGGAAACCATTAATTAGTTTTCAACTGTATGTTTCTTGTCTACTTTTCTGTATTTTAGATTTTCCTTAATAAAATAAAATAAATAAGTAAATAAAAAAATGCTCCTATTGGTATTGCATTATTAATAAGTGCTTAATAATTTCAAAATATATAAGCTATACTTAAATGCACGGTCAATTAAGAGCACCCTTACTCACCATAATTAGGGTTCAAATGATGATCACACGAAAAGGTCACACCATTATGATTAACAAAGACCTTAGGCCATTTTTATCTAATCTCTCGAAATGGCGGCTGTCTATTACCAAGTTATCATTTCTCCATAACTTGGCGCGAGGCTTGGTATATACACTGCCTGTTAAACACCCTTAATGACCCGAACTCGTTAAAAGGAAAGGTTTCGGCTGTTCTTGAAAATTAACAGTTACTACCAACGACCTTCCACCAAACATTGATCTCCCAGATAGACTACATCTGCAAAGAATCAAGGCATAAAGAAAGGGGATGATTCAAATGTCACGGGTCAGATACAGCTGGTTAAAGATTTTGTGGGCTGGCATAAAGTTTTATGCATTCAGAATAGCCCGAAAATTGCTCGTTTGACGTTCGAGGCGAGAAGCGCAGTTCGTTTATATTATAAACTAGTGATCTCTGATAAAAGATTGCGATGATAGCGGAGCCAGGGAAGTCAATTTAAAAGCGTCATACCGGTTGCAGCGCCCGGCTGGTGATATGAGAAAATGTAGACTTTATTACGTGCTGGATAAAAGGCTCACTAAAAATCTATTGGCGTATTTGTATATTTATTTATTTTCTGAGGTTGTCCCACAGCAAGGCAAATGCTTCACCTTTGAGCTTCCTTTTCTCCCTAGAGAAGACGAACGAACAAGTTTTTATTTTAAAGAAAATGTATCAGTAGTATAATAGCAATCGTTTTTATTGAGTTGACTTTTCCAGGAACAGTTTAAAACATTCGCCGATCACCTTGAGGATCATGTTGATAGCCTAAGTTGCGGCGGACTTAAGAAAAGAATATAACATAGCCATTTGAGGAGACTCCTTTTCTTCACTTATGAAGTAAACAACAGAGCAACAACATAACATAAGCTCAGGACTTTATCCCAATGTAGTCATAATAGGTAGTCAGAGGTACATACATCGCAGGATGAACTAAGTACCCACACCTCACAGAGCGTTCTGTTAGACCAATGTGATAGCTATTGAGCCGTATCGCCGCCTATCATGGTTGGAAAGCACATTAAGCGTTGGTCCCGGTCACTACTTACTAATGTAAGTACGTAGTCGTCACATGAGTCATGTTAGGAGCTTTTGGCTGCTCAATAATAACCCTGACCGGTTGATGAGGTTCGTAATCCAGCTCATAACTCACACCGTAGAAGATGATTGAGCCAAATGTGTCACTGCATAACTCATGGGTACACATCCGGTACCGGGGGTTTCCGTCAATCAGTGCTTATCGCTATCGACCCAATAGGGTCGATTAATTCTTTTAAATATTTTTCCTCTCAGACGACGCCCTGAGCCGACGTTCGCGCCCAACTGGGCACCTTCAGGCCTTTTGTCTTAACCGTTGTACCGGGTGAGAGCCTTCACCGTTCCCCATTTGTCCAGCCAAGTAGTTAATGCCATCTGCAGCAAATCTACAATAAGTCACGTCAAAAAAAAGGTACCGGGGTTCGACCCAGCGCTAAAAATAAAAGTACTTAAATAAAAAGCGTAACAAATTCATCGCACGAAGTCGGGAAGCTTACGAAACAATTTCGCCAGGAAACTTTGTTTACTTAAAAAATAGTGAGAGAATAAAGAGTTGGTTCCGAGCAACTCTATATAACGCCATTATGATGTAAAGCAAATGTTACGTGGCTGACGTGAAAGACATGATTTATGTATCATCGGCACAATGTAGGTACGTAAGTTGACTGTGTAGTGGATAACGGGAAAAAATCTTTTATTCCATTATTCTCGTAAGGGCAATGACTGACTTCAATAACCAATTGTCAAGTTAAGTTAGACCTTTGTCAAACCCAAACTTAACTCAGAAAACAAATTAACGTGCCTTTAGATCGTATGAGGTGCGTGTACCTTCGTTTATATTTTTTATCAATATAATATTTTATATGTTCGAATTTTAAAATTGGACGTTGACGTTCTTTCGTCTGATTCCAAATTTGATCTCAGAGTTAATTGCCCATGCCAGCACGCCCGCGCGCGCCTTTGCCTACTTTCTTTTTCTTAGTTTTTTTTTTTTTTCAAATTATTATGGTGATGATTTGCAATCAGAATCAGAATCAGAATCAGAATCAGAATCATTTATTCAACGTAATTATCATGGATAAACTTGTTGAAGGTCAATGTAACATTTTTGAATTTACGTCATTTCGCAAGGTGTTATGGCTGAGGAGAAGAAATGACAAGAAACTGCAACAGCAACACATCTTTTAAAAACCAATGAGGATATACATTACAAGTTATTTAATAACTAGAGGAACACATTCAATACCAGACATTTTTATCATTTAGGTAGTCATTAATCTTATAATAAGCTTTTTTACATAAAGTAAGCTTCACGTGAGCTTTAAATTTATTTTCTGACAAATTTAAAATATTATCTGGTATTTTATTGTAAAAACGTATACATAACCCCAAAAAAGATGAATTTAATTTACTTAATCTAGAATTTTGAATAGCAATTTTATGTTTATTTCTTGTATTGTAAGTATGCCTTTCACAGTTTCTCGGAAGGAGAGATAAGTTTTTACGTACATACATAATGTTTTCATATATATATTGACTTGCGACCGTCAGTATATTTATTTCTTTAAACAGCTCCCTCAAAGAGTCCCGACAACGCAGCTTATAAATAGCGCGAACTGCTCTTTTTTGAATGATGAAAATAGTTTCTACATCAGCGGCTCGACCCCACAGCAAAATACCGTAAGACATTATGCTGTGGAAGTAGCTGAAGTAGACAAGTCTAGCAGTGGGTACATCTGTGAGTTGTCGGATCCTTCTGACGGCATATGCTGCTGAACTTAGCTTGCCCGCTAGTGATACAATATGTGGGCCCCATTGAAGTTTTGAATCTACAGTAATTCCTAAGAAAACTGTGTGTTCAACAAAATCTAGTTTCTCGTCGTTAATTTTAATGTTATTATTTACTTTCTTTACGTTTGGTAGAACAAATTTAATACACTTCGTTTTCTTAGCATTTAGAACTAGGTTATTTACTGTAAACCAACTTAGAACCTGCGACACAGCGCTGTTTGCTTCGTCAAATTCGTCTAACTTTCTGTCGATTTTAAATATAAGAGAAGTGTCATCCGCGAACAGCACAATGTCAGCTTGGTTCTGTACTACATAAGGTAAATCATTTATGTACACTAAAAAAAGAAACGGACCCAAAATGGATCCTTGAGGAACTCCCATTTGAACATGAGAGCCCGAAGAAGTTGTACTATTGATTTGTACCTTTTGTATCCTACCACCTAGATATGAATTTAACAAACTGAGAGCTCCATTATTTAGTCCATAGTGCCTCAATTTCAAAAGCAAGGTCTCGTGATCCACGCAGTCGAACGCCTTAGACAAGTCACAGAATACTCCTACGGCATTCTGCGACTTCTCCCAAGCATCGAAAATGTGTCGAACAAATGTCACACTCGCGTCTGTTGTAGACCGACCCTTAGTAAAACCAAACTGCTGGCTGTGGAGTAAGTTATTTAAATTAAAATGACATAGCAGTTGGTCGAGAATAATTTTCTCGAAAATTTTACTAAGTACTGGTAGAATAGAAACCGGTCTATAATTCGTGGGGTCTGATTTTGTGCCCGATTTAAAAAGAGGTATAACTTTACTGATTTTCATTAAATTTGGAAAAGTGCCATTTTCAACACTCATATTAAAGATGTAAGCTAGATATGGTGCTAAGATATCAATAACAGAGCTCATCAATTTGACAGACAATCCCCATAAATCTTTCGAGGTTTTAAGTTTCAGCTGTTTGAATACTTTAACAATACTACTCGGATCAACGCGTTTAAAATCAAATAATTCAGTGCAAGCAGTAACATTACTTTTTAATAGTATATCAGCTTGAACAGGAGAGGACCTGAGAGATTCTGTAGTTTTTACAGGGATGTTCGTGAAGAATTTATCAAAAACTTCAGCTACATCTTTATCTTGTTTTACTAACCCAGTGCCCGATTCTATATTGTATTCTAATTCACGCGGTTTAGAAGCCTTTGTTTCACTATTTATTACTTGCCAAACTGCCTTTATTTTATTATCCGCGGTCTTTATTTTACTACTAATATGCATCTGTTTGGCTGTATAACACACTCTTCGAAATATTTTAGAATAATTTTTGACGTAGCTTTTGAAACTATCAGCGTGTGTATACGTTTTTTCCTCATATAAAGAATAAAGAGTATTTCTACTTTTGCGAATGCCTACGGTAGCCCAGTCACTGAACTTGAATGATTGACTGTTGGTAACTACCTTTTGAGGAAAATTATTTTCAAATTCTTTATGGATAATAGTGAAGAAATCCCTGTAAAAATCGTCAGGATTGTCTGTATCAAAGTTTGGACAAGGTAAGTTACTAATAAGACTATTTCGATATTTCTCTATCCGATTATCAGTGATGGGTCGAGTACTAAATTTAATTTTTTGCACATTTTTAAGTACTGGAAAACTAACCAACTGCCCACTGTGATCAGACTTAAAACAGTTAAGGATACTGTTATCTTGGAAATCACAATTGCAAAAAATGTTATCTAAACATGAGGCAGTTGTTTCTGTAATTCTAGTTGGCTCCATAAATATATTAACAAGGTTAAAAGATGTAAACAAACTTAGAAATCTAGTTGTAATTGAATCTACTTCATATAAATCAACGTTAAAATCTCCACACACTATAATAGATTTATTACTTTTGGATATGACCTTCAGTACATTTTCCATCACTGATTCAAAAACTGTGAAGTTAGCACTGTATGGGGGTCTGTATACGGCCACAACAATATGTTTCTCTGTTTCTATACATGAAATCTCCATAGTGCCCTCTATCGAAAGTCCAGTAATATCTTTGCGTTCTTTATATTTTAAACTATTTCTGATAAAAATAAGGGAGCCACCACGTATTTTGATCTTTCGACAGAAAGCGCTAGCCAAATGATAATTTTCAAAACCGAATAACAATTCATAATCCTTAAACCAATGCTCAGTAATACATAAAATGTCAATAAAAAATGTCTCTAAAAATAATTCTATGTCCAATTCTTTGCCAGAGAAGCCTTGAATATTTTGGTGAACTAGTTTTAATATTCCAAGCTTCTCTTTTGTCTTATTGTCTAGTTTAAAGATGAAGTACCATTCGTGGTACATGGCTGACTACCGTCAATAAAAGGTTTTGTACTGTAGAAGACAGTACAGTCAATAAGTTTACTGCCTGGTCTGGCAGAAATGTCTGTAATATAAAAAACTAGTACTGAACATATAATTTTTTTAAAGTACTTAGATAGATATATTCTATCTGTCGTTATTAAACAATTTTGAATAAACTTATTCAAATCTAAATAAATAATATTACTGTGATGACAGGTTCTGTTGTAAAGGTGTTGGTTGAGAGAAAATATATAATTATTTTCCTCACTAGCTAATGAATTTGAGTATGGAAACGAACAAATAATTAAGTTTCCACACTCAACAGTCATTAGCGACCTATGATACTTAGTTAACTGCTGTTTTGTGAGCCCTGTACTATTGCCTACTAAAAGAATAACGGTAGTGTTCGCATCATATTTACACTGGAATAGTTTTGTGATGATTTGTGAATATGACGCGCCAGGCATGCACACATTAATAATGTCATGATCAAAAGAGTTTTTTAAAAGTGGTCCTAAACCTATGCCTATATCGTCCGAGAACACAACAGTCTTTTTCGTTAGACGCGGGACAAAGTCTTTCTGGGGCGCGACGTTGTCCGGCAATGGGGTCGCGACCTTTCCGGGCCCTCGCAGCGCCCCACCTGGCGGCGCAGCGGGCGGGGGCGCCGCAGGCGCTTGCGCCGTGGACGGCGGCACTGCCGCTGACGCCCCGCGCCTCGAGGCTCCGCGGACTCTGACCCTCCGCGGCTCGGCTCCCGGCGGCACATCACCGGCCGGCGCGACACTTGGCAGCGCGGCACACGGCGGCTCGTTGTTGGGCGGTGCGGTGTCGCACATCACTGCGGACAGCGGCGCACCGTCGGGGAGCACGGCACCGCGTTTCGCAGCTCTTCGCGGTGTGACCCTTGCCGGCGCAGCACTAGGCAACGCGGCAATAGGCGGCGCGGCTCTGCGTGTCGCAACCCTACGCGATGTGGCCCTTGCCGGCGCAGCACTAGGCGACGCGGCACTGGGCGGCGCGGCTCTGCGTGTCGCAGCCCTACGCGATGCAGTCCTGGCCGGCGCAGCAATAGGCGACGCGGCGATGGGCGGTGCGGCTCTGCGTGTCGCAGCCCTACGCGATGCAGCCCTGGCCGGCGCAGCAATAGGCGACGCAGCACTGGGCGGCGCGGCTCTGCGTCTCGCAGCCCTACGGGGCGCGGTACCTCGCGGAGCGGTCTCGCGCAGCGTGGTACATGCGGCGCTAGTGGACGGTGAGGCTCCAGAAATTACGACCAACCCCCCGCGCTGCAAATCCTCGCTAGACTCGCTGCTTGTTTTGGCGCGGAGTGTTTCCAGCTCCAGGTTTCGGTCGTGCACCAGAGACTCAAGCCGTTCCGTATTAATAACCAGGGACTCTGTTGCCTTGATGTGTTCAGTGATTTCCTTCTGTGCATTCCCATATAATTGCTGTAAACGTGCTAATTGGCGTTGGAGCTCACAATTTTCTTGTCTCAATTTATGTGTTTCTTCACAACCTTCATCATCATCACTATATTTATCACTCATTGAGGTGAGATCTATGGTCATGGACTCATTATTTTGGCAATTTTCTCCACGGACTAACTCATTGTATAACGCCATAGTTTGTTGTGACTCGTTGATGGAATGTTGGTCTTCATGAGCTTTTATTGTATTGTAGGCTATAGCAACCTGTTGCTCTAGTTCTCTGATACGATTTAGAGCAGCCTCATGGTTGTTTCGACATTCATCCTGTGAGTTGATCACGGATTGTAAGTAGTCCCGTTGGTGTTGCAAGTCCTTATACCGACCATCTAACTCGGTGAGCTCGTTCTTTAAAGACAGTATTCTATTATTTACATTAATTACTTCTGCCTCACTCTCTTCATGTTCTTCTAGAAGCTTCTTGCATTCTTCTTGAGACGCCTGTAGTTCAAGAAGGGCTTGCTTCAGTTTTTGTTCTAGGTCCTTTTTGCTGCAGGGAGCCATACTAGACAGAATCTGAAATAATAAAGGAAAGGCAGCAGTAACTATTCCAAGAAAAATAGAAAATACCTATAATATTGTTAATAATATTTTACTTAGCAATCTGCAATAAGTACCTACATAACAAAATACTTTGTGTACGTTATTTATGTCTAATTTGTGGAGTAAAAAGTTATGTTTTACACTGCTACAATATACAATATAATGCCAACAATATAATGTTATTGTAAGTGTGTAAATAAATAGAAAAACATTGTGTGTTTCCGTTTTTTTGTCGTCAACTATGTTTCTACTTAACGTCAAAACAAAGCGAGACTACAACGGCGCCGGGTGTGAGGTTGGACTTTAATCTCTGGTGTGATCTGTGTACTATTATGTTATAGCAATAATATTTATCGCTAGCTAATGTAATAATATGGAACAAAGCAATACTCCCCAGGTTTTAGTCCGTATTTTCGAATTTGTAACGTCGGTGTCCGTTGGTCTCCGTACGACAATCAGCTGATTTGAATTTACACCAGTATTTCCACTTCAAATACACAAATTTCTATTTTACACACTTTATATACTAAAATTAACACAAATACAAGTAAATTAGTCGACTAAAAACTATGATTATAATAAAAATACGAAATTAAAACTAAGATACGCGTCTTGACATTTACGCGTCAGTGTTGCCAATAAAATTGAACCTAGGCTAAGTGCTTAATGTAAAAATAATGTGAATGCAATTTATTAAGTGTTTTTTTTTAAGCGAAGTGTAGTGCCTACTTAATACTTTAATACTGACGGGTCTTATAGGTTTATAAGACCCGTCCATATTTTTTTATTTGTGATATTGACTGATAATTATAAAATAAAACCTGTTTGCGTAAGTAGTAGAACCTTTCTAAGTAAGTCATGCCGGTTAAATTAGGTATTGTACAATCGTGAGCAATATCATGTACCCGTTTTAGAACTCTGTCGCACTATCACATTTGACATTTTGTTGAGACTTACGGTTTAATTTGACAAAAAAGTTAATGTGACATGGTTTCAAAGTGTATACATATTAGTACTCGTGACCGTAGTAGGCAGCACTATTCTTCTTATCGTGTGGGTCGTGAGGTAGAATACCAACCTCATCAACTCTGGTGCCAGGGTTATTACTGAGCCGCCAAAGGCCCCTGACATGGCTCATGTAACGATTACTCACTTACATCAGTAAAATAGTAACCGGGACCAACGGATTAACGTGCCTTCCGAAGCACGGATCATCTTACACTTAGCACTATTAAGTCACACGCACAGATGCGCGTGTACGATAACGTCAATGTGTAGTGTCTGTGTAAAATGAGGTTTTTTGTGTGAAGCGTCCAGGTTGTGCTTCTTTTTAGATATTGCGTAGAATGAAAATGAATGAATGTCATACAAAGCGCAGGGCTGTCCCGTAATATATTGGAGTATCATACCCTAATCATACCATAAAATAAACAATTACAAGTAGACAGGCTTATATTACCTTTATGTCTAATAAATGTCTAGACATAATGTTGATTGTATATAAGGCCCATGTCATTATGATTGTCATTGTGTGTAGTTTATCTACGGAGTTCCGTGGAGTGGGTACCTTTTCAAGACCACGGTACTAAGCTATTAGAACACTGAAGGATAAGTTTAGTAGGTACATACATTAAAAAAAAAACAATTTGAAAGTATTTCAAAGTAAGGTTTTTGTGTGATTTCTGATAAGTAAATGAATAAATTAAAATATTTTCAAAATATAAGTCAGGAACCCAAAATTATTATGTCATACATATTGTAGTTTTAAATTGTTATAAATAAGTTCTTATTGTGTTATTATTTCGTTTTATATTCTGAGAGCCTTCAAGGATAGAGTGAATAGGCATTTGCTAGGTAAGTGTGATCCACCCTAGACCATATCGTCATTTACCATCAGGTGAGATTGCTATGCGTACCAGACAGGTATATAATAATGGAGGCGACGGCGCCCGCGCCTATTGGCAGTACCGACGGCCCGCACCAACCTTCTGTCAAAAGACCCATTTGTTCGAACCTTGCGCACAGTAAACGAGATAGCCGAGAGAGTGGATCTGTTTTCGTGTTCCAAGAGTGAATTCGCAAAAATAGCAATGAGTGTGATCTGTTATACTTAATTAAGGAAATCGTATATTGTGCTAGTTAAAAATAATTATTGATTAATTTTAAATATGTATAAATAAGTCCCCAACTCTGTCGCATTAGGTTATCCTGTAAAGATAGTTGTTGTGAGTGAAATAAATAAATAAAAAAAATAAGATTGTGGTCAAACGGGAGCCTATATTATTTAAAAAAAATCATTTTTCGTACATTTACCTTTATAAATAAGTACGATTATGTCACTAATGTTTACCGAGGTTTTATTACCTTGAAAACAGAACCATTGCTCTCCAAATCCGACTCACACTTAGCTCAGTAGTTTTCCCAATATTTGTATATAAAGAAGCAGTTATCTTCCAACTTAAGTACATTATTGCATAGTGGTCGCGATAACCGGTGTCTGTGGTAATGTCGAATAACTGATTGCTTGGATAATTAAATTGCGTCGTGAATAAATCAAAAATATTGGTTGCTATGCTGTTTACTCTGCTTGGAGTGATTTTGACGTGTACAGTCACCTGGTTGTACCTGAGATGGTTGAAGGTCCGGTCCTTCTGGGGAAAGCGTGGTGTACCCCACGAACCCCCTCACCCTATATTCGGCAGTCTGACTCATTTGACCAAGATCAACACGGTAAGGATTTTTTTTTAATTATGTAATCTCCCGTTTCACCACAATTTCACCTGATGGTAAAGGACTATGTGGTCTAGAGTAGATTTGGCTTACCTAGGTGTTTGGTATGAAGTGTCCGGGGTATGCCCAGGGGTCTGTTTCATAAAACTTACAATTGTAAATTATAATGACGATTTGATGTACATTGCGTATTGTGTGATCACAAATATTTTGCAGTTTCATATTAGCTACGTAATGAACACCAAATTGTCGTTGTAATTTACAATTGTAAGTTTTATGAAACAGACCCCTGGGCATACCCCGGACACTTCATACCAAACACCTCGTTTTACACAGACACTAGAACACATTAAGTTATAGTACACACGTATCTGTGTGTGTGACGTCTGACGCCGATACGATGAAAGCCTAAAGTAAGACCGACGGGGGTGAGGTAAACCTAGCTCAGTCGCGTAGGGAGCGGAGAGTGTCCGTTCTACATGTAGTATTATTCCTTATTCTATGCCCCGGTTAAAACAGAACACGGTAAGAGTGAGATTTTTGTATGGAGTGCCCGGACTGAAACGTAGGACCCTTACATTTATTTATAAAGAAAGAAAGAAAGAAATAAAGAAAATATTTATTTCCATATTGGACGCCACATTTACAAACTTCCATTACAGAACATACTATACACCAGATGATACTACTGATGATACTTACATAGATTATAAATAAAAAAACATAACAGCAAAGTAATATAGCATGGCATGGCAGAGGTTTACAACATACACCCCACCCCTCGCCAGCTATGAAAAACCACTGTAATAACCAGTTATTTATTTTAATTATATACCTAGTTTCTATATGTCACTGCAGATAATAGAGACAAGTTTTTCGCCCTTGGCTGTACAATCAAATGATACAATCAAGGTGAATATGACTCGTTAAATATAGATACATAATGGCCCCGATTCCTGCAGACACCGCCTAATTTTCTTTTAATTTATATCCGTCATTTTCTTTTCCATCGAAAAGGAAAGGGACGGATGATTGTCAACAAGTTAATTTTATAACGAATGAATAACCCGGGCGAATAAAATAGGCATCTCGCTGGTATGTAATCCGTTTGACGTGCTGTCTACTTAACTCTGTCGGGTTATTGACCGATGTAAAATTTTTAGACGGTTGTTTTAGATTTCTGCTAAATGACAGGTATAACTTAAAATAAAATTTGATAGCGTCGGCAGGAATTAGCACCACTGATTACATAAACACCAATGATCTATTTATGAAATAGAAGTTGGAAGTTATACCTATCAACCCAATTTGTATTTATTTTTGGATAATGATGTTATATTAAAATAACGAGATTGGAAACGTCTGTATCCATATAAATGAAGGTGACGAGATAGCTTCATCTTTTTACGAATATCAATCAATATAGATAAACGCAACAATGTTCGATAATTTATCAAAAAAATCTATGACGTAATAGCCATTTATGACGTAAAAGAGGTTTTCCTAGTTTTAAAAGTGACTGATTTTATCAGTTAGATGCTATCCTATTGTGTTTGTCTCTCTAAAGCTGGCCAAAGTCAGAACTAAGAGTCTTTAAACAGTTAACAACTTGGCCGGACAATTGGGGAGCAGTGAGGGCTCTCACGCAGTAGAAGAATTTAAGACTACTGGCCTGAGGGTGCCTAGTTGGGCGCAAAGTTTAGTTAAGGGCGTTGTCTGCGAATTAATGGACTTCAGTGGGTAATATTTAGACAATTCAGTTCACAAATGTTGTAAAAATCTTCTCTATTTCAGTCTAAATGGATGATAGCTGTCTACAACAAGTACAAGCACAAGACGCCATACGTCGGAATCTGGTTGTTCTGGCGACCGGCGCTGATAGTCAACGACCCAGAGATCGGCAGACGAGTGCTCGTCAAGGACGCCGACGTCTTTCGCGACAGATTCCTCAATTCCGGCAAGAGTGATCCTATTGGATGCCTTAATATTTTCTCTGTTAATGTAAGTCTATCATCCAAGAAGTCCGTTTGTCGCATTGGCAAGGAGCGAGCGAGCAGTTTTATCGGTTTCTACGTGAATGCTCTTATACATCGCCATATGTTTGGATTTACCGCAGGACACTGCTTTCAACTTTTTCAAGTTACTTGATCAATTAGAAAGCTTGTTAGGTGCCCCCTTTGCAATAAATCAGCAGAATTAAATATATTTCTAGGACCCTACTTGGAGCCGCGTGCGCAGACATCTCACCCCAGTGTTCACGACAGCAAAGATAAAGCACATACAAAATCTCATCGCGCAGAAATCTAAAGAATTGGTGCAAAGGATACAAATAGAAAGTAGTAAAAATAAGTTAATTGATATAAGGGTAAGTGAGTTTTTGCGTATTTACTAAAAAAACTTGTAAAATCTCAACAGATCTGGTGCTTGTCGTGGAAGTTGCCAGAAGCAATGTGTTCATGGGCAATTAG
Organism: Pectinophora gossypiella; assembly: GCF_024362695.1. NCBI lineage: Eukaryota > Metazoa > Arthropoda > Insecta > Lepidoptera > Gelechiidae > Pectinophora > Pectinophora gossypiella. Next base: position 15,829,256 of record NC_065414.1, on the reverse strand, counting down.
CGTATGTTTTTTCCAAAGGGGATAAATAAAAATTGCTGATCACCTGTCACTATACGGTACAATGTCCATTTTTGGACAAGTATCGAAACTAACTGCAAGTTCATTAACAAATGGCTGATCTCATTAGGTACCTGACGTCATGTTAGTTTCTTTTTTAAACAAAGGATCCAGTTGAAACTGGTTCGGTTTGTAGTTTGTCTATACAAAAAAGTCAAAAATATCTCTATTTGGTGGGTAACTTTAAATCGCCAATTCTTACATAAATATTCATTTTGTCATCTCATCCGCCTAAAACTACTGCAGCTTCTTATAACTTTAATAGGGACCTAGACAAAAAATCAATCATTACTTCGCGGATATCCCTTTTATTTATACAGTATTCTTTCAGACCATGTTTGCTGACTTCTCGACCGACATAATAGGCACAGCGGCATTCGGCGTGAAATGTAACGCGACGCTCACAGGCAAGGATCCCATGAGGAGTGTCACTAAGAGTTTCCAGACCTACAGCTTCATCCGCGGACTCAACTTCGTCTCTATCATGTTTTTCCCAGAGTTGGCCGATATCTTTAGGTAAAATATTAATAGTGTGTTTGGTCAACTATAAATTATATATCGCTAAAATTAAAAATATTTTCATTCACCAATTGCCATAATTACTAAATTGAATCAAGAAAATCTTCACTTTTTAATCACACTTTTCTATGACGTCTAAGTGAGCGTTCTATTTCTAATAAATAAGTAATTAAAACTTATTTTTATTAAAGATAAAAATATACGTGCTTGTATTTTAGTTCCACCAGCTATTAAATAGTTTGTCCTTGTTGCTATGTTTTCTAAAACTTCTGGACACTATCCTAATAATTTTGTTTATTTCCAGATTCTCATTCTTTCCCAAATCAGCGACGGATTACTTCACGAAGATATTCAGAGCTGTAGTGAAGGAACGTGGCGGGTACGACAAGCCCGTCGAAGAGATCAAAGATCTACTGGACACGTTGCTTAAGATGAAGCAAAATGCAGCCAAGGAAAGTGATTGTAAGTTGTTATTATTGCGTATGACAGACAAAAATAAAATATTTGGTATAATATTGAGGTATATGCGGCAAATCTACAATAAGTCACGTCAAAAAATAGTGAAAGAGTTAATTTTGCATTTATAATATTAAGGAGTATGTATGCTCCTGCGATGTGAAACGTCGACACTGACACAGAAAGACAGAGAAAGACTCGAGGTCTTTGAAATGTGGTGTTGGAGGAGAATGGAAAGAATAAGTTGGACTAAAAGAGTTACTAAGGAGGAAGTGTTAGTAAGAGTAGGGGATAAGAGCCAATATTCGGACTTATTGAGGACAGAAGAGGCAAGATAATTGGACACTTAATAAGACTCAACGAATTTATTAAAAACATCATAGAAGGAAAGCTACAAGGAAAGACAGGAAGGGGAAGATCTAGAAGAGCTTACATGGAACAGATTAAAGAGAAAGTGAACTTTGTGTTTTATAAGGAAGATAAGGAATTGGCCTTTGATAGACAAGAATGGAGGATGCAACACTGACAAGAGCATGGCTCTTAAATTAGTGATGTGATGTATTATACTCCATACCCCCTTCGGTTGATTGGCACAAGCCTCCCGTGCCCAGCAGTGGGACGTATATACAAATACAAATCTTTATTGGTAAGCTACATGTCATTGGCTATATATATTTAGCGATATGCTGCTTATGTTATTCATATGCAGTATATGGAAGATTTTGGTATTTATGTCACAAGTTTTAATCGTTATTTATTGCGATAACCTATCCCATGCCGAGTTACTACATACATAATAACATGGATCAGAGGTTACTGTATCAACACCAACATTATCATAGTGCAGTCATCGTGTGGTTTATCATTATTTTATCTTATGCCGTGTTCAATGACGTCTAAGGCAAATCCATAATATGCTATATCAAAATATAAATAAAATTGGTGACTTGGGGATAAAAACGCCACATTGAAGCAATTAATGTTTGTTTTTTTTTTAGCTATACAGGTTGTAAGAAGCTGCAGTAGCAGGCGCAAGAGACGTCCGTTCGTTATGTAAAAAATTACGAATTAAAATGTAACTATGTTGCATATTGCATAAAGATATTTTTGAATTTGAATCTGAGTTTGAGCCTGAGTCTGAGTCTGAGCCTGAACCTGAGTCTGAGTCTGAGACTGAATGTGAATCTGAATTTGAATTTAACCTAAAAAGTAATATTGCAATTTCACATTTGTAATTGCGTAATGCCAACCATTATGTCAAAACCAATATTGCTTTCTGAGCTAGGATTGTTTCAATGTGACCTTTAACCCCCCAGAAATAAAGCGACCGTGTTCATGGCTAAAATATACTTAACACCAATCTAAAACTAAAAACCTGTCTCTTGTTGTAGTTATGTCGGAAGAACTACTTATAGCACAAGCAACTATATTCGTTCAGGGAGCGTTTGAAACGTCATCCAACACTCTGGCAGTGGCAATATATGAACTAGCTTATAATACTGAAGTACAGGTAAGCATTGTTACAGTTTTGGAGCAAATAATAATAGAGGAGATACTGTAGAACAGTGACCAGTAAGACTACGTCACCATCATCATCATCAGCCCATTAACGTCCCCACTGCTGGGGCACGGGCCTTCCCTATAGATGGATAGAGAGATCGGGCCTTAAACCATCACGCGGGCCCAGTGCGGATTGATGGTTATTAACGACTGCTAATGCAGCCGGGACCACCGGTTTAACGTGCCTTCCGAATCACGGAGGAGCTCGAGATGAAAACTTTTTTTTTTTGTGGTCACCCATCCTATGACCGGCCTTTGCGAAAGTTGCTTAACTTCAACAATCGCAGACCGAGTGCGTTTACCGCTGCACCACCGAGCTCCTCCACTACGTATAGAAAGGTATCTCTCCATCTCGCACCAATTCGTATCGGGTCCCGATCTTCTTACCCCTATTGGGTTCTACTAGTCCTAAATAACCGTAAGCCGCTAAGGAGTAAGGGGGAGAGCGCACGGACTCTGTCTCGCTTCCACTTACGCGTTAGGCGGCACACGGTAAGAATGAGATTTCTGTACGGCGTGTCCCGTGTGCGCTTTAACAGTTAAACGGAGTGTATGACCTCACACACCTCACACAGCTCCAATTTCGGTTGAGTAAAGGTCTTGAGGCCATTGTAAGAATTAATCTTATGCCTAGGCATAACAACTGGTATATGAGGAGGAGGGGACAGTTAAAACAGAGTGACGTTCACACACTTTGTTTCAATTACCAATAATAATATAATAAAATAAGTAAAATTAAAGCCATTTATTTCAGGCAATGTCCATAAACAGTCAAATCACATACACTACATACAGAAACGTAGAAGCGAACAAAGGACAATTTAAAAGTCCTCGTGGATCGCACTCTAATGCCTCCGAATAGGGCAATCTGGCTTATCTGGTAATGCCTTCAGGATGCCATGGGGGCTACATCTCACATCATCAGGGAAACAATTCGTTTGCGTATAATGACGTGAAAACCATTAACAAAACGCAAATATCCCTGACGCGCTACAGTATCTAGAAAGCCACGAGAATCCTGGAAGCATTATTATACTGGACACGCATTATGTTATGGAGAAACCCCCAGTTAATTGAAAGGAGGCCTGTGCTCAGCAGTGGGACATAATATAATAGGCTGATATGTTATATGAAACAAAGTAATTTTATTTTACAGGAGAAGTTATATCGTGAAATAGTTGACATCAAGGAAAGGCTAGGAGGTGAAGATTTTACTGTGGATGCCCTGGCAGACGCCACGTACCTGAACTGCGTCATTGATGGTAAAGTACATGATTATATTTTTTTAGCATTTGGTTCGAAATAAACAGATACAGTAGGAAAGTCGGCTGTTGAAAATACTAGGAAGAAGTAAAAAGTAAAAGTAAAGTACATTACAAATTATTTTGCGCCGCCCGCGGCGCGTTTTATAGAGAGGGCTTCGACCAATAGCCGTAAGACGTCTGTCTACGTAGATAGCATTCTATTGCTGCGTCTATTGACCCTCGATACTGTGCATCTGCGCAGACGCTGCTGGAGGCAAAACTGGACTGTCAAAATTTGAATAACATGCCATAAGAAGAAGAGAATCGGTAATAGTTATCAGAATAGATAATTTAGCCGCAAATGACCTTAAAATTTTGTTACTCAAATCTTTCAAAACCTAATCACTGGGTCTAAATTAATCCTATTGTGATGGCACTTCTCAAGTGTGGGCTGTGAGATGGATGACCAAGCCCCGCATTCCTGGTGTCAATGTTATTATGGAATCGACAGAGACCCCTGACGTGGCTCATGTAACAACTCGTTCTACGTATAAAACGGCAACTATCCGTGCCAGCGGCAGAGCTAGGTTTACCGCACCCCTCTTCGGTGTCACTTTATTCTTCAATCGTATGGGCGTCAGACGTCACACACACGGATACGCGTGTACGATAACGTCAATGTATAATGTCTGTGTAAAACGAAGTTTTTTGTATGAAGTGTCCGGGGTGCGACGTTAGGTAAAGGGACTGAGAGAACATTTTTAAACTTTTGATCAAAAAAAAAATCGTTTTTCACACAGAAACCCTTCGAAAATATCCACCAATGGGTTGGCTGGATCGCGTAGCTCGGAAGGAGTACCAGATAGACGAGAACCTCACCATCCCAGCGGGAACCCCCGTCTACGTCAACTTTGTGGGGATGCAGGTGGACCCTGATTACTACCCTGAACCTCAGCTGTTCAAGCCGGAGAGGTTTCTTCCTGAGGCCAAGGGTGATCTAACACCATTCACATACGCGCCTTTCGGAGAAGGACCCAGGAACTGTATTGGTAAGTTTTTGTTTTGCACTAGAAGTTTACTGTGTGAGAGCTACTGGCTGGCTCTCTCACATAGCAGCTGCAGCAAATGTTCTCCCTATTTGTTCGGCGAAGTAATGAATACCATTTGAGGCAAATCGACAAATTAAATAAAGTGAACAACGTTGGGAGCATGGGACATCGGTCTTATTAAAACAATAAACGTGCGATAAGTATTAATAGCTGAACATTTTTAAGCCGGGTTGTTGCTCTAGATTGAATCTCAATTATTATTCCGTTGTCAGATAATAATTCGACTTTTTTTAATAAGTACAAGTTATTTATCCACCAGCTTAATTATCTATCTTTGGACGCTTAAACTTGTCTTCTAACAATTTGTCGCTATTCCGATACCAATACGGATTACGAGCATTGATTTAAGTATACATAATATTGATAATTGTTATGTATTGGGTCTTGTTGTTGTAATAATGATTATGTACGGTCACGTCTAAATATAAGTTTGTATTTTTTTACCTTTGACGGGTTTGCTCTTGAGGAGCTCGGTGGCGCAGCGGTAAACGCGCTCGGTCTGCGATTGTTGAAGTTAAGCAACTTTCGCAAAGGCCGGTCATAGGATGGGTGACCACAAAAAAAAAAGGTTTCATCTCGAGCTCCTCCGTGCTTCGGAAGGCACGTTAAGCCGTTGGTCCCGGCTGCATTAGCAGTCGTTAATAACCACCAATCCGCACTGGGCCCGCGTGGTGGTTTAAGGCCCGTTCTCCCTATCCATCCATAGGGAAGGCCCGAGCCCCAGCAGTGGGGACGTTAATGGGCTGGTGATGATGAATATCTGATAACTGTTATGTATTGGGTCTTGTTGTTGTAGTTGTAATAATGATTATGTACGGTCACGTCTAAATATAAGTTTGTATTTTTTTTACCTTTGACGGGTTTGCTCTTGGCCCCAGACTTTGCCGAAGGCATTGACGAGGCCTAAGATGGAGCTCGCCGAGAAAGTGCCTGTTCATTCTGGCCTTCAAATTGTATAAGGTATATGGACCACTATCGCTTTAGTATTATTCAACATTTTGTAGCCGGGGTGATTAACAGATTGGTGTATAATTGAATCTTGTACTTACCCTTCATTACACATCCATACAATACAAACATCAGCTAGACTGTTCCAATTAATCAAATGAGTTAATGCGATAGAGTTCCAAAGTATATCTATACTTCTATAAGTGACCTTCTCTCTCTTTATTTAAGAGCTGCGCTTTTGTCGGTGGAGTAATCGCCATTCCTCTTTTCCTCCCGCCAAATCCTTCACCTCCTAATACGACACGACCTGCACCTTCTCTTTTATTTGTTTCATAAATGTTCTCCTGGGTCTACCCCTTCCTTTCTTTCCTTCAATTTATCCTTCTATGGTGTTTGTTATAAATGAAGCATGTCATGTTAGGTGGCCAATCATATTTCCTCTCCGGTTCTCTATAGTCTTTATAAGTGACCATACCCATATAATTTCCAGGTCGGCGATTCGGCCAGCAGACCGTCAGGTTTGGCTTGGCGTCGGTGATCCTCAACTACGAACTCAAGCCGTTACCCAACATGCCTCTGCCGAATGATATCGAGTTCAACAAGAACGCGCCCTTCCTACTGGTTGAACTTCTGCACGTCAATTTTGTACCCAGACACTAATGATTAATATATACATATATGTTATCACCCCTATTTCCCTTTGACGTGGCCAGAGATCATGGAATCCTACTTACTTCGATCCTGACACATTTTGACCACCTAATGAACAAACTTTGAATGAAGCGTCCATTTCTTCAACTTAAATTCCCAAGGAATCTTTTACCACTATTTAAGAGACCTTTAACAAATAATTCGTTTCTACACGTTTTGATGAAGAATAATTCTAAGAGAGAAGATTCTAAAGATTTTAATATAACATAAATCTCTAGACTTCATTTCCAATTGATGCTAGCAGAGGTACAATCGCATGATGCACTATGCACACATACCGAGTTTAATGCAGATTTAATGTATAATGTAATATAATATGTTATATTCATAACATACATTAGCAGTCTGTAAAAGTTCCACTACTGGGTCTTTGCTCTCTTCAGTATCAATAACGACATCTATTAGTAAGTACAAAGTGATATTAATACCATTCGCATTTCTATTAAGTATAATTATAAAGTCTTAGAAAGTCAGAACAGAGAGTGAATATTGTGTTTCATAGCAAGCATGTTTGATGTCTTTCTTTCAAATAGTAATTTGAGAACACATTGTTCTTAATAGGGACGCAAGAGCAGTCTCTCTTTCTAGTTTTCACTTATATCATTATAAAACTTGAGGAAAAGTTTATCAGTATTAATGCCATGAAAATATTTCCCAAAACCTTTAATGCAACATTCTTGGGCACATCACAATGTTGTGCGCGAACTAACATCCGAAATCCTCGGGAAGTTTGCAAACTTAACATTTTACATAATTTACCAAGATACTTAGTCTGCTGGCGTGTTCTCGACATAGTTTCTTAAGTACAAGTTCATTGAAGGTTAGCTTACGAATGAAAGTGTGAAAGTTCCTGTCAACGCGGCAATGAATAGTCAGGTTACCGAAATGTTTGCAAATTTTGGAGTACGTTTAGTGCAAGGTTTAAGCATGGGGCTGGTATATGTTTTAAGAGGAGTTCTCATTGAATTTCATAAGCAAAGGATTACATGCCGTTCTCTCGTGCCTAAACTTCCGATCCCAACTTGTTTGTAAAAACAAAATTTTGCATAATTTAAAGGATATCACTAGACTTTTATGAGATCCATGAATTCACGATGCGAGTAGATCGAATACTTTGTATCAGAATGTTATTTTCATAGCTGCCTATGGACTGCGCGTTGCTAAAGTGATTTTGACTGAAAACCCATAGCACCGACTGCTTTATACACACAGAGTAGCCAAAAAGTTAAAGCTAGCAATCATAATGGTCACTCATCCATAAGCCGGCCAATTCCGGGTATGTTGAACCTTGTGAATCGAATTCAATCCAATGAACAGATATTCGCAACGGGCAACACATACAAAGTAGTACAATTATTTCTGTAATTGAAGCCGTTCGGAACCGTCCGTGGGCGTGAAATAAATGTTTAGATCCCACATCCCTGGCGAGTAGTGACTATACGATTCAGGATAGATTACGTCTCACAAAAAAGCCTATTCATTCTAGCCTTAAAAGGATTCCGTGAAACTTGAGGAAAACACAAACGGGAAATTTTAGACGTTACTTTATTCCCACATGTGTAAGTAGTTTTAAAAATATTTTCTCCACTAGGTACTTAGTGAACAGATCTCATGATTTTCCATTTTTAGGCATCCAGTTTAGTAGACAGGCACATTTATATGACAGTCAGAAGTTATCTATTAAGTTATAAAACAGTTTTTCTTTATTCATCATTTGCTCACAGGTCCTTGAAATTACAGTATATTTATGGTCAAATCATCAGGTTAGGTAAGACCCCGTGAAAACCGGGTAACGCCAGATGCTGATGATGACGCGAGATGATAATGATGATGGAAATCCTTGCATATCTATAATTGAAATAAATAATTTCTATCCAAACGTCATTAATTCCCAAACTCCTATTGCGTATAGTGATAAGGAAGCAGAATCCAATCAATTTTCTATTGTCAGCAAGTGCCAAAATAAACTCATGAAGTCGATTATACCGAAGCCAAAATAACGAGTAATACAGTGTTCAGTGTTCCCGTATTCTCGCATTCCCAATTTGTGTGCTTCTAAATAATGGCAAGTAATAATTTGTTATTGAATACGGTGTTGGCATGAGTCCAGCTGGCCGTACCCATTACAACGTACCACTGACCTACCAGCTACCAGCTAGCAGTTACTACTTAGTTACCGACCTACTCAGCTGGCTCGTTAGAGGTGCCTTTTCTATATGTACGTATATCTTTTGTATTACTTTCTTTAGTTACTGGAGTCAAGTTAGTGGCCTTTGGTGGCTCAATAATAAATGTAAGGTGGCCTGACGATCTAACTGTCAACTTAAGAGATGATAATGATTATTAATCATTTCAAAAAGAAAGAAGAAAATAGAATATTGATTTGATGTGCATAAAAGGAGTTAATCCTGGAAATGATAGTTTCTCTAACCCCAAGTTAAGGGATAAGGTAAATAATTTCATTTTTTTAATGTGTTGATTGCAAATGCACACAGGAATCTATAACAGGAGAGAAGGAAATCTCAATTCAATTCAAAAACTATTATAAAATTTATAAATCTAGTCATTTTCCATTACGCTCCCAATAGTTTGTTGGTAGTTCATGGCTCTCTTAAGGCAATGTATTTTCCATCAAATCCCATCCAAATCCAACATTCACAGCTTTCCAAAACCCATCACAATTTACGCCTGCAATTTTCCCCCCAACAGTTACCGGAACTGCCAATTGCCAACCCGATGGGAATGACCGAAACAAACAAGCGAGATATCCCATAGATTTGTCTGGTGGCACCATTACTCAGCATTAAGACGGCGATCTGTCTGGGAGGATTACTGCGACAGAGGCGCCTCCAGGCCTAATAACCTGCGCTAAGCCACCGCTGGATAGTGCGGACTCACTCTGGCTAATTTATACCCCAGTAGGTGCTGGATTTGAGCGTTATTTGGTGGGAAATGTGCGAAGAATTATGGTAGAAAAGATTAAGGTAAAAATAGGCGAAATTGGTTCCTTTATAAATGAAGATTTAGTTTTCTGATTTTTAGAAGTAAATATTTCTTATTTGCGTTATAATTGTAACAATTGATTTGGCTTCAGGATGAATTTATAATAACTGAGAAATTTGAATAGACGAAAAACATTGATTTATTTTAAATGTAGGGTTTTACTACGAATATTATTTAAAAAAGGAAATCTATTATCGCTTTCAAACATGCTATTTTAGTGGTGGGCGAAAAAACAAAGATCATTTCAAGCTTTAACTAATATACTAGGTAACAAATATATATTATACGTAGTACCTACTCTTCTTCTATCTAGTGTGTTATGAGGTGGATTACCAACCTCATCAACCCTGGTACGGGTACTCAACGTATCATTTTACTTATAATTTAATTAACTGGAAGTCTTTTTGATTTCTTCCAACAGCAAATTTCCTGAGAACAAAGTTCATTCTTTTAACCACAAATACCCGAAAGTCAAGGAAAGCCATCGAAATTGTCCTCACGAAGCTAAACACAAACAAACAAAAAGACGAGTTCACAGATGTTGGTGGAACGTTTCGTTTGACTTTCCTATCATGCGAGTTTGGGCTCCCGAAGTCGGGGCAAACGAGCTTCGATGCACGAATGTAATCCCCTGGCTTCACATGCGATCACTGGCAAAAAGAAGCGTACTTGGAATCATTCTGTCTTGCTATTTACAGTAAGTGTGATGAGTGCAATGTTGTGTGTAAGGATTTTACGTGTACTTAAGAATTTATTATAATTAGATATGTAATAACGCCAGGTAACAACCTCCGTGGTTTAACAACCTCTGTGGTCTAGTGGTAGGCTCACGATCTGGAGGTCCGGGTTCGATTCCCAATGGGGACATTGTCGAAATCACATTGTGAGACTGTCCTTTGTTTGGTAAGGACTTTTCAGGCTTGAATCACCTGATTGTCCGAAAAAGTAAGATGATTCCGTGCTTCGGAGGGTACGTTAAGCCGTTGGTCCCGGCTATTAGCCGTAATAACACCTCCACCAACCCGCATTGGAGCAGCGTGGTGGTGGAGTATGCTCCATACCCCCTCCGGTTGATTGAGGGGAGGCCTGTGCCCAGCAGTGGGACGTATATAGGCAGTTTATGTGTTACGCCAGGTGCATGTTACGTTGCAATCACTTTTTAATGAGAAAGAGGTCTTAAATGGGAAAAAGGGAACAAACATCTCCCGAGGTCTGTCGGAACACAAATCGATAGCCCGAATAGAGAAAATGTGTGTCCGGTCTCGAGTCTCTCAAAGAATGAGGATAAAAGCTGCCTATTTCTCCCATCAGGTGTCGCTACTGTTGAGTGTTCTTGAATTTTAACAATTCCCCATAATATTTGAGTAAAACAAACACATTGCTTTGGTTATATTTTTTCACTATAACCCTTTGCGCAAAACCATACAGTGTTACTACAAAACAAATATTAAAAGATAAACTATGTTTAAAATATAATCCGTATACGAAAGAAGTCCCGAAGGCCGCGGCGCTACTGTCGCAGATTCTACATAGAATTATTATGACTTGTCAAGTTAGTTTCATAAAAATCCGCCGACTTCTTTCGTGGCGCGAAATACTATTTCAAACCTAGTTTATTTTTAGTTTGTGTTTTGTAATGACACTGTTTGTGTTATATTTATTTCCTAAGGACCGGAAAGAAGTTTACTTATTTTCAATCACAATTGCCTCTTTCCATTAATTCCATCTGTGAAAAAAAAGGATAATGCTAGGGAGTATAAGTCTGATACCGGAAATAAAAGTGGTGTACAGGACCACATTTTCGTTTTTCCTTCCTTAAAGTACCCTCAGAACGCTAAAAATAAAATAAAAAACAACATCTAACAGCAATCCAGTAGCATATACGCGTAGCATGTACAAGTGATGTTCACGGCGATGATACGGCCACGTGCGGGTCCGGATTCGATTCCCGCTCGCACCTGCGCCCGCCAGCCAGGACGTGACTCCCCGCAATTACTGTTGTTAGCTACCCTGTATTATATTGGTACTTGTGTACATACAATGCTAGGGAAAGAAGAAAAATAAACGAGCAATACATATGCGAATACAAACGGCCTCCGTGGTCTGGTGGTTGAACCTTGGGCAATCCGCAGGTCCCGGGTTCGAATCCCGGTGGGGACATATCACAAAAATCACTTTGTGATACCTAGTTTGATTAGGACATTACATGCTGATCACCTGATTGTCCAAAAAGTAAGACAATCCGTGCTTCGGAAGGCACGTTAAGCCGTTGGTCCCGGTTACTACTTACTATTGTGAGTGAGTAGTCGTTACATGAGCCATTTCAGGGGCCTTTGGCGGCTCAATGGAGTAACCCTGGTACCAGGGTTGATGAGGTTGGTACTCCACCTCACAACCCACACGATAGACGAAGAAGAATGCGAATATAGCTTACGACATCGTATCAACAGTGGCTGCAAGTTGTTTTTGATTACCTGTGGCTCTGCCCACCCCACTAGGGATTACGGACGTGAGTTTATGTATGTATGTATTTTAGAAAATATACAAAATTACGTCTGTGTTAGACTTCACTAGTCCCGGGTTTGAATCCCTCCCAGCTATTTCTGTAATAGCTTTAAGATGTGGCTTTAAAAGATCCGTGAAACATAAGATAAGCTATCCAAAAGTCACGTCAGTAAATATATTCAAAAGAATATAAGCTCACGACTATATCCCAATTGGGGTAGTCAGAAGTATGTCCGTCTAAATACTCACACCTCAACGAACTTTCTGTTAGATCGACGTGATAGGTGGTGAGCCGGATCGCCGTCTTTGAAACCTAGAAACATATAAAAATAAACTTTGCCAACAATTCTCCGGCGCCATCTGACATGGACGTTCCAACTTGCCAGCCCGGGTTGGATCCTCGTACTCATTCTACTCGGCGCGAAATATTCCACATTCCCTCCAATTATTAATTAAACTCCGCTCCGCACTAAAATATAACTTTTCCCGGTTGTTAGGGTACCGTAGCCACAATAGTAAGAGCAAAAACCTATTAAGAATATTTTAATACCACTTGTAACATAATACATTCAAGCTTGAATCACCTGATTGTCTAACAAAATAAGATTATTCCGTGCTTCGGAGGGCACGTTAAGCGTTTGGTCCTGGCCATTAGCCGTTAAAACACCTCCACCAACCAGCATTGGAGCTGCGTGGTGGAGTGCTTCATATTCCCCTCCAGTTGATCGAAGGGAGGCCTGTGCCCAGCAGTGGGACGTATACAGGGTGTTTATATTTTTTGTAACATAACATCAGTGGTGAGTTTTTTTTTAATTCGCAGCTCAGTACCTTAGTACCTAATCAGAAGAATTTAACTTAGTCATCTGTCTTACTTACTAGCAACTAGCAACCACTTTTGATAATTATAGACGATGATGATTAATATCTAAATATGTAGATAATTAAGTATCTACATTAAATTCTAGAAGTCAAATTGGTCTATAGTGGCTATCTACTATAGTAGCTGTACGGAACCCTAATATTATGAGGTACCCACTCGCACTCTCCGGTTTTTTGCCATCGCCAGTTATAATGAAAAGTGCAGCCGGAGATATTTCAATATTGCAGAATCTCCCGGCGCTATATTGATCTTGTTAAGGACGGACGGGAATTTGACTTTTGTTTCAGTTAATTTTGAAGAGTTTTTTGTTTTTTCGTTTTCCACTGAGCATAATTTGAAAGTTAAATGTAGTCTTCCGGAAAGATATTGCTGGCGATGCGATGCGTAAAATGAGGTCGAACCGGCATTTCGAGAAAAAGAATACCTATTCAGCTGAAGCTAAAATGCAATAAAAGTTCTTTTTAAGTACCTCTGTGAAGTATTCTGAACATTTGGGCGGGCCATTCATAAATTGGTTGATTGGCTGCAGATTGGATTTTTAATAGGATGGCAGACCAAATTTAAAGAAAAAAAGATATTCTGCCATCGTAATGAAAGCGATAACTGGCCATATAACAATGTTTTTTAAGCAAAAAATATTGTTGTAATAAAACAAAAACATTCGAAATTCGAACTCATTCAAAATACCCTCCCTGATCTATTTCCAAACAAAAAAATAACAAGTCATCCCTTTGTACCCAATTCTCATTATTCGGAGATCCTTTTCAAAAAAGGAACCTTTTTCCTCGATCAGCGAGTAAGCTGTATCAGTCTGTATTGATGGCTAGTACCGAGCAATTTCCAATACACGGACATTATATTTTTCAATATCGTACGACGACGTTGGCTAAAGGTACGCGCACATTATGTCGTCCCCCGTCACTTTGCACAAATCCTTATAAATCGCTTACTCTACATTTTATATTACCAATAGCCGCATTATTTCGCCCTGATCGATACAATACAGCATAAGTATACAGCAAAAAGTACCTATTCTATTATATTCTTAATATTTTCCTTAATATAGAAATATACATCAGTCTCTTACAATCACTGATTGATGTATTAGTATATATAATTTGATTTAATATCTCCCACATAAAAAGTACCTACCTTATTTTTTTGATTTATATTATTATTAGTTTGATTTATTCGACTAATAAAATAATAACCATTCCTTTTAAATTCGGGTCGATTTCCACTAAATATGGTCCGGCTTGCTTCTCAAACCGAGATTGTGGGTTCAAACCGCAGTACCGGACTTACGCCAATGAGTTATTAATTTATCTGAAGCATAGTTTTCACTAACACAGTTGGTATGTCCTTTGCAATGGATGTACCTCTGTAAGATGAAATAAGTACCCACACCACACCGAGATTTTTGTTAGACCATCGTGATAAGTGGTGAGCCGTATCGGCGTATGTTAAGGTCTGATATGTTTTTTAAAAAGATGGTGTGACGACCTCAATGCTTATCGCAAGGATTGGCCGGAGATCGCGCAAAGTCGAGAGGAGTGGAAAAATCAAGGGGAGGCCTTTGCCCAGCAGTGGGATCGTATAGGCTAAGAAAGATAAGATGTTTTTTAAAAACAGCTTATTTCGCACATAACGCCTGTAAAAATGTATCTGCAAAAGTAAGTATCGGAAACGGTGTAAACGGTGTGTGTGTGCTTATAAGATAGTAATTATGCACACAAATGTGCGCCGATGCGGCTCACCGTGGCATGGCTCGATATAGTGCACGTTTACCCTAAACCAGCGGGCCTAATACCCCAGCGCAATCTCAACTAAATGTCGCTTTAAAGCGTCGCAGCCGCCGAGCGCCTGGAAACACATAACGCCTCTATGCGACGTTCGAGTGGACAGCTTTATTCTATTTTTAAAAAACAATATTCTTCACTTAAAAAGACTAAAAGATGGCCTGTACTTGACATTGGCAGTAATGGTTGTCTCTACTCTATGACGACCGGTTGCCATACAACCATAAAGTTGAAGTTGACTAAGGGATGTCCTTAGCGTGGTTTGAATAGTAAAGTTCTTTATTATGTTAGGTTAGTATAATCAGGGCCTCGATACCGACAGAGCTTATCACTGTCGGCACATTAGAGTTGATTAATTCACATACGACGCTCTGAGCCGCGTAGATTCGCGCTCATCTGGGCACATATAGGCCTCTTGCCTTATATTTTATACCGGGTGAGAGGCCTCAGCGCTCCCCATTAGTCCGGCCAATCACGTCAAAGGAAGGTAAGTATACAACATACATAAACTCACGCCTATTTCCCACCGGGTTCAGCAGATGCTATGGAAGGTCATTTGAAGGTAGGTGTACGTAAGAATAAAGAAACAATATAATAATATTACGTGTAAAGTATCTAACCCCGTGTTTTAAAATGTGTGACGCAGACCGTCATTTGATTTGCTGGCTTAGCACCGTAAGCGCGCGACTCTTTCTCACCTCGACATACGTCACCCGTCACTCTCTCACAGTACTGCACAGAAAGAGACAGATGATCTCTGTCGCGGCGAGAAAGAGTGCTTACGGTGCTAAGCCCGCTGGTGTCTATTGCATCTGATCGTATGTGAGCAGCCTCAGTTCTCCATCAATAGGTATCAGACAAAGCATTTAGGCCGTACATCAGACAATGTACGAATTGCAATAGGATTTGCCGTCAGACTGGAATTCCTCATCGTTAGGAACAATGCGGCGCTAGATGCTCATGTCGGGGTAGCGAGCCTAGTCTCATTTTACATTCAACTGTCGAATTCCACAGCACGCGATGGTTTGATCATCATTTGTGGCGAATGCGTTATTGTGATTGACATGTTTGGCGCGTGGACCTATGGACCACTTTTTTTAAATGGGAACTTTGCGCACCATCGACTATTGTGAATTTATAAACATATTTGTGCTGTGCTTGTGCTACGTACAAACTAAAATAATATAAAAGTTAGTGATTATTTAGAAGATATGAATGCATGGGATTAACTGTCTGAGAACTGATATTAGGCAGCTAAATTACTCAATTGTATACCAATAATACCAATATTTTATGTTTTATGTTTATTTTTTTAAAGAACGTCTAGGGCCCTGTGCCGAGGTTTTTCTTGCAGCTTCTTTTCCCCGGCTATACAGGTTGTGAGAAGCTGCAGTAGTTTTAGGCGGATAAGACGTTCGTTATGTCAAATTGACGATTCAAAGTGTAACTATGTTACCTACTGAATAAAGATATATTTGAATTTGAATTAAAAGACATGAAACGAAGACTTGGCCCAAAGGACATGATTCCAGGCCGAAACCCTTATAAAAAAAATCGTGTCGTGCGTCACATTCAAGCAAACAAAACACGGCTTTTTGGCGGGAAACGGGAACGGGACAGTTGCTTTCTTCATTGAATAATCTAAATAATTGATACGAAGTGGTGTTTTGTGGTTAATGATAGCATTAAGTTAGTCGGAAGACATTCGCGAGTGTTATTATATCGGAGTATTCAATAAACAAAGTGTATCTGCCTATTTTCGCTTCGTGGCAGGAAGCCGCTTCATAACTCGAAAGTTTATGCGGACTTTTGAGTTAATTCGTTTGGGGTTCGGAGTAGGAGTCTACTCCGAGGGTGGGGGCTTAGGTTTCATCATCATCACCCTTCATCATTTCATCAATCATCAAGAAAAAAAAATACGTAAGACATGGCTGTATGGGCATAGTTCCCTTTGCCTTACCCTTCGGGGAAAACCAAAACAAAAGCAAACAAAACACTTCCGATGTCAGTTTCTTTCTGAACTACCCGTGCGTGTGTGATATTTTAAGAAAATTAGAAATTTTGCAAAATCGATTTTGCCGCTCATGTAAGTACCTATTTTTACATAATTGAAAAGGCAAAATTACGTAAACACAAAAAGCCCAAGTTTTTTTTAGTTTTTTATCATAACTTTTTACCAATATGTTCAACTTGGATGACGTCAACGTAAGATTCCATTGTTTTAAATTTTCTGTATCTAGCAGTACATATTATAACATGGACTGCTAATTTTAGGATATTTAAGGGCTTATGTAATTTTGCCTTTCCAGTGACGATATAATTTGTATATACTTGTTGATAAAATCATGCATATTTCCCGTTAGGGTAGTTAGACACCACAGAATCACTTACTACGATTCTGTGACACCACCTTCGGTTCCTCCACTCTTTAAGTACCGTTTCTATCTTCTAGAGTTTGTACATTTTGCGACAATTTTGGAACCGAAATATTTGTATATTTGGGGTGAGCAGAGTCACAAGTCAGAAGATAGGAGTGAACATAAGTATTTGTGTATCTAATTAATAACACAGATCTAAAATATATCCCTTCCCTTTTAATAAAAGCTCAATAGCTTAAATAAACTGAACTTGTATTACAAAAACTTAAAATAAAACAGCAGTAGGTAGTACGTTACCCAAAAGCAAATTCTGCGAGGATATAACTCGCTACCCCGGCTTTGCTTGTGTTTCATTCGTTATACGTCGCCGTCTCCGTAATACGGTTACGTGGAACGTTACTGAACGTAACGTAATTCAGCCCAATGCGTTTGGGAACCGTTTTTGGGGTCACAGTGTACGGGAAAATAAGCAGAGGGACAACTTGACTGCCGACTGCCTGTCTGACCTTCCAACCTGAAGGGAAAACCGGCCCAATACAAATTAGGTCACATACCTCCTGTGAGCTACGATGGTAGCTGATGAATATGAAGTGGACTGTATAACTAAATGAAATGAAGGAATAACAGATACTTAGCTTTGAGAATTATTTAATATATTTTCACCAGTCACCAAAAAGCAAACGACAAGAAGTAAAACAAAATCAACATACAAAACGTCAAAAAAGAATAAATATAAAAAACATAATAATATAAAAAGATTACAAAACCTACGAAGAGTTCGCAACACCTCCCAAACGCATTCATACCTAATCATTTATACGCGGGTTTCCTCACAATGTTTTCCTTCATAAATACGTACATAAGCATCCTATATACATCCCACAGCTGGGCACACGCGTCCCCTCAATCAACCGGAGGGGGTATGGCGCATACTCCACCAAGCTGCTCCAATGCGGGTTAGTGAAGGTGTTTTTACGGCTAATAGCCGGGACGAACGGCTTAACGTGCCCTCCGAAGCACGGAATCATCTTACTTTTTCGGACAATCAGGTGATTCAAGCCTGAAAAGTCCTTACCAAACAAAGGACAGTCTCACAAAGTCATTTCGACAATGTCCCCATCGGGAATCGAACCCGGACCTCCAGATCGTGAGCCTAACGCTCTAACCATTAGACCATGGAGGCTGTTGTGGAGGGTGTGTCCTTCACCGCTGAATAAGTGATAATCATTTATGATTCAAACATGAATTCGAAAACAATTTTGAAAAACATTACTTTGGGAACGTGGGATTTGAACATGCGACCTCAAAGTGAAAGTCAAGCACTTTGTAACTGGGCTACCACGGCTCTAAAATAATCTATATACATTAACCTCTACTAATCCTTTATTCCCATCTGCCCCCTTTAGGCTTGCCACCGGGGTGGTGGTTGGGAAATTAGGTGCCGTTTACCACCCCGGTGGTCGATGGCACTTAATTAGTTTCATCTGCCCCCTTTACAGTTATAGTACGGGGGTTTATTCTCATGTCGTACTGGACATAAAATAAAAAAATGAAAATTTAGCAATATTAATTAAAATTTTCCCTTTCTTTATTGGATAAAATAAAATAAATTTTACTGATTGCATTTTTGGCATCAGTATCGATCACTAATCACCCCCTGATAGTTATTTTGAAAATATATTTAATGTACAGAATTGACCTCTCTACAGATTTATTATAAGTATAGATGTAAGTATTAAACTAGTCCATTATTGTAAATTTACATATATTTTTTTGAAAATATTATTATTTTGAATTTTTTTTTATTTAATGTCCAGTACGACATGAGAATGAACCCCCGTACTATAACTGTAAAGGGGGCAGATGAAACTAATTAAGTGCCATCGACCACCGGGGTGGTAAACGGCACCTAATTTCCCAACCACCATCCCGGTGGCAAGCCTAATGGGGGCAGATGGGAATAAACCTTTACTAACCTTTTACTAATATATATTTGTGAAATACGATGTCCGTGGCTCACTCAGCAGTCTACATTTTTTTTTACCTTTGATGGGTCTGCTCTTGGCCCCAGACTTGCCCGAAGGCATAATAATAATTAAAAGAACTTTCTGAGTTAATGGGCTAACAAATCTTATTACTTAAATAAAAGTATTTAAACTAGTTGGCTAACAGTGAAGGTCTTCTAAACTGTACCTATTTCTAATGGGCCAAGGTACGTAAAATTTATGTTCAAGTATCAAGTCACAAGGTCGTTTTTACATCGTAGAAAATTGTATTTTTATATTTTTAAACTACGAGTTACAGCCTCCGTGGTCTAGTGGTTAGAGCGTTAGGCTCACGATCTGGAGGTCCGGGTTCGATTCCCGATGGGGACATTGTCGATATCACTTTGTGAGACTGTCCTTTGTATGGTAAGGATTTTTCAGGCTTGAATTACCTGATTGTCCGAAAAAGTAATATGATTCCGTGCTTCGGAGGGCACGTTAAGCCGTTGGTCCCGGGTATTAGCCGTAAAAACACCTCAACCGCATTAGAGCAGCGTGGTGGAGTCTCCATACCCCCTCCGGTTAATAGAGAAGAGGCCTGTGCCCAGCAGTGGGACGTATATAGGCTGTTTATGTTTTTAACCTATGAGTGGTCCAGCTGTAATGCCGGCTCTATGCCTCGTCCTGGTGGAAAACATACCACGTTCAGCGAACCGAGTGTATTGGTCCCGGAGGCAGTTTTGTTGTTCCGCTTCTTTTATATTTACTTCCCGCAACTGCGAAGGCTTTTTTCCATTGACCTAAACATCGTCAGGAATAACCTTTCAGAGGTATAACTTTGGGGGTTGCTCGATGCATTGAGGTGTGAAGGATTTTGAGGTATAAATTGTGATTAGTTTATTCCAATTTTTGATAGGTAGATAAAATCTTTTTCGGGTTTACGACGTTACTTACATACTCGTAACTTCTTGGTTTCTTTTTTCTTTTCTTCTTCTTCTCAGTTTTTGAGAATTAAGTACCTATTCAGTAAAAATGAGATTTTATTTTATTTTCTATTTATTTGAAATTTAAAAATAATGTCAAAAGGTTAAAAAGCTCATTTAATTTAATTCGAAAATTATGGTTATACAATTATATTATCGTCAGTTATAGAATTGTTAATATTTTTTTAAGATCACACCTGTTTGCCATAGGGGTAGGCAACGGAATTCCGCTTACCTACTAAGATCCTGATGGGATTCTCTTAAAACGCATAAATGTTTTTGTCATAATTTAAATTATCATGATCCTGATACATCACGTTCACTGCCATACCTATACTAATAAGTTTTGCTTATAGGATACATAATTTTATTATTGAAAATCAGTATGATAGGACTGTACTTCTATTTAAGTTCTATTCTAGCTTAGATACTACCGCGTATACCTTACAAAACGATGCGATGGTAAATTTTATTATGGCCCGGAAAAAAACTTCAGCAACATAGTATTTTAATACTGACGCATGTTAACACAACATCGAGTAGTTATATTTTGTAAAGGAGTGTTTTGCAAGTCCTACAGAAGCCTTTCAGAACATCGAGAGGACAACTTTCTAATTGGTTTAGTTTTTCTTGCGAGCGGCGTATACCGCTCAAACTACCAAGCAGTTTTTCTCCAAGTTTAATTTAAGCATTCCTCACGACGATGTACACTGGGAGTTTAAGGCTGCTTTTACACCATTGACTTGCGTTACTAAGCGAGGAGATAAGTGAAACTAAGTGAAGCTAAGTTACGAAATGATGTGTCTTTTTACCACCAAGCAACTACACGTTCGAGTCAAATTGTCACCTTGCTTAAATGTGACCTGTTTATACACGTTTCTTCGTGAAAATAGTCGCTAATTGCCTGACTGGTTAGATAGTAAGCATCATTAGCAACTGTTTATGTATTCAAAGGGTTTTATAATTAAATTGAAAATGCTAAAATACATTTATGTTAATAATAGAGATTCGAGTTATAATTATTTTAGCTGGAAAATGTGTGGTAACTGGTTGTTTGATGTTAATTCAAATTACATTGAGATAAGTATTTGCGTTTGATGAAAATGAGGTAACCGTTGTCCTATATAGATAGATAAAAACATTTATTTGGTCTACAGACACACATGCATACAAAAAGAAAAAGATTAGATACAGACAACCAATCAACAGAGACGAAGCTCTGTATTAAACACGCCAGGTATGTATGTGTGCTGTAGCAGTGCAAATCGGTCATAGCTCAGCGCAAGTTTTTGCTCTCACGAACAATACGCTGATTTTCAGCTACAATATCTTAATGCAATACACTTTATAAATGTATGTCGTTTCAAACAGCAAGCGTTGATAGATTAAGTATTTCATATTTTTTATCTTTGATCCAGTTAAGTAGCCAATGATCAAGATTGTTATTTCCTTCTTGAACCACAATCGTACCATCTACAGAATGTCAGGCGAGTGTTAGGTGTTTTTTTTTTAATAAAACTTGTGCCTGTGAGAGGACAATCACATGCCGATTGCCGCAGTTACCCGTTTATGGCACAACTTCGAACATTTGCGGTATGCAGGGCGGATTGCGGGTAAAAGGATTGGTTTTATACCACTAATCTCGTACTAGATGGGTTTGGAATATTTCAGTATACTTTTTCTGACTAAGCATCGCGTTTGTATTCCCAAAAGGGTAGGCAGACGTTTACAGTTTAATATATACAGCCTCTGTGGTCTAGTGGTTAGAGCGTTAGGCTCACGATCTGGAGATCCGGGTTCGACTCCCAATGGGGACATTATCGAAATCACTTTGTGAGACTGTCCCTTGTTTGGTAAGGACTTTTCAGGCTTGAATCACCTGATTGTCCGAAAAAGTAAGATGATTCCGTGCTTCGGAGGGCACGTTAAGCCGTTGGTCCCGGCTATTAGCCGTAAAAACGCCTCCACCAACCCGCAGTGGAGCAGCGTGGTGGAGTATGCTCCATGCCCCCTCCGGTTGATTGAGGGGAGGCCTGTGCCCAGCAGTGGGACGTATATAGGCTGTTTATGTATTTATGTTTATACAACCGCTCCTCGTCCTCAGCTATGTATAAGTCTCAACTAGGGGACGAACCTATTGCCATTAACCGGGCACAAATCCTGGAAACCACGTGATGTTACTTATCTTATCCAAACATAAATTCAAGACTATAAAGTCGAATTTAGTGGAATCCGAGCCGGGAACAAAACTCGTGACACTACGTTGTAAGTCGCGGTCTTAGTACTTTTTCCATTGTGAGAGTATAGTATTGATTTTGACGATGGGCGATGGGGTGATCACATAAATAGGCGATTTACACACGACGCGGAGGAGCTCGGTGGCGCAGCGGTAAACGCGCTCGGTTTGCGATTGCTAAAGTTAAGCAACATTCGCAAAGGCCGGTCATAGGATGGGTGACCACAAAAAAAAAGTTTTCATCTCGAGCTCCTCCGTGCTTCGGAAGGCACGTTAAGCCGTGGGTCCCGGCTGCATTAGCAGTCATGAATAACCATCAATCCGCACTGGGCCCGCGTGATGGTTTAAGGCCCGATCTCCCTATCTATCCATGGGGAAGGCCCGTGCCCCAGCAGTGGGGACGTTAATAGGCTGATGATGATGATGATGACACACGACGCGGGTTTATGCGGTTCACCGCGCGGCCAAGCGGATTACATACAAGTCACTAGGACCTTGCCGACCGCTTTGCCGCAAACCGCGGCGGTACGCGATGCCGCGTGAAAATCGCCATACCTATCGCTACACCGCGTTTGTCATATTCGGAACGTAAGCTTTAAATCGTTAGGTAGGCATCAGTCACTAATTTAAGAGCCACGCTCTTGTCGGTGTAGCATTCTCCATTCTTGTCTATCAAAGACCAATTCCTTCACTTCCTTATAAGACGAGACATTCGCCTTCTCTTTAATCTGTTCCATGTAAGCTCTTCTTGGTCTTCCCTTTCCTCTCTTTCCTTGTAGCTTCTCTTTTATGATGTTTTTAATAAATTCGTCAGCTTCGATCGCCATCGACTCGCAAAGAAGAAGAAGAATAAATTCGTCGTGTTTTATTAAGTGTCCAATCATCTTGCCTCTTCTGTCCTCAATAACTCTCAATTGTTCAAAAAAATATATATTTTTTTGGTCTTTTATTTACTTAAAGGATTCAAAAAATTTGAAATCTAACATAAAAATACAAAAGTTTACGACTATAATTAAAACACATAATACCGGGTTCTTACCGCGTTAATCAGGGATATGAAAGGAACAAGCGGCAAAGAAAGCGGGTAGATAGATATGTTTGCCCTAATAAATTATGGATCTACCTACTCCAATCAGTCATCAGTCGTCCCGTGACCATGGCACTTGCAACAGTGTATAATTATCCGGAATCTCATATCCCTGATTAACGCGGTAAGAACCCGGTATTTTGTGTTTTAATTATGATAATAACCGCGTAAACTTCAAACAATGTATTCATGACTGTACTGGGATGTACTCACATTTTTTTTTCAATATTATGCTTACCCCCATTATCATTACTAACATAGTGTGTAAGATTTTCTTTTGTACTAACTATCTATGGACTTTTTGTCTGCAAATAAAATGTTTTTTTTTTTTATATCCCAATTGGAGTCAGTTGTTAGACCAACATGATAAGTGGTGAGGCGTGTCGCCGTCTATAATGGTCGAGCTAACTGTGTTTACTAACACAGTAAAAAAAAAACTCATTGGTGCAAGTCCGGTACCGAGATTCGAACTGGCGCTCCTCGTTTGAGAAGCAAGCCGGTTAACCACAGGACCACAGTGGCTCCATAAAAAAAACATGTCGAATAACCAAAAACGGTCCATGTCTACATACCTTCATTAGCTATTCAAAAACAGGGCAGAAAGTAAATGAGTATAAATTTTGTCCCGAGTGCCTTCGATATTCATAATTTATTTAACCAATTTATCACGCCCCCAACCCTTGAGCAGTTAATTGTTTATTTCGGTACCTGTCACAATGTCCCGATTATCGAGACGGTCCCGCTATTAAGGGATAAGAATTAATTAGACCGCCCATTATTAAATTTGTCCCTGTATTAATATTAATGTGGACAATCCGGTGGGGTTGTAGAGGGTGGTGGAATTGATTGGGAAGTGCCATCTTTGGCTGTTCAAGGCTCTTATATTGAATCATCTTCTCAATTTACAGCAATTTACTGATAATTCTCATCAATTTGCGGTAACGACTGTGGCTCTGTTGAACTGTGATTATTAAACTATATTAATTTAATTGTGTAGTATAATGCATATACATCTGTAAACTCACGCCTATTTGCCTCCGGGGTAAGTAAACGTATATGCATACAATAACCAATAAAGCCTACTTTGTAGTATTATGTAGAAATGTTATTAATATTATGTTATTTCTGTAAACATAGGATGAATTATTTTCTTGAATGATGTACGTAAAGTTAATCTAACACTCGAGTACTTAGTAAACTAAGTAATTCCAAAAGCCAAGTTTTATTAACAAAAAATGTAAGTCTAATTTTGGTCGACATGTGGGCTAAGCCATAAAATTGTTTTAAATAAACTTGACGTAGGATTTAGAGCAAACTGGTTATAAAATTTTAATGTGATGAAGGACTTCCTAAGTTTAATATCCGTTGGTATTAATATTCGTGCTTCTGAAATTTCTTCAGTTTATTTACGCCCAGTTATAAGTAATAAGCATGATCAATTTATATTTTAAGATTAAAGAAAGAAAATACCATAAGAGTTTTCTTCCTCAACGTGTATTTTAATAAAATGTTTTGAGTAGGATGTAAACCAGCCTATCGGTAAACACGATCCCATCTCATTCTATCATGCCAGTATGTTATGACATTTTAGTTTCAATAATAAGATACAAAGGAAGCATGTTGAGACTGCAAATAGTTTCCTAAATATTAGTGGCTCTGGCCACCCCAATTGAGACTACGAGCGCGGTTTCCTTGTTTTTTATCTCTTCTCTTCTGTCGTGTGGGTTGTGTGGTGAATGACAAACCCCATCAACCCTGGTTTCAGAATTATTATTGAGCCGCCAAAGGCCCCTGACATGGCTCATGTAACGACTACTTACTTACATCAGTAAGTAGTAACCGGGACCAACGGCTTAACGTGCCTTGTTTTTTATGACCGATTGGCACGATCTCATCATAGTAAATGACGATGTATCCGAGGATAGAACATGCTTACCCAGAAACTGCATCAACTCTTGCCTTGAAGAGGCCCAGATCGCACTTTTGGGGAAACGGAATCGTGAGCATACCTTAGTCGTTCATATTGGAAACGAGGAAGCGAAAAGCTGGTGGAATATTAACGACATATGGGTGGGATGCAAGCCCACATCCTGTTGCCCGAAGATAGAAAGGCATGATTGAATTTTAGTTAATATTCGTGTAATTCTAAGGCACTCTCGCCGACGTTGTGTAACTTATAGAGTTTGTTCGGTTCACTTCTCTTCTTTTTTTTTCAGGTTTCCTCTTCCACTGTCCATGACGTCATCATGACATGTGTTCTTGAAGGCGTCTAACTCGTCTCCGGGGCCTATCTGTTATTTTAAAGTGAGTACTAATATTATATTTACATACATACATACATACATACACAGCCTATATACGTCCCACTGCTGGGCACAGGCCTCCCCTCAATCAACCGGAGGGGGTATGGAGCATACTCCACCACGCTGCTCCACTGCGGGTTGGTGGAGGTGTTTTTACGCCTAATAGCCGGGACCAACGGCTTAACGTGCCCTCCGAAACACGGAATCATCTTACTTTTTCGGACAATCAGGTGATTCAAGCCTGAAAAGTCCTTACCAAACAAAGGACAGTCTCACAAAGTGATTTCGACAATGTCCCCATCGGGAATCGAACCCGGATCTCCAGATCGTGAGCCTAATGCTCTAACCACTAGACCACGGAGGCTGTTAATATTATATTTACGAATGTTTAAACAAAAACGTAAACAGGGTAACGTCGACCTTCAATACACACTACCAAATTAAAGTGCTTATTGATTTGCGTCCTAACTAAACAAAGGCCGAAGTTGTAAAAACAAAATGGCCGCACACAATGTCGTAAAATAAAAAAGCAATAAAGCGGACTAACGACTTTTTCTCTAGTTATTCTGACAGCCCTCGATGATATAAATTGTACACCAGTTACACCTACGTATGTACAAAAACTCACGCCCGTAACCTTTAATGGGATGAGCAGCGCAACTAGTAGGTAACCAGGACACAAGATGGAAATTGACTGCAACCAGTTTTCATAGTAAAAATGTAACTGTCGTGGCCAGATCGTAAAATGGATCATTCCATGATGTGGTCGACCATTTCATAAAATGATCATATTTTATGAAATGGCCAACTTAAGTTGACCATATCGTTGAAACGTCAACGTTTAATGATATATCAATCAACGTTTGGCCATATCGTTAATGTAGGCGGTGTCCATGCTATGTGGTGTAATAAAAATGGGAATAGTCGATTAATTTCTTAGGTTTAAAATTATGTACCTATTCGATATGGAAAATTGAACAATAACATTGATTTATCGATTATAATATCAATCAAGTTTTAAATATAATCGACACCAGCGCCACTATCGGTGGATAGTGGCACGATGTGATTGCCAACGTTTGGCCATATCATGAAGTAATCATGCATTTAGTTGCTCATATCGTTAAACGTTTTGTGTTCATTGATCTGGCCAAACTACATCATGATGTGGCTAACGAATGATATTCTATTTCATGAAATATGACCATTTCATGAAATGATCGAGCACATCATGAAATGATCAATTCTATGATCTGGCCACGACATATCTCTCCTTCCGAGAAACTGTGAAAGGCATACTTACAATACAAGGAATAAAAATAAAATTGCTATTCAAAATTCTAGACTGAGTAAATTAAATTTATCTTTTTTGGGGTTATGTATACGATTTTACAATAAAATACCAGATCATATTTTGAATTTGTCAGAAAACAAATTTAAAGCTCATGTCAAGCTTACTTTATGTAAATAAGATTAATGATTACCTAAATGGTAAAAATGTCTGGTATTAAATGTGTTCCTTCAGTTATTAAGTAACTTGCAATGTATACCCTCATTATTAAAACATATAATAACGGGTTCTTACCGCGTTTGAAACAGGGATATTTCGACACTGTTGCAAGGGTCATGATCACCGGATGGGATGACTGATGAGATTGAACATGCATCGAGCATAATATGGAATCCAGTGGTAGGTGTTGTAAAAAGTTTAAAACGGCCTAATGTGGTGACAAAACGTGAGAACACAGTGAGTGCGGTTTGTCGTTGTGAATTTAGTGCGAGTTCAGATGGTTTCGAACATTCCGATGTACCTATCAAATAAATAAACAAGCGGCAAAGAAAGAGGGTAGACAGATATGTCTGCCCGAAGAAAATTATGGATCTACCTACTCCACTCCAATCTCATCAGTCATCCCGTGATTATGGCACTTGCAACAGTGACGAAATATCGGGAGTCTCATATCCTTGATTTAAACGCGGTAAGAACCCGTTATTATGTGCTTTAGTTACCCTCATTGACTTCAAAGATGTGTTACTATTGCAGTTTCTTGTCATTTCTTCTCCTCAACCATAACACCTTCCATAATGACGTAAATTCAAAAATGTTACATTGATCCATGATAATTACATTGAATAAATGATTTTGATTTCTGAAGTCATTAGGCGGATGTTACGGATGGGTAAAACGTATGGTGACAAATGATCAGCACATCGACCGTATAAAGGTTGATTGTATTTACGAGTAGATAGGGTGTCCCTTTCCGTTTTTACTACATGCCTGGAAAGATAAAGCAGCGAACGTGTTTTAAGTTTTTTATTCGCACTCTGTCCAGAATTACGAAAAAAAAAGTATATTATATATTTTTTAATTACTTTCAGAAATCCTGCCGTCGACAGCGAGTCACCTAACGTCGATTCCCGCTACGGTGAGTCTCTTTATGTATAAAAACATAATATTATACGTCAATGCTTTATACGATGATAGGCGCGAAGTCGCGTCTGTCGTGTACAGTCCAAAACACAAATTACACCCATACCTACGATAATACTAGTTAAACTTAAGCACATAAAAAGTTGCGGACAAAACCTCTGACCTTAGCAGGATGTGTTTTATACCGAGAAGGTTTTGTGTCACGTATTTCAGTAGCCGCTTAGAGTAAAATTTAAGCGGCGCAATTTATTTACGAGCCGGCCGTGGCTCGCTGTGTTACAATACAATGGATAGACGTGTTTTTCTAAGAATTTTGTACAATGGTCGTGGGATTAAGATAGTTATAGGACAGCTTAACGTAGCTTCGTATATGTTACAGGTTTATAACGGTGACGTAATTGTGCAAGATAGCACATATTATTTTTATAGAATTTTACCTCTTTTATATCGTTTTTTATTCCTTTATTGTCTTTGTTTTTTGATAATGACTTTTGGTCTTTTGTTCTGCTTGTAAAAACATTATATTTCTGTTCGCACGAGATCGCCGCCTAGTTTAGTTCCAAAACCTAAAAATATTATTTTATGTGTGTCAGTATCGTAGTAAGTGGAATTCCGTGGTATCTGCAAATGGCATTAGACGTGTTCTTACGTTAGGTATGAATGTTTCAATAATTACAACGGTATAGCTTCACCGCTGCATCCACACTGCAAGATATTTTTTTACCGCGCGAAGCGTCGTCTACGCGTAAGTACGTGTAAAGAGCATTGGCGAGCATTTCAGTCAAATAAATAAATATAAGAGAAAGAAATATTTATATTTAAAAACTGGCCAGCGGGCTGTGTAGATACCGCACTTTTAGAATTGCACTATGAAAGTAAGAGATTTATAATGAAAAACGTTCTATAGCGGGTCTTGAAAGATTATTTTGAACTATACCTACGTAGTAATACAAAATGAAACTCTTTTTCAAATCCGTTTTATTTCTAAAATATATCTTATGTACCTACATAACAGCCTCCGTGGTCTAGTGGTTAGAGCGTTAGGCTCACGATCCGGAGGTCCGGGTTCGATTCCCGATGGGGACATTGTCGAAATCACTTTGTGAGACTGTCCTTTGTTTGGTAAGGACTTTTCAGGCTCTTCTCTTTTTTTTCTTTTGAATCACCTGATTGTCCGAAAAAGTAAGATGATTTCGTGCTTTGGAGGGCACGTTAAGCCGTTGGTCCCGGCTATTAGCCGTAAAAACAACTGCACCAACCCGCATTGGAGCAGCGTGGTGGAGTATGCTCCGTACCCCCTCCGATTGATTGAGGGGAGGCCTGTGCCCAGCAGTGGGACGTATATAGGTAGTTTATGTACCTACATAAAGTTATCATAATTTAGAAAGTGTGGTGCTTGGTTCTACGTACCAGTCTATGTATGTGTAGATGTGCGTGAAGGAAATGCTTATTATGTTTAAGTTTAA
Source organism: Pectinophora gossypiella (assembly GCF_024362695.1). Classification (NCBI taxonomy): domain Eukaryota; kingdom Metazoa; phylum Arthropoda; class Insecta; order Lepidoptera; family Gelechiidae; genus Pectinophora; species Pectinophora gossypiella. Next base: position 15,799,596 of record NC_065414.1, on the reverse strand, counting down.
CTGTTAGGCGAAGTGTGAACTTACGTGTATACAAATGTAAGTACTTTATTTCTTATATAAATGACATTTAATATGTTGGAAATAAGAAATTAATTCTCTTTAACCATAAATAGGTGAAAATAAATCGTCACCACGATCACTCAAGTTAAAGTTAGAAACCCAATTTCGCCTCAAAGTGCCAACACAAATATGAAACTTGCGACGTGAGCCAACACTTGAGCGCTGTCGAACTAAAAGCTTGTCAGTGGTGCTTTAACGAATGTTTTTTTTTATATACTTAAGTACACTGTTCCTTGTGAGGTAGGCTGACACTGCCTTTCTCTCTTTTCATTTCAGTGTAAATTTATTGCGACGTCTCAACAGCAATTATAACATATCATCATCATAAGCCTTTACATCTTAATAATAATATCACTTGCATTTTATAACTTTATAATATGTGTACTGTTGGTATACCTATCTAAATAAATAAATAATAATAAGTCCGGGACTCCACAGTCCCGAGATATGGAAACGACATACAAAATAATAATTATAATAATAATAATTTCTTTATTATCAAAGAGATTTGTACAGGTGTGCGATTAAGTTAAGTACCTATATAGTTTTCTTGAACTCTGATCTCCAAACTATGCTTATAGGCCTGTGTCTTGGGGAGCTTAATCAGATGATTTATAAAGCGTTTCTGTGGCAACGTCTTGTATGGCTGAAAAATCCAATACAGAAGCGGCAACAGCATCCGCACGACTGACATTTCAGCTGAGGGTCGTTAAATGGTGTGGATCGTGAAGTACGCTAGGGGTACCCTGTTGAGACAGGTCGCGCACGCAAAGAGAAGAGTAGGGCAGCCTATGTTGCGCTTCAAGGACTGCGCAAACCGTGACGTGCTTGCATTTAACATCTGCCCCGTAAATCGGAAGACCTGGCTAGTGACCGTAACTAGTGGAGGAAGTCTCTGGTCGATGGTTGTAAGGCACATGACGAGGCCTGGATTTTAAACGAATGACGGGAAAATACATAACATAAGCTCACGACTATTTCCCAATTGGGGTAGTCAGAGGTACATCTATCATAAGATAGACTAAGCGCCTACACCTTACCGGGTTCTCTGTTACACTAACGTGGTAGTGACAGATGGTGTGCCGTATAATGTAATCCATTAGTACAAGTTCGGTATCGGGGTTCGAACTGCAAACAACAATTAAATAGCCATTATTAGTTAATAACTAAAATAGTATTGTCTAAAGTTTCTTGTCCATAAATATACTTTTTTATTTTTAGGCGTAATGACTGTAGATACTATATTCTAAAAACTCGAAATGTATTCGTAATCGATAGTTAAATTATAAACTCTTATTCTAAATATAAACTAACTAAATAATGATTTTTACATGTTGAAAAAAAAAAACAGAAAAGTGATGAAAAGAAAAAAATAAGATGATGTTGATGAAGTGTGATGGAAAGTATTCTTGTTGGGCTAGTTTTCCTCTTTTTAGTGGAGTCAGTTTTTTTAAGAACTATTTTTTATTAAAAAGTTTTTAGTTGTTTTTATTGACGGAAATGTTGTAGATTATCTAGGTACCCGCCCTTTCTAGTAATATTTTTGCTCCTGCCCTGCCCTCTAATGTCGACTAGCGAAATATAGAAAATGCCATCGCTCTCGTCTTGAGGAAGCACAGATTGTACTAAAAAAAAATCTACATAAAAAATACTTCTACTCTCCCGGGTTCGAATCCCGGTGGGGATATACCACAAAAATCACTTTGTGATCCCTAGTTTGGTTAGGACAATACAGGCTGATAACCTGATTGTCCGAAAGTAAGATGATCAGTGCTTCGGAAGGCACGTTAAGCCGTTGGTCCCGGTTACTATTTATTGATGTAAGTAAGTTCGTTACATGAGCCTTGTCAGGGGCCTTTGGCGGCTCAATAGTAACCCTGACAGCAGGGTTGATGAGGTTGGTAGTTCACTTCACAACCCACACGATAGAAGGTAAGGAAAATAAACAAAGGTTACCTCCAAAAGGTTAAGCTGTGTTTCCATCCCACACGACCTCCATACACGTGTTAATCCTGCGGTGAGGCGTGTCACCACTTAATCAACAAGCGTATTATTGGCACCTATCAAAATCATAAGAGGGATATTACATCTATCCAACTTTCGTCAATCAAGATATTTTATTCTAACAAAAATCGCCCTTATTATTACGAGGCTGATGCCTGTAATGTCCTAACCAAACTAGGGATCACAGAGTGATTTTGTGATATGTTCCCACCGGGATTCAAACCTAGGACCTACCTGCCTACACTAGAAAATACGTAGGTAGCGTTAAGTAGAGAAACTGTTTGTTTTAGCCAAAGAGAAACGTAGAAATAGTTCGTTTCCGCATCACAGCACTAATGGTGACAGCTCCTAATGAATCACTCGAACGTTATCGTAAGAAAATAGAGTTTAAACCTGATAATGTACTTAAAGTAACAATATAGTTTCGTTTGCAACCGCTGTATGTCACGACAGTGATTTATAACGTAATGTAGGCACCTACCTACTTAATTATAAATTACAAAGATAATCATTAATTGTGATACAGTCGGAAGAGAAAAGCCTAGGCAAAAATACTTCAAATTCATGATGTTTTAGAGACACATAAGCACATTCTCTCTCTCCTTGGCATTTATTATTCCCATCTGATGGTGGGGTCTGCCTTCTTCGTACTTCTCTTCCACTTCGCTCTATCGGACGTGTCGTTCTCGGAGACATTGCACATACACAGGTCCTTTTTGACCACATCCGCCCATCTTGTTTTTGGCCGTCCTCTTGGTCTATTACTGGGAACAATTACTGTTTTAATTACTGGGCACAAGCCTCTTTTCAATCAGCCGGAGCGAATATGGAGCATACTCCACCACGCTACTCCTCTGCGGGTTGGTGGAGGTGTTTTACGAGCCAAAAGCCGGCCCCAACAGCTTAATGTGCCCTCCAAAGCACGGAAACATCAACGCAATATCTTTACCAAACAAAGGACCGGCTTTCCAATCGGGAATCGTACCGGAACTCTCAGATCGCTAACCTAACCACTAGACCACGAAGGTAGTTTATAAAACCGCCTAGGGTATTTTCAACTGGCGAGCATGTATGAATATTTCTATGAGAGTGGATGAAGCGACCACGATCTACTCTCAACCGGCGTGCGTATATGAATCGACTGATGAGTGTGGAGAAATCAAGAGAAGTGTGTCAGGATCGAAGCAAGTGGAATTCTATAGTCTCTGCTTACCCCGGTGGGAAATAGGCGTGAGTAAATGTATGTGTATGTATGTGGATGAAGCGAAAATGGTGTGTCAGGATTGAAAATAAGTGAAATTTCATGGGTTCTACTTCTTCCTACAAAGGCCTATAGCGGCAGGGTCGGTCAACCCCGGCCAAGTAGTTAATGCCATCTGCGGCAAATCTACAATAAGTCACGTCAAAAAAAAAAGCAGGGTCGGTCACAATACACGAGAAAAGAATATGATAAACAAATTAAATCATCTAACTACTAAGATATTTTTATATCTTTAACACCATTATCAAAACCTGCATAAAATGGGTGCTTGAAAGTTTTTTCAGTGAATTCAATTTTAATGTTAGTGAGTTTATCGTCGATTCGAAACGTGTTATGACTGCGAAGACGAAGGTGCGACGTGATTTGAATTGAGCAGCTTCTATATTATTCTAGAAGGTTCGTTGAAACTTCTTATTTTGTTTGACAAACACCAGGAATTAAGGTTTTGCATACATATAAGCACATTTCACATTCACTGAAAGTCGTAAACAATTTTTCTTTTCTAAACACTGAATTGTACAAGATAGCTGGCTATGGTAAAAAAGAAAGGGAGCCATATTTTATTATGATAACCCCACTAGTAAAATAGTTTACACCACTTAGAATAAAATAGCAAAAAAAAGGTTAACATGTAAAATAGAACGAAAATAATAATACTTATACAAAAACATCCGATCTTGGGGAAAATTGACAAAAAATAAAACAAAAGACAATCAATTACATAAAAACGAGTATAAGTTTGTCATATTTAAAACCAAAGAGGTTAGTTATAAATAAAACACGAGCGCATCGTTAACACTAATTGTCTTCGCTCCGTTTAATGTAAAAATGCTTATAACTGTTTATATTAAAGAAAACACCCTACGTAATTTTTTGTCGCAAATCGATTTTATGATAATGATAGAAATGAATTGGCAGAATGAAATCTATACTTATAATAAATCTGTAGAGAGGTCAATTCTGTACATTAAATATTTTTTCAAAATAACTATCAGGCGGTGATAAGTGATCGATACTGATGCCAAAAATGCAATCAGTAAAATTTTTGTCTGTCTGTCTGTCTGTCTGTCTGTCTGTCTGTATGTTCCTTATAGAAACAAAAACTACTGGACGGATTTTAATGAAACTTGGTACAATTATTCTTCACACTCCTGGACAGGCTATAGTATACTTTTCATCACGCTGCAATCAATAGGAGCAGAGTAGTGAAGGGAAATCCTTTTGTATGAAAAATCTAAACCACTCAAGTTAGACGTTTGAAATTTGGCATGCAGGTACCTTAGATACCGTAGAGGTGCACTAAGAAAGGAATTCCCGAAATTCCTACGGGAACGGGAATTAGCGGGAAAATCATTTTGTATGAAAAATCTAAACCACTCAAGTTAGACGTTTGAAATTTGGCATGCAGGTACCTTAGATACCGTAGAGGTGCACTAAGAAAGGAATTCCCGAAATTCCCACGGGAACGGGAATTAGCGGGAAAATCCTTTTGTATGACAAATCTAAACCACTCAAGTTAGACGTTTGAAATTTGGCATGCAGATACCTTAGATACCGTAGAGGTGCACTAAGAAAGGAATTCCCGAAATTCCCACGAGAACGGGAATTAGCGGGAAAATCCTTTTGTATGAAAAATCTAAACCACTCAAGTTAGACGTTTGAAATTTGTCATGCAGATACCTTAGGTACCGTAGAGGTGCATTAAGAAAGGAATTCCCGAAATTCTCACGAGAACGGGAATTAGCGGTAAAATCCTTTTGTATGAAAAATCTAAACCATTCAAGTTAGATGTTTGAAATTTGTCATACAGGTACCTTAAATACCGTAGAGGTGTACTAAGAAAGGAATTCCCGAAATTCCCACGGGAACGGGAATTAGCGGGAAAATCCTGTTGTATGAAAAATCTAAACCACTCAAGTTAGACGTTTGAAATTTGGCATGCAGGTACCATAGGTACCGTAGAGGTGCACTAAGAAAGGAATTCCCAAAAGTCTCACGGGAACGGGAATTAGCGGGAAAATCCTTTTGTATGAAAAATCTAAACCACTCAAGTTAGACGTTTGAAATTTAGCATGCAGATACCTTAGGTACCGTAGAGGTGCACTAAGAAAGGAATTCCCGAAATTCTCACGAGAACGGGAATTAGCGGGAAAATCCTTTTGTATGAAAAATCTAAACCACTCAAGTTAGACGTTTGAAATTTGTCATGCAGGTACCTTAGATACCGTAGAGGTGCACTAAGAAAGGAATTTTCGAAATTCCCACGGGAATGGGAATTAGCGGAAAAATCCTTTTGTATGAAAAATCTAAACCACTCAAGTTAGACGTTTGAAATTTGTCATGCAAGTACCTTACGTACCGTGGAGGTGCACTAAGAAAGGAATTCCCGAAATTCCTACGGGAACGGGAATTAGCGGGAAAATCCTTTTGTATGAAAAATCTAAACCACTCAAGTTAGACGTTTGAAATTTGTCATGCAGATACCTTAAATACCGTAGAGGTGTACTAAGAAAGGAATTCCCGAAATTCCCACGGGAACGGGAATTAACGGGAAAATCCTTTTGTATGAAAAATCTAAACCATTCAAGTTAGACGTTTGAAATTTAGCATGCAGGTACTTTAGTAAACTTAAAGCTTAGTTGCAACAGGATATTACAAAATTCCCACGGGATCGGTAGTTAGCGGGAAAAAACATTTGTATGAAAAAATCAAATCTAAATAAAAGGAGAAACTGATTGACTCAGTGACTGACATATCAACGCATAGCCTGAACGGCTAAACGTAGGCATTTGAAATTTGGAAGGGACATAGCTTAAGTACCGTAGAGGTGCACTAAGAAAGGAATTCCCGAAATTCCCACGGGAACGGAAATTAGCGGGAAAATCCTTTTGTATGAAAAAATCGAAACCGCGTAAGATAGATGTTTTCAATTCAATTCAATTAAATTATTTATTGCATTCCATGTAGTACAATGGGGTGTTACATAGGCATAGGAACTGAAACATGGACCCTGTAGGGCACAGCAACATTGAAGGGAAGAGAGGAAGTGTGTATTAAAATTAAAACTCAATGAACAATCAATAAAAAAAAAATCTATTCAATCAATTGATTCAATCTAGCATGCATGCATACCTTAGTAAATATAAAGTTTATTTTTGGCTGTATTTTGAAAAATGGGAGTTATTGGGAAAAAAATTGTATGAAAAAATCTAAACTGCATAAGTTAGATGCTTGAAATTTGATATGCACCACACACACAAAGATCTCTCTCTTATATAACACACCACGCGGACGAAGTCGCGGGCAAAAGCTAGTTATAAAATAAAAAAAGAAGGTCAACGAACACTAATAACGTCCTCCTTGGTCCAGTGGTTGAGCGTTGTGTTCACGATCCGGAGGTCCGGGGTTCGAATCCCGGTGGGGACAAATCTCAAAAATCATTTTGTCATCCCTAGTTTGGTTAGATTGCAGGCTTTGGTTAGATCATGTACTTACATTGTAGTAGGTAGTAACCGGGTCCAATGGCTTAACGTGCCTTCCGAAGCACGGATCATCTGATTTTTCAAGCCTAAAATGTCCTCACCAAACAAAGGACTGTCTCACAAAGTGATTTCGACAATATCCCATCGGGAATCGAACCCGGACCTCCAGATCGTGAGCCTAACGCTCTAACCACTAGACCACGGGGGCTGTTGAATCTTAGTCCGAGGTAAATGAGATACATAAACAGTCGGGCCGCTGTAACACGGCTAGTAAAAACAGTAAAATGTCCTCTCTGCCCAGAAACGTGTTCTACCCTCTTCACTCTAATTACGTGACTGACAACCAAGGACACTGGTCGCTTTAAAATAAATATTAAATTTACAATTCTTCCTTATATGTTCTATTCTAGCGTTTAATATACTTTGGTACATATTGAATTTTTGATAGAATTTCAGTAGGCTGTTTATACATTGTTTTAAGTTTACGCGGTTATTATCATAATTAAAACACATAATAACGGGTTCTTACCGCCCCGATATTTCGACATTGTTGCAAGTGCCATGATCACGGGATGATCTTCTAAGAAGAAGACGGGATGATGATCATCCTGTTTCCGATCATCAGTGTTTTAAGTAGGCTGTTTGATAAACTGTGTCAAGAATTAAAATATTCAAATTGAATTTTCCAGCCGAATAATCAAAATACCACCGCCTACATACTTACGTAGATATTATAATTTAATTACACTGAGAACACACAATTTTATTAAGATATATGATACTACGTAGGCGGTCCTGACATTCACTCTCTTCTCGAGTTTAACGACATGTAAGCTATTGAACGCAGACACAAAGACTGAATTCTTCAGTCATTCGCCGACAAGGAAATTTCGCTTAGCTTTACGGACAAATCAAGCAGATATCTAGGTGGATTAAGAATTAGAAAGGGTTGTTTAAGATTTATGCCTAAACTTTACTTAACTATTACATCAGCCCGGTTCGAATTCAGCCTTCGGCTCTATACCATTAAATTTCACTTTATGAGTTGTAAAGTCATGTTAGGATAACAGATATTTACTACGAGATTTCCAGGATTTGTGCCTGGTTAATGGCAATTTAATAAGCTCACCACCTATTATATGGGGATTAAATATAGCTGGCAAGAAGTGGTTGTAGTACTATACACCTCTGGCTCTGCTTCGGGTATACAGGCGTTATGTCAATGGCTATGTCACTATTATGTCTGTATGTATATATACAGGGGTTTAGTGACATCGTAACGAATAATAAGGGGAGTGATTCATATAGAAATGAAAATAATTAAAAAAATAATCATTAATTTTGTGACGGAAAATTGCACTGGATATCAACACAGATTCATGGCCTGAATCATCCCTCAGAGTTTTCGTTACGATGTCACTAATACCCATCTTGTTTCTATGTTACTATTACGTCAATCATTGCGAGACATCACATTGACTTAAGATGCCTGTCCACCGGAGCGGACATACGGAGATTATTTTTTTACAGAGCTTTGCGAACTAATTTGTGCAGTCCAATTGGTTAATATTTTCTCCGTTTCTCGACACCGGTGGACAGGCAGCCTAACAAGAGTTTTCCTCTCTGAAGAAGGCAATGGAAAGTGGTTCTGAAATAGTAGCGGCTACGATTATAAGTAATTTATCGCGGCGCAGACGGCGCGCAACTTTCGGGTCGTCGTAACGCGCACTCGCCCCTGCTCCCTCGCGTTAAATTTCAACCGACCAACTAATTATACTCCAAGTTTACTGCCCAGACCCTATTGGCTGTCGATATTGAAGGAAATGTTCAAATACGGGAAAGTTATTTAGTGTAGATATTAAAGTTCAGAAATCTAGGTATCATTACGTTGAAGTTGACTCATTATGTATGGGTATCTATCTGTCTACTCAGCCTGTATCCATCTACTGCTGGATATAATGCCTCTTCTCTTTCACGTCATCCTTTTTGACTCAGTGCAAGTCTCATCCACTGCTTTCCGGCACACCTCTTAATGTCGTCAGACCGTCGGGCTGGTGGTCTGTCGGGGGTTCTCTATTTTTGCTCAAAAAATTTTATGTAATAATTTACCATGGCATACTGTTACTTGTCCTATTATTAGTTACGCATAGTATTAATTTGTCATAACTTTTTAAGCATAATTTTGAAACTCATAACTACTATAAGCATAATAACTAATGACAATAATGATATATAAGCATAATTATTATAAGCATAAAAATTATACTCCGAATAAGAAAAGTTATGACACAACTTTAAACATTTTCGAAACTAACTTTTTCCTTGGCTGCATTTGATTCATGATTGTGACTTTTTATATTTTTTGACACTATTTCATGCTGTTGGTCATCATTCAGTATACTTTTCGTGTGTAACATAAACATGCTTGCGGCGTAGAGGTGGCCCAAAGGCCACCCCCGCCGCACCTTGACCTACTGTTATGCCTTGTAAAAATTATGACAAAACACTATTTATTATTCTAAAAAATAATTATGGATACCTATTTATATGCGAATCAAATTTATACCAACAAATATTAGTCCAAAAATAAGTTATATCTAACAAACCAGTATTCCTAGATGTTATTATGGGAAAGTACTATTATGCTAAAAAACGTTATGCAAAAAGGATTATGATAATTAAAATTATGACAAAAACATTTATGCATTTTAAGAGAATCCCTCTGTCGGGTGGTGGTGGTGGCGAATTAAAATTAAGAACTACGTTACCTAGCTTTATTGTATTCTACATAATTATATAGCTAAGTCACGCCAAAAACACACACAGTGGCCTCGACCGTTAGGTATAAAAGACGGCTATAGTGGTCACCAACGCATCTCGTTGGTCTAACAGAAAGCTCGGTGAGGCGTGCTTACTTGGATCATCTTGCGGTGGAAGTACCTTTGACTAGTCCAATTGGGAATATTGTGGTGAGCTTATGTTAGAAAAATAATATTTAGGTTGTGAATTCTCCGTCTTTTTCCCTTTGGGTAAAACAATACTCCGAAATTCGTTGAAACTTATAGAAGTTCGTTAAGCATAACGAATTTTAGAAACTATTTCAGTCAAGGTTCGAATTTCAGCTATATCTGAAAAAATATACTCAAAATTTTATCATCACTAGCAGCAGTACAGTCGTTTTAGCTCTTTCCCATTTTGGACGACTCGTAAAATTGTCGGACCCGGTTATTGACCCCAGTCAGCAGTCGTAAAGATAAGGCACAGACCTCACCGTTTGAAAACTCTAACAACTTGGTTGGCTGTATCCCAGATACTTTATTGAGTCCCGAGTAGGACAGTGTTTTATTTTGAATTTAGATTATAGAGTTTGGCTAACGGAAGCCAGGATAAATGGCGGCGATTTAAAAAAAATAACAATAAGTAGCTGAATATACTAAGTATACACTTCGCAAGTGGAGTTGATACTACTAGGTGGTAATGTATAACATCCGTGTCCTAACTTCCTCCACTGGACTAAGCCTCAGCTGAGCATCTTGGTATTTTAAGTTGACATTTAGGTCATTTTTAAAACACATAATAACGGGTTCTTACCGCTTTTAAATCAGGGATATGAGACTCCCACTGTCCCACTTGCAACAGTGAAATATCGGGAGTCTCATATCCCTGAATTAAACGCGGTAAGAATCCGTTATTATGTGTTTTTATGTGTTTTGTATTTTTTATGTGTTTATGTGTTGTGTATTATTATGTGTTTTAATTATGATAATAACCGCGTAAACTTAAAACAATGTATTTACGACATTGATTTGAGGACTTTACTGACTGGAATCGAGCATATTAGATATCATACTGTCGACAAAGTAATACTTACGAAAATAATGACTTCATGCTTCTTCCACCCTCTCACCACGCACATCACTGGATTTAAGTCGAGTTAAAGTTCAGGCGCTGTGTAAGAATACCGATTTTGAGCTGAATTCTAAGTCCTCCTTAAGGTCGCCTCAACTGAAGGCAGAGTGGATGAAGGTTCGAGTAAACATCGGGTGTTAGTGCTTTTTATGTGTTTTTTATGGTGTCATCGGGTGCTAGTAGTTAAACAGAAACTTTACAAAAAAGGTTATTATAAAGTTAGTGATTATTTAGAAGATATGAATGCATGGGATTAACTGTCTGAAAACTTATATGAGGCAGCTAAATTACTCAATTGTATAAAAATATTTTATGTTTATTTTCTTTTTCAAGAACGTCTAGGGCCCTTTGCCGAGGTTTTTCTTGCAGCTTCTATTCCCCGGCTATACAGATTGTGAGAAGCTGCAGTAGTTTTAGGCGGATGAGACGTTCGTTATGAAAAAATGACGATTCAAAGTGTAACTATGTTACCTTCTGAATAAAGATATTTTTGAATTTGAATTTACTTCATGAAAGCCGTGGTAGCTTCCTTAGTTAGTAGAACGCTTCCCTCTTACTTTGAGATCGCAGGATCGAATCCAGTACAGGCCTAAATCAATGATTGTCGAATTTGTTTTCGATTTCATGTTTAGATCATAAATGCTTATGGGGTGTTTAGCGGTGAAGGAAAACACCCACTTTCCCGAGAAATGCATATTTGGAGATATGGGCATGTCTGACCACGCGGTCGCTTCTGTAAAAAACCGTACCTGTCAAATCTTCAGGTTAGGTAAGCGGACCCTGTGAAAAACTGGATAAAGCACTGCTTGAATTTAAATGTCATCGTAAAGTGTGATACATAAGTTGTAACCAAGAGATAAATGGTATTTATGTGCATAGTATAATCAAACATTGCTAGGGCGCACTCGCCAACAAACTTGGGGACAGTTTGGTGAGAGAATATTATGTGCAAAAATGTATAATTTATGTTTCAAATAAATTAAATAAAAATGATAGGGAAAAGATGATGAGTGTTTTATACTTACTGTTATAAATTCAATTTCAATAAATCAATTTCAATTCAAGACAATTGTATAAGAAATGTTCGTCAGAATTGTAATTATCGAACAACAAGCATTGTAGAAACACGGTATTGCGAGTATTGTTCCAGTATTGGCAAGTTGACTGAACAAGTCAAACAGCCTGTAATCTCCAGGAAACAATGGCAGTGTAAGCTGTGTAATGCAACAATATAAGTACTTATACAGCTTAAATTGTTCTCTAGTTGATTTGGGAGTTCGGTTCAGTTTAAAGATTGTTTATTCTCAAAAACACCGTGAATCCATGAGCTCTGTTCGAAGAAAGCGTGACTTATAGCGTAGTTTCATTGGTTCGAATCCTAGCTCGGATTCTAAACTCCTGAATTCGACTACGAGCTTGAATTTATATTTGTATCGTAGATAATTGACATCATAGTAGTTTCCAGAATTTGAGCACTGGTTAAAGGCAATAGGCTCGTTTACATAATACGTGGGACTTAGCAGACGAAGAGTTAGTGTAGGTATGTACTATACATCCCTGTCTACCCTATCGAGGATACAGGCGTGATGCTATGTTATAATTTTTTTCCATGTTTTCCTGAAGCTTTTTATAAATACACGTGACTGCGTTCTTCTATCGTGTGGGTTGTGAGGTGGATTACAACCCCGTCAACCTGACTGCGTTGATTTTTCAATTTGAAAGAATCATAATTTCATAATGTTTCATTTATTCATTATACATGAGTCAATCATTTTTTTCACTAGGTTTTATATTTTTATCAATAATATAATACTAATAATGAAAACGTTTTATTCGGGGAAACCATAACACTTATGAACATTTACTTAGACAGTTCAATAAATTTTATATACTTTTTAGGGTTCTCTATTTTTACTCATAAAATTTTATGTTATAATTTAACTTGGCATACTGTTACTTGTCCTATTATAAGTTACGCATATTATTCATTTGTCATAACCTTTTAAGCATAATTTTGAAACTCATAACTACTATAAGCATAATAATTAATGACAATAATGATATATACGCATAATTATTATAAGCATAAAAACTATATACTCCGAATAAGAAAAGTTTTGACACAACTTTGAACATTTTCGAAACTTACTTTTCCTTGGCTGCATTTGGTCCATGATTGTGACTTTTTATATTTTTTGACACTATTTTATGCTGTTGGTCATCATTCAGTATAATTTTGGTGTGTAAGATAAACATGCTGGCGGCGTAGGGGTGGCCCAAGGGCCACCCCCGCCGCACCCTAACCTACTATTATCCCTTGTAAAAATTATGACAAAACACTATTATTCTAAAAAAGAATTATGGAAAGCTATTTATATGCGAATCAAATTTATGCCAACAAATATTAGTCCAAAAATAAGTTATACCTAACAAACCATTATTCCTAGATGTTATTATGGGAAAGTACTATTATGCTAAAAAGCCTTATGCAAAAAGGATTATGATAATTAAAATTATGACAAAAACATTTATGCATTTTAAGAGAATCCCACTTTTTAGTCCATTTTTATATTATCATCAGCCGTACGACGCCCATATTTTTATATACTTCTATGTTATTCCCAGGAACACGAATGTAATAAATTAAAAACCCATATTTAAAGGAAAACGTAACGAAGTTTCATTCATTTAAAAAACTTAACCTACGACTTAGGTCACAGCTGCTCGTAATATCTCCGGGTAGCACAAGTTCTTGAATGCACTTGGGAGTAGTGTATAAGTTCCCGGAGCAGTAAGGAGTTGGTGATTGTACACTTGAGAGGCAGAGCCATCTGACGCAAGCCTTCATAATAAGGTCACCTCAAAAAAAAACTCACGGGATTCGGGATAGCTCACTGCTGGGGCACGGGCCTTCCCTGTGGATGGATATGGAGATCGGGCCTTAAACCATCAGGCGAGCCCTGTGCGGATTGATGGTTATTAACGACTGCTAATGCAGCCGGGACCAACGGCTTAACGTGCCTCCCGAAGCACGGAGAAACTCGAGATGAAAACTTTTTTTGTTTTAACCCATCCTATGACCGGCCTTTGTGAAAGTTGCTTAACTTCAACAATCGCAGACCGAACGCGTTTGCCGCTGCGCCACCGAGCTCCTCATAACAACAAACAACTACAAAGTACTAGTTTATCTATTCAGTACTTACTTATTGCTTCGTGTATGTACTGGATATGCAAGTTCGCGAGTCCTATCTCTGTTGACACGTCGATGCACATTCTGAGTAGCTGCATTGTCATTAAGGCTTGATATTCACAGCAGTACTTGTTGGCTATTTGTTGACCCATAGACACATCTAATGTCCAAAATCTCTGTTGGGATGCCGAATGGGCAGGCACAATTGCGGCTTCATAGCGATTGTGCTATTCCCAACGTAAGGATTATCAATTCCATCTCACGACTTCACTAGCTATTGTATGGTAACGGCTTACGTAGTCCAGTGATTGAGCGTTGGGCTCTCGATCCGGAGGCCCTGGGTTCGAATTCCGGTGGGGACATATCACAAAAATCACTTAGCGATCCCTATTTTTTAGGACATTACAAGCTGATCACCTGATTGTCCGAACATAAGATGATCCGTGCTTCGGAAGGCACGTTAAGCCGTTGGTTCCGGTTATTACTTACTGATGTAAGTATGCAGGTAGTAGTTACATGAGTCGTGTCAGGGGCCTTTGGCGGCTCAATAATAAATCTGACATCAGGGTTTATGAGGCTGGTATTCCACCTAACAATCCACACGTTAAGAAGAAGACTACGTTAGCGACTGATTTCCAAAAAGTCAACTATAAAAAAAACTAGGTATGGTTCAAGTCAGCCCATGATGTCTTATCGTAAATATCGTATCGTAAATCGTCACTCCGGCCTCCGTAGTCTAGTGGTTGAGCGTTGGGCTTACGATTTGAAGGCTCAAGGTCCGATTTCTGGTGGTGACAAGTGTAACAAAAATTACATTATGAGACTATCCCTGCTTTGGTTAAGATAGTCCATAAGACCAAAAATAATATTTATGGTGACGAAGCCGTTAGTCTATCGCAATAACTAACTCGTAGTTACATTCATTTGAAAACTTGACCTACGACAGCCGGCTACTATTTACTGTAGTAAAATAGACCGGACCTATTTCTAAGTCCGTTTCTACGACATACCGCATCAACTCTTATTTCCTAGTTACACAATATTATGCAGACTGTCGATTAATCCCTAAAAATACATAAAAAAATATAGACCGTAAAAAAATGCAACTATAAAAATTTTTGGACATTTATTTATTTTATACCCATCGATCTGACGAAAGCGTTATAAAATTGGCAACACTTACTTGGAGAGTTTATGGCGAACCGTATTTCCGCACCTTTACTGCTATCGCATTTACGGTGCAGGTTACGACCTGCCGAATCTGCAGCTATACTCGTAAGATCTGCCGCGAACTGGTGCCACTTGCAACTTAACGTTATACATAGTAAAACTACTTGGATCTGTCACAAAATCAGTATTTCTACAGGGTATTACCCAGCTATTAACTTCACCGAGCTTTCTGTGACCAACATCATCAACCTTCCTAGCATTATCGCGTTTTCACAGGGTCATCTTACTTAACCTGATTTGACTGGTCCGGTTTTCTACAGAAGCGAATACCTGTCTGACTTTCCAAGCCTATGGGTAAACCACCCCAATGCAGACAGGCGGGTATCTATCATAAAATAAAAATAAATGTAAGTCAAGTTTCTATTGCAATTCCAACCTATAATTATATCTCTCACCACCACTAGAATAATATGGATGAGGAGAAGAAGCAATTATTATTCGTTGGTGGTTTCTAAACCTTCGGTTACTAGGAGATCACCTTGGACACTCCTTATAAAAATCTCATTCTTACCGTATGGCGCCTAACGCGTAAGTGCAAGCAAGATGGACAATCGTGCGTGCCTTCTTTTACTCCTTAGCGGCTTATACAGCCATTTGACTAAAAGATTTTACTGATTTTTACTGATTGATTTTATGCAATACGCACTACCACAAGTCACAATGGAAATCCCTATAGCACAGCAGTGCGCAAAGCCTAGAACGGGGCGCGTAGAACGGTAACTCTTCGTCCCGCACCAATTCGTATCGGGCGTCGGGATTACTTCACCCCCTCCGGGTTTTACTTTAGCGCTCTTGCCAATCCAGATGCGCCAAGATCTCGGGCTCGGGCAGAGTGCCTCAACCGAGCACGGGGCCACGATTTCACCATACCAACATTTTATACTTACTCCTGATGCTCGATCTCGTGACCTTGACGCATCGGGACGGATGGTTATATGTAATGAGCGCTAAAATAGCCCGGAGGGGGTGAGGTAAATTTAGCCCGGCGCCCGATACGAATTTGTGCGGGACGAAGAGTTACCGTTCTATGCGCTCCGTTCCAGGTCCTGCTCTCTGCTATGCTATAGGGATTTCTATAGTGAGCTGTGATTGTATACAGGGTGTTAGTGACATCGTAACGAAAACTTTGACGGGTGATTGAAGCCATGATTCTGAGATGATATCAAGTGGAATTTTCCGTCGCAAAAGTATGGAAAAGAAAATAATTTAAAAAAACATAAAAATTTTTAGGAATATTCAGACTGAAAATTCCACTTGATATCAACTCAGAATCATGGTCTGAACCATCCCCCTCAGTATTCGTTACGGTGTCACTAACACCCATACCTACTTGTATGGCTACCGTATGTACTTGTGTGGGGTGTAAGTGACATCGTAACGAATACTGAGGGGGATGATTCAGCTGATTATTCTGAGTTAATATCAAGTGGAATTTTTCATCGCAAAAGTATAGAATTGAAAATAATTAAAAAAAACTAAAAAAAAATCATGAATTTTGCGACGTAAAATTCCACTTGATATTAACTCAGAATCATGGCGTGAATCATCCCCCTGAGTATTCGTTACGATGTCACTAACACCCTGTATATTACATAAAATCAACAAATTCTACCTCAGGTTGTATTGTCGTACAAAGGGTACATAATGAAATACGTTAGCAATATAATCACGCACCACACGTGTTTACATAGGTATAATTATGTTGTTCAATTTAATTACGATAGTGCAGCTAATTAGCCCGACGCAGCCATCGTAATCAGTAGTAATCTATGCCGAATACGCTATAAATTGCGGTGATCGTATCGTAGATCCAAATGTATTATTATTAATATTGCTTAATTAGTTAATCGATGAGCTGAGCCGTGATATCCCAGTTGGAAGAACACTCGACTCTCAGTGTGAGATCGCTGGTTCAAATCCCAGCACGAGCCTAAACTATGTGTCACGTGCTCAGCGATGAAGGAAAACATCAACTGTCAAACAGCTTCCGTAGTCTGGTCTAGTGGTTAGAAAGCTTCCCGGTGGGCCTCGCCTTCCACTTAAATTTTTTAGAGTCCTAGAAGAATTAATTGCCAAACAAAAAAACCTTTTCAGTGCTTGTCATGAAAGGATTTTTAGCCATAGAAATGACCAGTGGATAGTTTAGAGTCTGAGTGGAATTTACATAATATTTATGACTGTTTCTCTCACGCCTGTGTCCATAAAGGGGTAGTCAGAGGAGTGTAGTACACCCTCGCCATCTAATTTTTTTTTTCTTTATGTATTGGTTATTTTAGGCTTTTACAAAACCACAATCCCTCAAGTTTTCAAATTGGTTCTTATACGACTTATAACTCCTCCTTGGAGCTTCCTACGGTAGAAAGGTACGCAGGCGTGAATTTATGTATGTATGTTAACTACTTGAAGAAACTTCCCACCTGAACTTTTCATTTCTCATCTCGCCAGTATAGCCTTCTTGTTTTGTGCAGGGAATTTAAACCTTTGAAAGGTAAATTACTTTAATTACCTAAATTCAAACTTCGTCTTTTTTTAAGCCAAAAAGTTCAAAAGATTTTAAAATTCCTTGAATTCTCCTTTTAAACTTAAGACTTTTAAACTCTGACAAAAGAGCTTTACAAAGTATCTATGGTCTACAGCAGGTTGGGCACCTCTGGCCTGAAGATTGTACCCGACAAACGAAGCCTGTTAACATCGCTAAGTTTAAAAACATGAGCACGCAGGCGCGGGAGGAATTTCATTTAACTTGCCTCGTTGGGTGGAGAATTACTGGTGCGACGGTGGCTGTGCTCACACCGAGATGAGCCATAATGTTTGAACCCACTCACCGGATTGATTTTTTTAGGTTATAAAAATGAGTTGCTTAATCTAATAGCCATATCTGCCTGCGTCGCAGGTTGTCCTTTAACGATCGGATACATAACAATCTCAAATCACATTTTAATGATGCTTACCTACATTTTACAAAATGCCAAGACAAAACATGAAAATACTGAGTTATGTACCATGTGCTGAGTTTTATATTGCACCTAGAAGATAAGACATTCAACAAAAAATGTAACATAACATAAGCTTACGGCTATATCCCAAATGGAGTAGTCAGAGGTACATCACCTTACCGAGCTCTCAAAAATTGACGTGTCAAAATATAACTGTGTCATGAACTGAATAAAGATAAATTGAGTTTTGAATGAAATTGATTTCTGAGCTTTTTTTGTCTGTATTCGAATGTAAACATTCTATTTATAACTTATCTATGACTCAGTCATCTACTATGCTATTGACTGCCCTTTACTTCGCCATCAGAATTACATTCATTTTTCCCATAGTTCATGAGCTTTAATTGTCCTTTAATTGAAACACATAATAACGGGTTCTTACCGCGTTTAAATCAGGGATATGAGACTCCCGATATTTCGTCACTGTTGCAAGTGCCATGATCACGGGGTGACTGATGAGATTGGAGTGGAGTACGTAGATCCATAATTTTATATATCTGTCTACCCTCTTTCTTTGCCGCTTGTTTATGTATTTGATATCGGAATGTTCGGAACCATCTGAACTCGCACCAAACTCACTACGACAAACCGCACTCACTAACTTATGTGTTTTAATTATGATAATAACCGCGTAAACCTAAAACATTGTCCTTTAACCGTTCTACGTTTGGTTCGGTGTGAATGAATCCAGGCAACGGCTTTTTGATTGTATACCGGGCACTAATTTCACGTCTAAATGATAGCTCTTTGTCATAGCTTGTAGACAAGCCAGTTTCATCTTGAACAAGCTATGTCTAGCTACTATAAGCTGTTAGAAGATATATGTCTTGCTCTCATAAGCTGTAAGGTTTTCTCCCGTCTTCTGAAGTGCGCTTGAGATGTTGCGCTTTGTTCAATTATGAGCGCAGTGTGTGCGGTATAAAATGTGTTTTATTTTTAGATGAAGCGTGGGCCACAGGTTTGAATCCCAGTGCTCAGGCTCTAAACCACTGATATCGACTTTATCAGGTTGAATTTACGTTTGGATTACTGATAAATTGATATTTCGTGGTTTTCATATCCAGCTTACGACATCGTATCAACAGTAGCTGCAAGTTGTCTTTGATTACTTGTGGCTCTGCCCACCACATTAGGGATTACGGGCGTGAGTTTATGTATGTGTCGTGGTTTTCAGGATTTGTGTCCGGTTAATGGCAATAGGCTCGCATACAGGGTGTTAGTGACATCGTAACGAATACTGAGGGGGATGATTCAGACCATGATTTTGAGTTAATATCAAGTGGAATTTTCCGTATAGACTATGTTATGTTAAAATGCGATACGTCACTACATAGTTGTGTTCACTAATATTGGAAGAAAACTTCTGAAGCATAAAGCACCTTTTAATTTCCAACTATTTAATTCTCACTTAGAAATAAAACCGTAAATATAAGTTTTAGTTTTGAACTTTTTTTTGATATGTTTACCGCAACCTTCCCCTTTGGGTTTGACGTGACTAAAACATAAATGGCTGAATGTGCACACATGTTTTAATTAACCAGCTACTTTTCACGACTGTAACTATATATGCCAAATAAATAAAATAAAAATCAAACAAATATTTCTATTCAATAATGAAATACTTTCGCGTGTGTACTATTAGTTCGGCATTTACTTATTAGTCTAAAATCTTAAGATAACAAATCTAAACTCACAAAGTAATTCAATGTGAAAATGAAAATATTTCCTCACAAGTTTGTTCTACAAAAATATAAATTATTCACACACATATTCACATGTAGAAGTTGTCAGGAGTCATTTTCTCTGATTGTTATAAATTGTGTCATTTGTGCTAATGTCTGGGATCGTTGGAGACGTGTGGGCGGCGCTGGCAGCTCATCTCAGTTTTCTAGAATATTCTAAAACTTCCAAATCTAAAGCTTTATCTTTGTTTAGGCTTTGTTAGCCCGCTATAAAAATAAAACCTTGCTTTTGAGTTTTAAATAGACTACTTATTTTAGTAGGCTTACATAAGTACTACAGAAATGAATAAGTTCAGTACGATCTACTCTGAACTGGCGTGTGTGTATGAAACGATTGATGAATGTGGAGGAAGCAAGAGAAGTGTGTCAGGATCGAAGCAAATGGAATTCCATAGTCTCTGCTTACCCCGGTGGGAAATAGGCACGAGTTTATATATAATAATATGTACTTAGGTACTCTATATACACTGACCTGCAAAACTAAAAATCTACTACATTTTAAAATTTGATAAGATAAAAATAGATATTATTATATTTATCAGCTTTCTTTGTATTATTAATTTATACCTTTTACCTATTACTTTGGATACTGCCAAACGCTACTACACTTTTAAAATTTTAATAGCTTTTTAAGTACCTACACAAGATAAACTTTCGAAATAAAAAAGTAATAGGTTCTTCTATCGTGTGGTTGTGAGGTGGATTACCAACCTCATCAACCCTAGTGTCAGGGTTATTATTGACCCGCCAAAGGCCCCTGACCTGGCTTATGTAACTACAACGTACTTACATCAGTCAGTAGTAACCGGGACCAACGGCTTAACGTGCCTTCCGAAGCATGGATCAACCACTTTCGGACAATCAGGTGGTCCGCCTGTAATTTAACCAAACAAGTGATAACAAAGTAAATTTTTTGGTATGTCCCCACTGGGATTCGAACCCGAGACCTCCGGATCGTGAGCCCAACGCTCAACCACTGGACCACGGTGGTTGGCAAATGTCGGAAGCCCGGTATACGACAGTGACTGACGCGCACAGTAATACATTGTTATATCCATTTCTTATCTGTATTCATTGCCAACTTCACAGTCAACCTCATCGGATATCTACAATCAGCCTTTACAAACAGGTCAGTTAGTAATGCGAGCTACTGAGTTGAAATAATAGATTAAGGTCCCCATTTCACATTCACCAAGGTCCCAAGTTTAAATGGACCCTCACGAAGTGACAGCAGCTATTGTTTCGTGGGTCCAGAATGGTTTTGAGTATTCAAGGCGAGAAACACTGGGATAGTTAATTATTTACCCGACTGCGGCGAAGCAAAAGGAGGGTTATGTGTTTGACCGCTAGGTATTTATATGTCTGTTATCACCTAATAGGGGTAGTAATTATTTTTTTTTAAAATATATTTTTTATGCATGATTTGGAGATATAACCTTAGTGGAACATGTCCGAGCAGTCATGTCATATCAATTCAACGTAATTACCAAGCGAGCGTAATTAAAAGCTATTAATAAGCCCTTTCAATTGATACCTAACACACTACCATTCAAAAATTTTTCGTTCTTTGTTTATGTCCGCTAGGGGGCGCCACATTGAATTTAGCGTGACGTCAAATAGCCTGTAACCACCGGACAATCATGACGCTTTTTGTGACACCTCATTTGTTAAATTCTGACAGGTGGTTTAGAAGTTAGGTTCGAACAGGCGTGTAAATTCATACATACGTAACAGCGGTTAAACACATAACCCTCCTTTTTGCTTCGCCGCAGTCGGGTAAAAATAAACTCATCACTGTTCGGAAGAATTTTATAGAAAAAGTAGAATATTTTTTGTTTCGTACTTTTTTGAGGGTGTTTTTTCGTAGTTTGGTTTTCGTTCCAAATTTAGAACTTGGCTCCGCTGATGGTGTGGAACGGAGAGCTAACCTTATATACGTAGTATTATTCCTTATTCTGTGCTATAGGTACCAGCTATCTCTCATTGACTCAATAATATTTTTATTATCATATCAGTATATTTGGAATTGAATATTATGAAGTCATTTTGAAAACTGGGCACCGCACCAGCACGTCTTAAAAACCGACTTAACAGCAGCTCATCTCACTATCAAGACGGAAAATGAATCTTTTATAAGATGTTATTTACCTCGGGATATTCGGAGACAGAAGACGAATATCTCAATATTCGTAAATTGAAAATTGTATTATGAGTCTATATTAATGCGAATGTGTGGGCTGTTTTGTGGTAGGGCAAGTCATTGAACTTATAAAGATGCCTGTAGTTACATTGCCCCCTCTTATTAAACCCCAGAAGGCTCTCAACGGATTTCGAAGCTACAGTATAACGATAAACTTAGATATTTTTATTTTATTTAAAAATCTTAAAAATCTTTTAAGTAAGTTTTATTTAAAACTGTATACAGGATGCTAGTGACATGGTAACGAAAGCTTTGAGGGATGATTCAGACCATCTCATATTTTTGCAACGGAAAATTCCACTTGATATCAACTCAGAATCATTGTCCGAATCATTTCACAGAGTTTTCGTTACGATGTCACTAACACTGCATAAGGCAAAGGATGTTGGCAGGGTTGGCAGAAGAGCAGGCAGGAAGACTTAGGAAGGCATCTCATCCAAAAAAAAAACTCTCGTAAAGTAATTCAATTTTGGTTGATGACATTCTGGGTAGGGCTAGTAAAGTTCGCCTGCAAGTAAAACAGTTTTAAAACTGGTAAAGCCGTCAAATGCCCCGATAGTACATTGACCCCGATAGGAAATTGACGATGGCCTTAGAACTGGTCTTATACATACAATCTCGGGACGAACCAGGCTAAGAAACTATTGATGAATGTGGACGAAGCGAGAGAAGTATGTCAGCGTCGAACAAAATAGAATGGCTGCTTACCCGTATGCGTTTTATTTTATTTGGAAGACCGATAGCACTGGCAAAGGATGCTATTTCATTATTATAGCTTTAAAATGGCACAGAATAGACATAAACCTGATAAATATTGCTTTTACTATATTATTGAGTTTCGAACATTAGTCGCCGCGCGTTTATCTACGTAGGGAGTATGTTGATAACATTTTATTTGTTTTCGAGTGCTATTGAACGTACATGTATTAAAAATCATTAAATATAATTGTCGTCCGAAGCAGGGAGGAGCTCGAGATGATTTTTTTTTGTGGTCACCCATCCTTTGACCGGCCTTTGCGAAAGTTGCTTAACTTCAATAATTGCAAACCGAGCGCATTTACCGCTGCGCCACTGAGCTCCTATTGGTTGGTCCCGGCTGCATTAGCAGTCGTTAATAACCATCAATCCGCACTGGGCCCGCGTGATGGTTTAAGGCCCGATCTCCCTATCCATCCATAGGGAAGGCCCGTGCCCCAGCAGTGGGGACGTTAATGGACTGATGATGATATAATTATTGTCGTCTAAAATTCTGCCTACTAACAGCCATTATCAATGCGCATCTAGAAAACACTATATTTATCTGCTCTATGTATAATAAATTCTTTCGAGCTATGTATCGTTATTTGTAACATAAATATTTAGACTACAATATATTTTGATATGGCAGCAAGAAAAGGAAATGTATGGACATTTCTTTCATGACTCGCTAACATAACATAACTAAGCATCGCGCCTGTATCCCCAAAGGGTAAGGCAGAGGTGTAGTAGTGAAGTGTACTAAGTAATAGGATTAAGAAAAAAAGAAGTAAAAATTAGTAAGAATAAATATAAATTTGTTAGGAGCTTTTCCATTTTTCCGCTTTCAAAAGTTGGAATCCATAGCCGAAAAATAATTCTCTGGCTGAGTTCATTATTTTCTTTGGTTAACGATGTTTGTTTCGATTGCATGAATACACTGTTGGCGGTAAACGCGGCGTGTATAAATATTTAATAGCCAAGCAAACTTTAATCCAATTATCAAATAATTCGATAGAACTTTGCTCGCCTGTCAAATATACACACGTTCAACGGTTGTTATTTTTTTATTGGTAAGGCGGTATCTATACATCGCTTGTTTGTTTATTCCGAGGAAACCTAAAACTTAATACAAAAAAACAAACACAGTTGGACTGTCATGTCGTGTCTAATAAAAAGCTTTTATCTTTACTAAAGAAAGGACGGTCAAAACGAAAGTGCTTGAAACAAGTAATTTCGTCTTTCGGTGTTATTTTATTTTGAAATCGCTCGATTGGAGTTCGTGTAGGCTTTCTTGGATCTGGGTCAGTGAACTCGTATTCAGAATATTTATCAAATAAACAAAACACATCTCAGGAGTGTAGGGTGACCATATGTCATCGTCTATCTGAACTCACTCTTGTTGTTTTTAGGAATTGGAATATTGATGATGGGTTCTGCAGTTGTCTTTGTTGTTGTTCAATACGTATAACATGTCGTGGCCAGATCGTAGAATTGTTCATTTCATGTGTTCGACCATTTCATTAAATGATCATATTTCATGTTATAGCCAACATAAGTTGAGCATATCGTTGAAACGTCAACGTTTAATCATATTTCAATCAACGTTTGGCCATAGCGCTAATGTAGGCGGTGTCCATGCTATGTGGTGTAATAAAAATGCGAATAGTCGATTAATTTCTTAGGTTCAAAATTATGTACCTATTCGATATGGAAAATTACGTTATGGATAATTATGTTGATTCATCGATTATATAATATCAATCAAGTTTTAAATTTAATCAACATCAGCGCCACTGCCGGTGGATAATGTTACTAATTTTACGATATGATTGTCAACGTTTGGCCATGTCATGAAGTAATCATGCATTTACTTGTTCATATCGTCAAACGTTTTGTGTTCATTGATATGGCCAAACTACATCATGATGTGGTCAACGTGTGATATTCTATTTCATGAATTCTCAATTTTAAGATCTGGCCACTATATTTATATTTACATTAAAAAACCGGAAACACTAATGATGTTCTTTTGAAGGTAGTTAAAATAGATATATAAACTCTGTATTATTACAATTTACACAGAAAGAAACAAGAAATAGACAGAAATAAAAAAAACTGTGCGATATCTACTTGTAGTTTTATGTAAAAAGTACATAGTGATGGTAACTACTTATCCCAGTCATTTCTCATAGAGGATAGGCGGGGTGGAAAGCGGTTAAGGTGTAAGATTACATCACCGTTATCATACTAATATGAAATTACGGTACGGATTTCCTATCGGTCCGTAAGATACATTCTACTGTAATTTGATAACGGTAAAATATTACTTTTTACGTTGGTTACAGAAAGAGGAGCCGTGGTAACCCAGTTGGTAGAACGCTTGCCTCTCACTTTGAGGTCGCAGGTTCGAATCCAGCACAAGCCTAAACCAATGATTGTCGAATTTGTTTTCGAATTCATGTTTGGTTGATAAATGATTATCACGTGCTCACGTGGTGAAGGAAAACATCGTGAGAAAACCCACATTCCCGAGAAATGCATTTGCAGGTATGTGACCTAACCTGTATTGGGCTGGTTTTCCCTTCGCCGGTTGGAAGGTCAGACAGGTAGTCACTTTTGTAAAAAACCGAACCTGTCAAATCGTCAGGTTAGGTAAGCGGACCCTGAAAACGGGATAATGCGGGATAATGATGTTGGTCACAGAAAGCTCGGTGGCTGTATTATGATGAAGCTGGTGATGTTCCTTTTTTGTGACGTATTCAAACTGAGCGAAATACAAACAACATTCAGCCACAAGACGTGTAGTACAATATTGTTGGCTAAGTGAAGCCAATTACGGATGCTGTGGGCTACAGTTGTTATTGAATATTGATGGAGACGGGCCGAGCTATTGTGTGCGTATGTGTTTGTGTGTGACTAGTATTTGCTCATATTACGGCAGATGTTGTCACAAAGGCCGAGTCTTAGTGTTTCGAAGTTTGAAATTGTGTGATTGAATAATAACATGCACACGTAAACTCACGTAAGTAATCTTGAGAGTCAGCGTAGACCAAGAGACATTTAGAGGCGAGCACTTTCTGCAAGCATTGAAAATATAAATTGTATAACTCCCGGCAAACTTCTTGAGCATCGAGTGTCGTAGTGGGGGAAAGTTCGCGCACGTACACTTCCGTGCAAAAAAAATGAACTTTTGATTATTTTCTTAACTTCATTAAAAAAAACAATTATTAAGTATATTATTTAATTATGTAAATAAAACTAAACTTATCTATATTATTATAGTTTATTAAAACTTATATTATATTATTATACTTAATAAAAAACTAATCGTCAGGTAAGTATGATATTCCTTCCATGAGATTGAAACCAGCAATACCAGAGCTAGTGCTAGGTTTTGGATCTGTAGACATAGACCTCGTGCTAGTAACTAATTCTTAAACTTAAAAAAATGAGCAATAACAAAAAAAATCTAATAAAAGAGCAATAACAAAAACGTGACAGTTTCACTGCACGCAAGTGTATTCGGGAGTCAAAGGGACGAAGACAGAGTGCGCGGGGGCAGTATCGACTGATCTACCAATAGCCGGTCAATGCGGTATTCACCCGCCCCCGCGCCCCGTACCGCACCACCAAAGAGATCTAAAATTCGATTGTGCGCAGTCAAGGTCGATGCTCAAGAAGTTTGCCGGGACCTATATTAACTTTATAAAATATGGCAGGGCAAGTAAACGGTTGAGTAGGAAAGTATAAGGTTACGCTACCGTTGATCATGTATCACCAGCCAGAGAGCTCGCTAAGAAAAATCAAACGAGTACAACCTCGATAAGGTTGCCTGGTTTTATAAAATCCTTAGTTCCTTTGACCGACCAAGACATAACATAACATAATATAACAAATACTTTATTGCACAAACAGGAAAAAACAAAAGAGAAATACAATGAGTACTGTAGGCGGCCTTATTGCTAAGTAACGTAAGACCTTAATATGTCTATAAAAATTGTGTGTAATATATTTGTCTTCATGTTCTGCCTTGTGGACAGTAATATACATTATTTTTATATATACTTTTTTGTTGCCTGGAAGAGATGACTAATTAGCAATAAGGCCGCCTATTGTGCTCTTTCATTTTTTTTTTATTTATTTAGATACACATATTGTAAAGTTATAAAATACAAGTCTTAAAATTAGTTTTTGTATATGTGCTCCAATTACAGGTACACACAACATTCGTAATTACAACAACAAACTTATATAATTATCTAAGTGTATATATATTTATATATAATTAAATATGTATAAAACTTAAACAGAAATTAACTTCTAAATTAAAACAGCCATAAATCTTCTTAGAAAACATAAGAGTTAAAATTATAACATATACATAGGTATACAACAAAATTAAGTATTGTTGGAAACAAATGAATTAAAATTAAAAATACAAATGGGAAAATGTACGTTATGAATTTATGATGATACTTTTTGAGGCTTTCTATTTCTCTTTTGCTTTGTATTTCCTGTGTGTGCAACAAAGTATATGTTATGTTATGTTTTAAATAAAAATATATAAACGTCGCCGTGTCCAGGTAAGCCGAAGCACCACAGAGCCCCTAGCGGCTAGAAGTGTAACAAATGGTCGCGATCTGCCGGACAATTCGTTTGCATCGCCGGCGCCGCTTATCCGTGCTCACTGCTCGGCCGGGTGACGTCTACAAACGCCCACAGCTAGTGGCGGATTTCCGTGGAAGGAAAATATTTATTCCATATAAAGTACCTACTTGTTGGTGGCTTCTCGGAGCTAATAATAAACATACAGCGCATTCAGTCGCTCGTGTTTCCAGGAGCTCACTCTGGACACTTCATGCAGAAATCTCATCTGTTTCGTGTGCCGTCTTCCGTAAGAGCGAGACAGAAAGTTCGAGCGCGCTCGTTTACTCCTTAGCGGCTTACGGCCATTTAGACTATGACCCAGAGGGGGTGAGCTAAATCTAACTCGGCGTCGGATACGAATTGGTGTTTAAAAACAAAAGCATAGAGTTCTAAAAATACTTATAAATAATTATAAAAGAAAGAAAATTGGTTTTGTTTATCCTTACAAGCATATCACGCTTCAAGGGAGAATAAATCTAACGCAAATATGTACTTATTCAAAAAACTCAAATAAAAGAAAATTTTATTTGCTTTTTCTCATAATGGACGTGTTCCGAGGAGAATTCTCATTCCAGTCTATAATATCGACTGGAATGGAATATAATTACGACTATATTCACAAGTAGGCTAGTCAGAGATACATCTATCGCAAGATGAAGTAATAAAACCCATGCTTCACCGACTTTTCTGTTAAATAACACAACGGAATAGGGGCTATGATGATGATGAACCAACTTAGGGCGCTTGCAGACCAGTTTGTAAGTGCACTTAGTGGAAGTGAATAATCTGATTCATGTGAAGGATTCTCAAGTATAGTAGACGACAGGTCGACATGGCAATTCTCTAGTGACGTGACGTTTTCAATATCGATATATTTTTATTATGTATGTAACAAAATGTGAATAAAATAATACCACGTTTTCATTTAAGTTAATATTTATTCATTATGTGAGCGAGATTATAATCGATAAACGCGGTCGATACGGACTCGTGCGACACTAAGACTAAGACGCCGCGGGGACTGTGCGGGTGTGCGGGGCGACCCCGCCTCCGCGGCTCACCTCATGCCAAGATTGCCATGTCGACCTGTCGTCAACAATACCTACTAGCATACCTAGAAGCTCATTTAGTGACGTGACTTTATTTATTTATTTATACATTACTATATTGAGAGTTACTGAAAACAGAAGAGGCAAGGTCACTTAATAAGACACGATGAATTTATTAAAAACATCATAGAAGGAAAGCTACAAGGAAAGAAAGGAAGTGACAGACCAAGAAGAACTTACATGGAACAGATCTAAGAGAAGGTAAACGTCGTGTGGTTGTGTCTTATAAGGAAGTGAAGGAATTGGCCTTTGATAGACAAGAATGGAGAATGCTACACCGACAAGACCGTGGCTCTTAAATTAGTGATGATACATTACTTATATGATACAAACGCGCTCGGTCTGCGATTGTTGAAGTTAAGCAACTTTCACAAAGGCCAGTCATTGGATGGGTGACCACAAAAAAAAAGTTTTCATCTCGAGCTCCACCGTGCTTCGGAAGGCACGTTAAGCCGTTGGTCCCGGCTGCATTAGCAGTCGTTAATAACCATCAATCCGCACTGCGCCCGCGTGATGGTTTAAGGCCCGATCTCCCTATCCATCCATAGGGAAGGCCCGTGCCCCAGCAGTGGGGACGTTAATGGGCTGATGATGATGATGATGACATTACTTATGTTAGATATACCAAGGAGTGCATTTGATACTTGGCCGGACATGTGTGGAGCACTGAGAACTTTAACCATGTACATAGTTTTAGACAACAATCTGGGAGCTGAAAGGCCCCTCAGACGAGACTTCGCATGGTGTAAACTATATGCCTGAAAGCGTAGGTACAAACACGAGATCAGATGTCTAAGCTAAACTATGCTAATAAAAAGTAAGCAGATATCCTAGTTACTAAGCGAATCGACTCAAATTGTACTTTTCCATTGTAATGGCGAAAACGTCTCGAGTGCATCGGCTCCAAGCGTGAACGTACTTTGTTACAAGTTTCTTTCCAGCAAACTTGGACAAAGAAAAGAAGTAGAAATCCGTTTTGTTTCTTAGCTGAACTTCAATACCTTTCTTTATGACTGTATAAGCATATATGCGGGGAACGCCAGTTCGAACCCCGGTACTGGACTTGCACCATCGAGTTATTCATTTTTCACTAACACAGTTCTTTAGCTTGACCATTACAGACGGCGATACGGCTCACCACCTATCACGTTGGTCTAACAGAAAACTCGGCTGGTACTTAGTTCGCTGACTACCCCATAAGGACATAGTCGTGAGGTTATTTACGTGAATTTCTGTAACATAACTTTTGGGTAGTAGCCGGAAGAATAATGATCGTGTAAACATAGAATGAAGGATAACACAATGCGTATAGAATGGTAACTATCCGCTCCGCACAAATTAGTATCGGGCACTGAGATAGATTTATCGCATTCAATTCTCGGTCTTACTTTAGTCTGAACAGCCGTAAGGCGCTAAAAAGTGAGGGGAGAGCGTGCGGACTATCTGTCTCCCTCGCACTTACGCAATAAGGCGGCACACAGTAAGAATGAATAAGAATAAGAATAAAATAAATTTATTGCCAGTAAAAAATACATTTGCTATAAGTACTAGGTAATGAGATGTTTTATTTGGAGTTACCGGGGTGTGCTATTAGGTGAATCAGTCTAAGTTCTAACCAAAGGAATAAAAGTCAAATCCAACCTCGAAAATACATCTTTCACTTCAACATACTTTTTTTGTTTTAAAAATTGCTAGTGCGTGTGTGAGATGGAATGTTCTGGAATCCCGGCGTCTTGTCACGTACGATCCCGGTGCACATGTAAAATAATATTCTGTCTGCATAGCCATTACTCATACGTGCATACACATACTCGCTTGCGCGCTGAAATTATTCTCTCTTTCCACAAATACGTACGAGGCATCACGAATGCATTAAGCAACTCTCAGAGTGTATCATGTTCTAACGCATTGCTTTGCTTGCGTTCTCGAACCATTTGACAATAAATCAACTGGTACAAAATTGACAGATTTGATGTTTGAATTAAATGAATACTTGAAGTAACAACTTGGTATTGAAATTCTATTTGCGCCGTCACGGTCGCGGCACCAGCAGTTGTGTTTGTACAAATGACATAAAAAAAAAATTGATAATATTTCAGCTACTGTCTTTGCAGTACAGACTAACAAAATCCTCCAAACTCAGTAAGGTGACGGGCCACGTCGGCTCCCTCGCTCACTTGCTTTAAATGCAGACTCAAACGATGGCTTATCGACTTATCGAGCACACATTCAAATCTCTTGACGAGTTTATTAATTTAAAAAAATATATTGAAAGTACTCTAATAATACCTACTTAATAAGAGTTATTTTAATAAGTATAAGTTATCTATTCTTCTTCTTCTATCGTGTGGGTTGTGAAGTGGATTACCAATCCCATCAACCCTGGTGTTAGAGTTATCTATTACTACGAAACTTTAATAGTAACAAATATGTGACGTATTCTTACGAATAAATGATGATGATTAATACTTTAAGATAATAAGTAATTAACAACACAGTACGGGTAATAATCTCTGCTTTATGGATTTTTATATAATAATTATGTTATTTTGTGCATAAGCTGTCTTATTGTGAAGTTTGTAAAAAAAAACAGTTCTTTTTTTTGTGACAGCGTCACTTATATCGATCCATATATCCTCACAATTTTTTTGCGGATTATTGTATTTATTTAATAATAAGTATACTTTATTGCACTTAACAACTAGTTACATCACAAACAAGAAATGGACGTTTACAAGGGTGGACTTATCTCTAAGAGAGATCTCTTCCAGCCAACCCAGAGGTTATTTATGAAACAAAGACATAAAGACAAGTTCACTACACACAAAACAGATGGTTTAGCTTATTTCTAATAGAAAGCTCTTCTTATATCAGTAGGATAGGTAAGCAATAATGTTAATGTACACCTCATAGATTATTTGCCTGTTAAGATAAATGGCAAATGCGGCTAAAGCTATATACTCGCAGTTTCTAAACACCCACACCGGGCCGCTATATCAACGTCTAGGTCAGTGGTTCTTAACCTTAAAATGACATGGACCATAATTAATAAATTGTTCTCTTGACATGAACAATCAAAGCTCTGGTGATAATAAACGTAGGTAATTAGAAAGTTGTTCTATGATTTATTAAAAGTATAATGTATTTTTTTACGAAAATTCACAATTGGATTTTTATTATAAACGGTCTCCGTAGTTCAATGATTGAGCGTTGGCCTCACGATCGCGAGGTCCCGTGTGCGAATCCCGGTGGGGACATAATCACAACAATTACCTAGTTTGGCTAATCATCAGATTACCCGAAAGTAAGATGCTCCGTGCTGTACAGGGTTCACCTCAGTAAGTTTTTAATTGTTACGTGAACTATGTAAGGGGACTGTAGGCTCAATAAATAACCCTGACCCTGACACTAGAGTTGATGGTTCAGGTGGGTTATTGATTTCACAACTCACACGAGAGAAGAATTTTCAAAAACGTATGGTGTCGTCTGCTATCGTGTGGGTTGTGAGGTGGGGTGGGTTACCAACCCCAGCAACCCTGGTGTCAGGGTTACTATTGAGCCGCCAAAGGCCCCTGACATGGCTCATGTAAAACTACTTATATCAGTAAATAGTAACCGGGAGCAACAGCTTAACGTGCCTTCCGAAGCACGGATCATCTTACGGATAGTGTTGATGATCCTAATCCTCGGAGACCACTTTGGGTGCAGTGTTGGACCACCAGTGGTCCGCGGGCCACGCTTTAAGAACCACTGATCTATGTGAACATTGGACATATAGCGTTTATCGTCACAGAGGGCGGGACGGTCGGCAGTTCCGCCGGAACCGGAAATAGCTGATATGTGACTTTGTTTTGCCGTTTGTCGAGTTTCCTCCACGACACGACACGGGGCGGCTAATCGTTATTATTGTAAGATAAATAAAACGTCTTTGTTCCTATTTCGTTTGGAATTGTGTGTCTTAGATAGTGCTTTCTCGTTTCTAGTTTGTGATGTTGACGTACAATATAATTTATTTTATTACGTCAACAGAAAGGTAGAAAAGGAGCCTTATTTTCGAATCGCTCGTCTTCAACTCGCATGCGAAAATGTATACCTGTCTCATCTTGCAAATAACAAGTTTTGATGTGCTAGCGTGAAATGGGTAGGTATATATTTTGAACGTCTCACTTTGAGGTCGCAAGTTCGAATCTAGCCCAGGCTTAAACCAATGATTGTCGAATTTGTTTTCGAATTCATGTTTGGATCATGTATAAATTATTATTACGTGCTCAACGGTGAAGGAAAACATCGTGAGGAAACCCACATTCCCGAGAAATGCTTTTTCTGAGGTATGTGACCTAACCTGTATTGGGCTGGTTTTCCCTTCGCGGGCTGGAAGGTTAGACAGGCAGCCGCTTCTGTAAAAAACCGGACCTGTCTAATCTTCAGGTTAGGTAAGCGGACCCTGGGAAAAACGGGATAATCCTAGAGAGATGATATATTTTTGAACGTGACTTGAAGGTGATTCAAAAATAAGTCAGCAGATCTTTTGATCATGCCAATCTGCCCTAATGATTTGCTGACCACGGCATGCGACCACGGCTATCTCTTAAACATTCGTAAAAATTTCTGAGAAATCAATAAATAATACCGAATTATGATTATAAAAGCTTCTTTTGTAAGTTGTACTACCTATCTAGGCCCCTGCCCTAATCAGGCCCAATCACGATTAAATGAGGTATTGTATGGCAGACCTCAGACGTCACCCATACAGTTGCGCGTATTGATGGTGTGTTTTTATAAAGTAACCGGGGCTATGGCCTCTTGAGCCAAGTAACTCTGTCTGTAATCACCTTCCTATGCTTAAATCACGGAACCGATTGAGATGACTATTGGTACGCAGATAGCTTGTGCCACAGAAAATATCATAGATAGGATTATCTGTATTCCGCAAATCGCCTCAAAAATAAAAGGGGGAAAATGAGAACAAAAACAAAAGCCGAGCGCTGTAACCGAACCCACGCGGATAAAGCTAGTTAACAAAAAACCGCGTGAAAAAAGCCTTACGAGCTGAGGGCCTGCCGGAAGGTCATTTTTCCTAAGATCGTTCACCCTTCAAACAGGCAGTCGTCTCTGACAGGGCGAGGCAATAATTTCCTCGGTACTCCAGCCGTTCGGTTGAACATGGGTAAATTATTCGCGAAATTAAACAAGCGTCTTCCCCTGTCTTCCCCCGAGTGTGAGGGGCGATGTGGTGGGGGAGGGGGTCGTCTTTTTGGCGCCGTTTTTAAATTTCGCAGCGTCACCCGCTCCCGAGCCGTTCATTTGGTATTAGCGGCGATCTCGATTCAGGGCCGAGTAGACGAGATTGGTTTGCGAGTTCTTTTAGGTGTTTAAGTACCTATGCAATCTTAATTACAATAATTCGCAATACTGCATCATTCCAACTTAAATGTGCGAACTCCTTTCAGTGGCGAAACGGCAAATATTTTTTGGAGGTATGAATTAATAGTAACAATTAAACAAAATGTCTATTAAGTAATAACAAAACTCGAGCAAAAAAACATTTCTCTCATTACCACGTTTGAAGAGCAATTAATGAAAGAAAGATTTTGATATCAATACAAGCTACATGCAAATGACATGAAAATTAACGACCTCCACAGTCCAGTGACTCAAGTGTTGGGTTTACGATTCGGAGGGCCCAGGTTCAAATCCCGGTGGGGACATATCACGGAAATCACTTTGTAATCCCTAGTTTGGTTAGAACATTACAAGCTGATCACCTGATTGTCCGAAATTAACATGATCCGTGCTTCGGAAGGTATGTTAAGTCGTTGGTCCCGGTTACTGCTTACTGATGTAAGTAAGTAGTCATTACATGATGCCTTTGGCGTCTCACTCTGACACCAAGATTGATGGGTTTGGTAATCGAAGAAGATATGAAAATTTATGAGTAATTTATTGTGTTTATCCAGCCCCTGAGTAGCGTATATTCTCTACCGGTTGAGAACCCTCGCCACTCTTCACTTACTCGGCCAAGCAGCTAACAGTCTGAGATAAACCAACAAGTCGTGTTAAAAAATCTGATCGTGCCCGTGTACACAGTCCCATTGTGAGTGTAAGAAAGCAGTGCTAGATGTTATCAGTTAAGAGAGAAGGCTTTCACCTGCGCTGCGCCCACGTCGCGTCGTCGGGACGTAAAATTGAATGTGCGCCGCCGCCGCCGTGTAATAACGAAACGTTTTACATGCGCTCTTACTGAGAGTTTGAACGAAATTGTCAAGAATGGATGAGGTTACGCTAGCAGAGTTGATTTAGGACATTCACTATTTATTATATCTTTTTTCTTTTGTACATATCTTTTTTCCTGTAAATCGTTTGCAATTAAACAAAGCTTAAACCTATTTTGATTTTTGAGGCTTTGTTTAACATGAGTTAAAAATGCTGGAATCGAACTGAGAGGATTAATATTCATTTCTTGACGTTTGATGACTTAGTCAGTTACACTTACGCTATCTTATGCACTTAGTATGTTTAAGATTTTAGTATCGGTATATTAACGATCTCTACCTATATCATAGGTCTCTATATCTCCATTTTATATTGTTATAAAAAGAAAAGTTTATAAACTAAAACCCGACTACGGAAAAATCACTCTAAAATGTATGGAACAAGAAAATAGCTAATAATTCTAACAAAAAAGGAAAATATTTCTTCATAATCATAATAATTTATACATACATACAAATCGAAAACCTGTTTCAATAAAGCGGTATCAATTTTGCATCGAGTGCTGAGTGCACCACATTTCAATCTGCACGCAATGATAGTCATTTTGTACTAATTTACTCCATTGCTGTTGTTTTTTAATTAATTATGTTATAAGCACGATATTGTCATGATATCTGATATTTTTTTAAATAATACATTGTATGTTTTACGCAATGACGATAGTCGGTGACTGACCAACCGTGGTGTCAGGGTTATTATTGATAATATTATAATATTTTAATGTAATTGAATTTCGTAATATCTGTGACGTGTAATTTTTATTATCAATAAATGACTACGACTATGACTATTATTGAGCCGCCAAAGGCTCGTGTAACGACTACTTATTTACATCAGTAAGTAATAACCGAGACCAATAGCTCAACGTGCATTCCAAAGCACGGATCATTTAAGTTTTGGACAATCGAATGATCAGTGTGAAATATCCAAACCAAACTCTCTCTCTCTTTATTTAAGAGCTGCGCTCTTGTCGGTGGAGTAATCGCCTTCAATACTCCATAGATAGGGCATGTAGAACGGTGGTTGCCCCAATCGCCTTCCGTTCCGCAGTACACCGACCAATTTCTCAATCGGTGATGTTCTAGCTAGAGCCCTACCAGAATCCATTTCCTCGGCCTCCAACCAGTACTGATACCGCTGCTGCCCGGCATCAGGGGTGCGCTTTTTTGCTTTTGCTTACTTTATCTATGAAGAAAATAATAATTTCGTTCACCGAATGGTGTGGCTACACTTACACCATCTATTGTCGCTGCAACGAATATAGCGAAGGTCCCAACACCCTTAAATATAGCTTGATTACACGGCATGATAGAAATATATTATCGTAATGTGTGTTGAAAAATTATACAATCTTACATTTTGTTTGAAGAGCCATAAGTATAAACATAGTGATTACATTCTCTTTAAACCAAACTAGAGATCACAAAATGTTTTTTTGTGGTACGGCCCCAACGGGATTCGAACGCGGGACCTCCATCATAATATGTTTTATTCATCGATATTATCGCGACGGAATTAAGTTGACAGAAGACGTCAAATGGGTTGCATATGAGCAAGATGTCTATTTTATTCGCCCGGGTTATTCATTCATTTTAAAATCAACATTTATCAATCATCCGTCCCTTTCCCCTTCGGCGGAGAAGAAAATGACAGGACTTAAAATAAAATTAGGATGTGTCTGCAGGAATCGGGGCTATTTTGTATCCTATCCTTGTGAGTTAGGGCTCTTACATACTACAACATAGCATCACGCCCTTATCCTCAATGGGATAGGCATAGGTGTATAACATAAACTGCCTATATACGTCCCACTGCTGGGCACAGGCCTCCCCTCAATCAACCGGAGGGGTGTATACCCACTAGAAATTCAACAATTGTGTTCACCTAACAACATAGAGGCAGCCATTTCGAGACCGTCCCGGGACGGGCTTTTCGTATATTCGAATTTGTACGCACGCACGTGTGCACACATAAATCCATCGCGGTTCTATACTTCCTTTTCCTTGAAAGTAACTTACCTAAAGGAGCTTTTTCACTTGTCAAAAGGTCGCTGTTTTGACATCGCGCAACATTATACAGGCGCATGCGTTGCCCGGTGAGTCAGCCTATGGCGAATTAAAGGCGAATATTCGCGTAATATAATGCTCGAAATCTATTCTGAAACACACGTGCGAATACATACATGGAAATACACACATGCGAATACATACATGCGAATGCACAGATGCGAATACATACAAGCGAAAGCACACATGCGAATACACACATGCGAATACATATATGCGAATACACACATGCTAATACTTACATGCGAAAACACACTTCTAAGTCAGGGAGGCAATATTATGTAATGTAGGTAATACTCGAAGGCGAATGCTCGCAGGTGAAGGGACATCTTGATTGGAAATAAAAATACGGATCCCAGTTATCCAAGTAGGATATAGCATCTTAGTAATCCTTTACTGCTTCATAAGCATGTAAGTACCTATATATTAATATACTGTTTACAACACAACAAAATTACAATCACGAGGAGCCTTCGCAGAATTTCACAATGGCATTTCACACGAGTCTATAGAACCTTCCAAGCACAATTGGGGCGAAGTACTAATAACTTCCAGGGAGGGAGCTTTGAATTTCATGTGGATGCATAAAACAATGAGGATTAGTGGGATATCAATGCAAAAGTCCTTAAGTGATGGAAGTTAATCCACTGGAATTAATTCATACGGGACGCGGACGTTTTTGTGCAGCGTATACAATTTGGAACACAAGTTGGCGAGTATTTGAATTGTTTTATGTTTGTTCTGTTACTTTACTGGTGTTGATTATTGTATTTTACTGATGTTGTATTCTGTGCGCCTAAACAAGTTTTATCAACCAATCTTCTTCTTATCGTGTGAGTTGTGAGATTGAATACCAACCTCATCAACCCTAATATCAGGGTCATTTTTGAGCTGCCAAAGGCCCCTGACATGGCTCATGTAACGACTACATACTCACATATTAAGTAGTAACCGGGGTTGGTCCCGGTTACTACTTAACGTGCCTTCCCAAGCACAGATCATCATGATAGGTGGTAAGCCATATCGCCGTTTACGGTCGACCTAAGTGTGTTAGCAAAAATTGCACTTAAATTAACAACTTAGGACTGGAAAATCTAGGTAGTTAACTACTTTCTGAGACATGAAATAAAAAATAACCTTAAATCTCGATTGGTAGAATTGATACAACTTATAAACAAAATAAACAAAAGCAATAAATTCTGAGCTACGATACGATTCTATGAGGATTTTCAAAAGGAAAATAGTTTAATAATAAATCTACTCGATGCGGTATAATGGTGGTATAATAAATCGCCAAGTTGAAGCACATACATAAATAGAAACGAGGAGACACATACATACATGAAGTATTATATGAGAGAAATGATAGCTTCCGGACGGTTATTGTGGATACGTCGAATGTGCTAGTGATGGGATTGTATCGATAGATGGCCGCTTATTTATGAACTTGTTGCCTACGTACAGTCACGAGCATTAATACAACTCGGTACCATGTCATATTAACTTTTTATACAAATTGAACTGTAAGTCTCACTAAACGTCAAAAAGCGTTAAGATGACAAGGTCCTAAAGTGGGCACATGATATCACTCATAACTGTACATCCGGGCTCTGAACCACTGAATTCGAGTTTGTAAGTTTAACTTCATGTTTGAGTCATAAATAATTGATATCACGTGGTTTTCAGGATTTGTACCTGATGAATGGCAACAGGCTCGACTCCTATTACATGGGACTTAAAAGACATAGATCATGAGGACTTCTTATCCTCCAGGACCCCGATACCAACCCCGCCGGCGTGGTCGACGCCTTCCCTCAATCAGCGCTTATCGCTATTGACCCACCAGGGTCGATGGGCACCCTCAGGCCTGTAGTCTTAAACGTTGTACTGGGTGAGAGCCTTCAGCGCTCCCCATTTGTCCGGCCAAGTAGTTAATGCCATCTGCGGCATTTTCTGGCCACGTCTTTCCCTCAGCGTTACAGATTCCGATGTGGTAGTAGTTTTACAGCTAGTTACATAATATGTAATTTAATTATGTTTGACGTTCAAAAAGCGCTAACTTTATAAGCCAATTTTGAAAAATAAATATTTTTGAATTTTTTTTTTTGCGGCAATACTACAATAAGTCACATCAATAAAAAAAAACAGAAGAAAAAGCTATGTTTATGTTATCTCCACTACAAATAGAGATAATAGGCATAAGCAGCTACGCATGTTGCTGATTATTATCTCGAATTGTTTCCCAACCCGATCGATAGACAACGCGACAAGCCGTCAACAATGTAACGACGACCGCGACAAGTTATCGTCGTATACTATCGTCAATATAGACTACCGACATTTGTACCACACTACACAAGGAATTGAAGGCTTGATTTATTTCCGTCGCCATTGTGAACCACGGCCATTGTCGAACCTCTCAAACTTTTTATTGCGTACCTGGCGCTGCTAATACTGAACCATAATATTGTGCTGACTTGCTGACAATTCTATAACACAAAAGGTTTTTGAACCTATTATCATAGTAGTGAGTAACTAGGTCCTGTGTTTCATCGGCTTGCTTTAAATGGGGAGCGCCGGTTGATCACCAATGATCACCAACGATCACCAACGATCACCAACGATCACCAATGATCACCAATGATCACCTTTGATCACCAGTGATCGCTACATTATCCATCACTCCAACTTCGTATCGGCTTTAATTATTACTTTATTCTCATTAGTTCGTTCTGCCCATCTCATTACGGTCAACGGGCTTGAATATATTTATGTATGTATGCGAAAAGAATGAAACTTTATATCATTTGCATACAAGGCTTTTACGTAAAATTTTAATTAACATCAAAAATGGCTTGGGATTTCCATTTAAAAATAGAACAATCAGAATTTACCCCATTTTCGAACGATGTGTCAATATCAGACGATGTCTGAAATTCTTTCGAAATAACCGGATTAATTCGGTTAAACATTTTAAATATGAACTGAACCATGGAAAATCGATATAATGTGAACGTAAAATAAGATGAATGGGAAACATTCTTCATTCGATTTATACATTTTTAATAATATCATGTTGATCCTACTTTCAAAAGTACCTACAATATAAATATGGCTCTGTTTAATTTATCTAGAACAATAAAATTATTGCTTTTAACAAATATAGAAAATTATAAAAAACATTTTTTTTACAAAAGCCTAAGTAATAAACAAGTAGTTGTAACTTTAAAGTTACAGTGTTAGACTTAGGGCTTGGTTTAGCAGGATACTCTGAACTGGCGTGCGTGTCTGAAACGATTGATGAATGTGGAGGAACCTAAGCGTGTCAGGTTCAGGTTCTTCCCAGCTTACCCCGGTAGGAAATAGGCTTGAGTTTATGTAAGTATGTAGTATATTAAAAAAATCCATTAAATTACTAAATCACATATTAAAAGTCCATGTTTTGAATTTTTTATTAGTTTTTGAAATTTTGTCCGGGTGGCGCTAGACATCGAGATAATTATGGAAACCAGCCCTCACACATTATGTCTTGAACCACTTTTGTTGCAGCACCGTTCCGTTCCATTGCAAGTATAGTGCACTTTTTACAAGGATCGTGCCAAACCAATAGATCGTCTTCAATTTCAACATTCGTCTGTTCGCTTCTCCCATATTTACGTCAAACGTAACGTTCCAAGCTCGACGTATTTCCGATTAATTTTGTGTTTACCTTTGCGTTTCCTTTCACTTGGGAATTCATTTTATGCTATTGATTGAAAGCCTTGTAATCGGATTTCAATGTGGAGAGAAATTAATTTCTTAGCACAATTGTGTTCTTTGTTTAAATGTGAGATTGTGTTCGTGTAGACAAAATAGCTTGAATACAGTATTTAAACATCGCATCGTAGGTATTTATATAGTTTGCTTCATAATATACATGCAGATTGTTTCATACCTTTTGTTTTCAAACAAATATTTACGCCTATTTCCTGTTGGGATGTTCAGAGAACATTAACTACAATTTTGACACAGTTTCACTTCTTCCACCCTCATCAAAGACTTTAGAGTACTTATGACTAGGGTCTTTAAAACATCCTAGATCCGATCGCGGCCAGCCTAAGCTTTCCTCTTCCAAATCTACGACTTACACCTGCATCATAATTCTTTTGTTTTTGTAATTATATAGTTAACAGTATAATTATAAATAGGAAAGAACATAATGATAATCTGTCTCGTTTTTTTTATATCATCCTAGAGATTTATTTATTTTAATGCTGTCAATCTATTATAAAACATTTTTGTGTCGGCCAGACTTGCCACTAATATCGGTATAATCGTTTGGTCTACTCTATATTTGATTTTTCTATATTTTTGCAATCAGTTAGTTCTTTTGGAGCTTCAGCAGTTTTTTTCTACCGTATTAGATGCCGAATGAGGCTTGTCCTTCTATTGTTGGACAGCCTTTATTGTGACAGGTTATCGAAATTATGTAGCCGTTTAAGGCGTCTCGTATCCAGCGGTTCGCTAAGGTTCTGGGCATAGTGGTTTACATGCTGTGTGTTTCTATCTTTATATCCCTTTGTCATTTACTACTCTATACTTATGGCAAGTATAAAATTATGGAGCATAATTATAATATAATTATAATATAATATATTATAATTAACTTCTCGCCTTTGGCCTTTCACAGCACAAATTATAATATTGAAATATTTTAATCTTCTATCGTGTGAGTTGTGAGGTGGAGTACCCACCTCATCAACCCTGGTGTCAAGGTTACTATTGAGCCGCCAAAGGCCCCTGACATGGCTCATGTAACGATTACTTATTTACACCAGTAAGTAATAACCGGGACCAACGGCTTAAGGTGCTTTAGTACTTTTGGACAATCAAGTGATCAGCTCGTAATGTCCTAACCAAACTAGGGATCACAAAGTCATTTTTGTGATGTGTCCCCACGGGGAATCGAACACAGGACCTCCGGATCGTGAGCCCAACGCTCAACAACTGGACCACGGAGGAAATATTTTAATTCAAAACTCCCACATGTTTTACCTAACAGGTTATTATCATATCACTAATGAGCGAGAACAATCGAGGCATGACGTCGGCCGTCTGCGCACGCATGGAGCAGTGAAGCGTGACGCTCAAACACGCATTAGCATAATCAAACGCATGTGAACGCGTGCTCAACGCATCAAACATGCGAAGCGACCGCCATACGTTCCTAGAGATAGGGCTGGAATGATACTGTTAATTATTATAACATAAATAAAATGATCTACTGGTTAGAGCTTGGGCTCCCCATTTGGAGGTCTGACTTTAATTCCCGATGGGGACATTATGGAAATCACTTTGTGAGTGTGATATATCTATGGTGTATCTTATTCTTATCTTATTTAGACCCCTGACATGGTTCATGTAACGACTTCTTACTTACATCAGTAAGTGGTAACCGGGACCAACGGCTTAACCTGCCTTCCGAAGCACGGATCATCTTACTTTTTGGACAATCAGGTGATCAGCCTGTAATGTCGTAAGCAACCTAGGGATCACAAAGTAATTTTTTAAGTCCTCACCGGGATTTGAACCCGAGACCTCCGGATCGTGATCCCAACGCTCAACCACTGGATCACGAACGAACTAATTTTATAAGATGAAAACAAAAAGCAAACTTGCATTGGAACAGTGTATGACAATTGCCTTCAATGTCAAAAACATTGTACAAATTATTTTTCGAGAGAATTCCGCCGATTTCCATTCACATACCGTCAGTTAGTCTTGAACAAACTCGACGCAAACACAAGCGATTTAATTTTGATCAAACGCCGCAAAACAAA
Organism: Pectinophora gossypiella; assembly: GCF_024362695.1. Lineage (NCBI taxonomy): Eukaryota > Metazoa > Arthropoda > Insecta > Lepidoptera > Gelechiidae > Pectinophora > Pectinophora gossypiella. Next base: position 15,756,870 of record NC_065414.1, on the reverse strand, counting down.
CGCAGAGACGCGGCTCGACTGCGATTACGGATGCCTTCACAGCTTCAGACGTGACTCTCTCCCAAGGGCTCTCTAGAAAGGCCTGAGGCATCTACATAAAAGCAATATCGCGATTTGACATTTGCACCTATAAAACTGTGCGCGCAAAGTCATCAAATGTCAAATAGCAATGTCGCCTTTTAGATGAATTGCTTTGGATTCGAACCCCGGTAGGGAGATATCACAAAAATTACTATTAAAAAATTACTTAAATTATCCCTAGTTTGGTTAGGAAATTACAGGCTGATCACCTGACGGTTCAAAAAGTAAGATGATCCATTCTTTGAAAGAAACGTTAAGCCGTTGGTCCCGGTTATTTCTTACTGATGTAATTATGTAGTCATTACATGAGCCATGTCAGGGGCCTTTGGCGGATCAATAATAACCCTGACACCAGGGTTGATGAGGTTGGTAATCCACCTCTCTACCCACACGACAGAAGAAGATGAAATGTGTTACTTTAGAGTTTGATACATAAATACAGGCTTTCGAACTTGATGGACCACTATTATTATGGGCAATGGGCTAATCATCTATCACCATATAGTTCGCTATGATATATATCCATCTTAATATTTTGTCAAAATAGCTGTTAGTTGTTTTCTGATTACTTATGTGTGTAACAGAACGCACCACAATAATCGTCGCGGATGGAATCATCTAGTTTATTTTCAATAAACTTTAATGTACATCAATGATTTCTTCAAATATTTGACTAAAAATTAGTACTTAACAGTAACTAAAAGGTTTGGCTATGGGGTGAAATATTTTTTCGACATTTATTTATTATTTTCGTCTTTTTGAATTTATATTTTTATTATTATAATATTCTTTTGTTTTTATGACTTTAGACAGGAAAAACATAATTAGAACTTTGAGAAACATGTAGGCTTTGTTTCACCTTTAGGTTTCATAATTTCATAGACCTACAAACAAAGGGAATTCAGTGGTCTCAGCTTGCCCTGGTGGGAGGTAGGCGTGAGTTTGTGTATGTATGTATGTATCAACAAACCAATATGGAAGTGATAATGATTTTCTAGTGATTATATCATTATGTAAATACGTATTTCTTAATTCGAATCTAATGTTTCTATAAGGTAACTATTTTTTTATTATTTTTATAAATTTAACGCCATCTTTTAGGGAATAGATTTGGATAAGTACATCTATTCGTACATAGATGGGGTGAGAAATGCCTGTCATATGTGAAAAGCAGATATTCATTTCTAGGCAGCTTGATAGCTAGAAGTCATTGTAGTACCATAGCTTGCCAATAGATGGAGCTGTACGATATCAATAAAAATAATCAACCAGGGGGTTTATTAATAAAACATAATTTTTTCTCCAAAACTGCTTTATTTAATATTGATGCACATAATTAACAAAGTACCTTTGATGTGAGAAACAGTAGCGTGCTTGTAGGCTTAAATCTTTCATCTTGCTAAATCTATCCGTCATTCACATTTGTTTTCCCATAATTTTCTTTAATATTCTGCAACAGATTCCAGGTTTGGAGTAGATATCTGTCCCTCCTGGATCTTTGGACGATTCTGAAAGTAATTCATAACTGAAATTAGGGGTAAATTTTATGTAAGAGCATAATCACTGTCTAGTACCTACTAAGACGATGACTTGCATTTACTTATTGTTTCTACAGGTATTATTTATGACTCACAGGACTCTAATAAACTAATAAAGACACGTAAATACAATAGGAGTAGGATTCATTATTATTCTCAAAAGATTATGAAGGGAGATCAAATCTCATCATGAAAGCCAGTTTTAACCGAAACCGTTTTGCTAATAACTTTATATTTTATTTATCAGTCCAGAAACTATTGGTTGATTTCATGTCTGGTAGGTATGTAATTTACTAATTATTATATTACTCATCAATAAAACAAGGTTGTTAGTGACTGAGCATGTGTAGGAATCTAAGGAATATTTGAAAAATTTCATCTGTTAATATCTCATTAAATCCTAGACAGATTCAAATAATTCTTGTAGTCCTGATAAGAACTATCTCCCCACACATGGAGTTAAGTAATAAAATTTTGCTTGATTGCTGTTTGATAGTTGAAATTATCATAAGAAAAATTGGAACAAATGGTTGAAACAGTGACTTTTTGCACTACGAATTTCTCTATAAAATACTTAACGAATACAAAAGGTATTTATTAATTTCTTACCTGGTGAGTGAATATTTTATAGGATACATTATAAACATCGTCAAGAAGTCTTCAATCTTACTAATTATTGTAGCTAAAACCCGTACGTTGCATCTTATTTTGTCTTCCTTCCATTATGTTTCCCACTATTCTGTAGTCGTATTAAACACGATCTGAAAGGTTTCATAATTATATTTAACACAAAAAGTACACTAATTGTCCAAACAATACAAACCACACTACTTGATTCAACTGTTTTGTTTAACTGTGAGAACGAATGAAGGATATGTTCAGTTTACGTCACAGGAATACATAGATTATAAAAAGGTATACGAAATTTTAGAGTTTGTTAATTAGGATTCGAGATAGGGATGTTATTTTGAAAGAATATGTACGAATTTATGGAATAAAATTATTTAAAATACAAAAATAGACATTAGGATAGTTTGAATTTTCGCGGGAGTAGCAAGCACCAAAAGGGTGTCGATGTAAAAATATATGAATAAAGGGTTTTGAGCTGGTATATTTTACAAAATTGAAAATAATAGCTTTATTACGTAGTATTTCTTGTTGAAATTGATTTATAAAGCATACGAAGTTCGTACCTATCGTTTAAAATATTATTCTAATTTTTTAGAACTGTAATTCGTGAAAATTGAAAAAATCATGGAAAAAAAGGTAAAACTAAAATAATGCCAAGTGTGAATCGCATTATTTTGAGGGGTTCCGTGCCTACAATTGAAAGAACATTTAGTGAACAAAAACATGAACGTGAGTTGATCGTGAATTTTATATTGCTAGTATGTTGTCGTTGTTAATGACAAGTCAAAACATGCATTGGTGGATCGGGTTTGTAGAGTGGGGGATCTTTTTAAATATTTGATTTATTGTGTTTCTTTGAATTTGTAGTTGTGATGGCAATGGAGATGCATTGTTTTTGAAAGTTTCAGCTACCTAATTGTCACAGTTTAAGAGATATAGAGGAATTTAGGTATTATTCATGGTTTTTGTCTCCAAAAACGGAACCGTTTTTGGATTGTTGACAAGGTGTTGTATTGTACGCGTTTTAGACCCTAAAATAGAACAATCCAGAAGTCACGCCACTTTTCGCGTACACAGAGAAACAGCCAATAAGGTTGAGGAGCTTGGTTTGTGTAGATTATGTAAATTGCAGATGTGTGCGAGAAACGTCAGGCAAATGGTCGAGCAAGTGTTTGGCTTTTTAGAAATTCTACAAAATTGGATATATTTTTTATCTAAAATTCTGCAGTTCTGATTTGATAAATTAAATAGAATTTGATTAAATAAATAACATCATTAGTATTATAGTCTACTTAAGAATAAAAATAAAATTAAATGAATATTTTTATGTCAATAGGAAGTATGAGATTTTCAATAAATACCTCGATTGTCAATGTCGGGTAAATGTCATTTGGATGTTTTTGAGGCGCTAGTGGTAGCAATATCGCGATTGCCTGATAGATGAGAGGGAGCATAACGGGTATAAAAGGGGTTTTGCACGATTTTTTGGGGAACTTCGCTCGGAGCAAGAACAGCAGGAGGTGCTGCCGGTTTAGGAATTTCAAGTCGGACTAGCTATTCTGTAAGTTGGTAGGGATCCGTTCTGCTGGATTACCAGCTGTCGCGACTTTTGAGAGCTCCGTAGCTCAGGATTACAGTGCGCGATTATTATTTTGTCAAAATATGTAAATTTGCTCTTTAATCAGCTATTCGAACCTTCCGTGGTGTAGCTGGTCGTCTACCGCGCTAGAATAGGGATTAGAATTAGTTTCCGTGCGTAGATTACGTGAAATATTTAGGGTTTTGTCCGACAAAAGTCCGCGGAGTGCGCTGTAGGGACCTTGTTAGGTTTAAAATAGGAAGTGTGGTGTACTAATTACCTTTTCTTTCAGGCATCGTTGGAAACAGGTCTGAGATCATCAGATCTCAGACGACAGGTACAATTTTACGCTAAAGATAGGGCCCGATAGGAGTAGGATGTGTCAAAGGTGTGTAGGGAAGTTTGCGAATGTAGGGACCATGTGCTGCTTGTGATTGTTTACCCTTGTTTGTGTTTTGTTATTATTTATGTTATTTTATGTAGTTTATGTATGTTTATCTATTTAACTTTTGACTGACACTTACTGACGCGTAGGGAATGACTGCTTGCGATATTCTGACTGGACTTTATTTTTCTTATTGGTTATGTTTGGACTGTGTGTCAATGTTTACAATGAAAATTGTACATATTGCTGCATAGACTGAACAAAAAAATGTTCTTCTTGTAGTTCTGTATGTTGCGATTCACATTTCGAGGTAATATAATTATTGCCTGGAGATGGGGAGATCAGTATGCAGAATGAGGTCTCCTTGTTTTAGAGGTAATCTCATGGATTTAGATTTTTATCTTTTATTGTGAACCTAGACTGTTGGTCCAGGTTGGATTGTAATCTTGCTGTGTTTTATTGTAGTTAGAATTCCCCTGAGGATTCTATTCGAAAACCAATCTGAAGTTACACAGGGTGAACCTTTATGGTTTACGGCCTGCTACCTCACTGTGTCAATGTAGAATAATTGTAGGAACAGTTGTTGTTACCATTGTAACATGGTTCTGGATTGTTCTATAGTGGTGCTTTGGGAGATACAGCTATCTACAGGAGTGGTGCGGTGAGATATTATTATCCATGACCTTCTTTCTGATATTGGGACAGGATGACCATCCGCCAATATGAGATGAAGCTAGATAATCAGTATCGAGCCAGCGCTGCGACTTGGATAGTCAGGTTGGATTGCCTCCTCCTGATGAGCGGTTGTGCGTGGCGATGCTTTCGAGTATGAAGACTCTAGCCGATGCCATATAATCAGTAGTAGTATTGTATGGTATGGGTCAACTTTGTCCTCTTGTGTTATAATGTAAATTTATTATGACCCTCTCTGGACCTATCAGTTTATTGTGGCTTATTAAGCCATGTAAATAATACAATTAATTACTAATTTGAATTAAATTATAAAAGTCTGGATACCATGAGATGAAGGTAATGGTATTGATAATGGCTTTTGAATAAATTTATATACTTTGAATCTGTGTTGTTATTTCACCTATGTGACTTAACATGACTTCTATATACTTACTGTATTGTCCGGGCCTGCCTGGCTTGATTACACTGATATACAGACTAATTCAACACAATTTATTTGTGTTATTTTACCATTCATCCACCTGATAATACCTTAATGTCACTGCTGCTAGTTTGTGACATACCTAACAACCTATACCTTGTCCAGGGGTTTACCTGGCCTGATTTCACTATGCAACTTGTTTGCTTACTAATATGCAATATTATTGCAATAATGCATTTATGCATAACAATTACATCCAGTTTGACTGCATATATTCTTGTGATTCATGGTTGGTGTCATATTCATGACCATCCATTTCACACTCATACTTATTCCTATGGCTGGTGTTATTGCAATGCCGCTGAAGCCATAGTAGGGACGTTAGGGACATTTTTGCTTAGTATACTCGGGGTCAATCCAGTTCGGTAGTCTCTGCTTCTGTTGATCCTCTTGCACTGTGGTGTATTGGGGGGAGGACAGTGATGAGTAGCTGCGTATTGCCTTCGGTTGCTAAGTCGCTCATTCGTTTAGTTAGGGACCTTTTGCTTAGTATATTTGGGGTCAATCCAGTTCGGTAGTCACTGCTTCTGTTGATCCTCTTGCACTGTGGTGTATTGGGGGGAGGACAGTGATGAGTAGCTGCATATTGGCTTCCGGTTGCTAAGTCGCTCACATACTTACCTTTTTGCGCCATGGCTATGGTGCTAACTATGCATCACAATGAGTTGTGTTGTTAGATTGGATGTAAATCTGTCTAACTTAAATAATTTTATTACATATGTGAAATTGGTGTTGGGAAGCTCTTCCTTTATCTACCAACTTATTATACCTAATGCTCCTGATATGTCACATTTATGTGCTTATCATTTCATAAAAAACCTATATGTTTCTTTCGGAGAGGGGCCTAAATCAGGGTAGGGCCTCATTCGCCGGTGAGCGTGGTCGGGGCTCGAAACGGCACCCTATACTATTACATTGTTGGTATGGTATTCTAATCCTTTTCCTGTGTTCCTAGATCTTTTACAATAATAAAACTTAATTCCTAATCATATTTTAAATAACTAACTAATTTCTTACCTTCTTGTAAGTCTCTCTTGTTTAATTATAAGCTTTAATCAGTGTCATTAAGTTTAGGTTTGCTTGGCGTTGATTTGACTGTTTTTAAACTATAAATGCTTATAATATCTCACATCCCATTGCCCTATTACTAGATAATTCCTTGACTTTCTCATATACCATAGTGACATAATTATAACCTATTTGTATTGCTATTAAGTATATATGTAGTATATGAAGTTAGTATTATTCTTTATTTACATGCCCTCAATAACATGCATTCATATCTGACTCAGCTACCTTCATATAAAAGAATTTGAGTTACTACAAAACACAACATAAGGTCCTACCTTTATACTAGACGATCACAACAATAATAATGGCCAATTTAATCACTTAGTTTGACTATAACCCAGGGTCGAATCCTGGTCGTTTAGTCATTTGGATTGAGTATGTGGGGTTATTATTAAGTATTATGTAAGGGGGGGGTGCGTTACATGTGGCTCTGATTACTTTTTGCTATGGAGTGCTCACGACTATATCCCAATTGGGATACTCAGAGGTACATTCATCACAAGATGAATTAAGTACCCACGCCTCACCGAGGTTTCTGTTAAGGTGGGTACTGACTGGTGTTACGAGGCGTAATGTAATGTGTTACACAGCGAACGTTCGTGCTGTCAGTACAGGGAAATAAGGCGCTCGTAGCGAGCATCAACACTGATTTTAAGCACATGACGTAACATAATCATGCTCGCTGCGAATGGTACAATACGCCTCGTAACACCGGTCAGTACCTACCTTTAGACCGGCAAACTTTGGGATTACAAGCACGCGTGTATATTTGTTACTGAAAAGCCCTAACATTTTTTTGTTTGATGTGACTTATTGTAGATTCGCCGTATGTGGCATTAACTTGGCCGTACAAATGGCAAGCCCTGAGAGCCGTCATTCGATAAAAAATTAAAGACAACAGACCTGAACACCGAATTACGTGGAATCTTAAGATTTACTGTTGAGTGATGAATCAGTCTCTTTATTTTAGTGCCATAAAGTATTTAAATTTCAATGCACCGTCAAATAAATAACCTTGACCGTCGCAGGTGCAAACGTCCGCAACAAACGTCTCTCAAATCTACACACAACTTGCCACAACAATCGTACGATAAGTGTTAGTATTTCAACTCAGTACTCCATTCGAGAAGTTTCTCGATTCCCCCATGTGCGGAGAGAAACTTTATCCAAACCTGTTTTATCTGCGTAATCCGATTACAGGGAAATCGTGCAAGTTTGTAGACACCCTGGTTATACTCGTTGCACTCTAAAATACAATACAGTACAATAAACTACACTACAATACAATATTCCAGAGTGGAACTATTTCCACTCGCGATACATTGTTAGAGCTCGCTTTTAATCTCGTAACTTTATGTTCATAACAATGCTATGGATAGGAAAGAATGCTTGTAACTTGCAAAGGAATACTTCTGTTTGAAGGAGAAGGGAAATGTATTATTACATTACATTATTACATACATAAACTTGCTCCCTATAAACACAATCGTTTGTCTTCATCTATTTTTCTTCTCGTAAAGTCCGATTCTTGTCGTAAGCTCTCGTAATTCCGATTAATACATTCTTCGAAACAGATCCGAAGTTGATAAGGTCTGTTATTTCTACTGTGAACTGTCGAAATTCGAAATAACAAATATATTTACTTATTCTTAAAGATTAATCGTTTCTCGAGCCCCCTCTGGCCGGGTCACGCGCTCGCCACATTTTAACGAAACCCCCCTTGCCCTTTTAACGCCCAATCACGTAGTTAAACCTACTGATGTAAAGACGTTTTTGCACAACTCTTCGGCAAATTCGATTGCGATGGGCAAGAAATGGATTTCTTGTACAACTAGCGGGTGGAAGGGAGGGGGGGACACCCCGTACGTGACCACGGCTGCGGGTCTTGGATAAGTGAAAGGAATAATTCCCGTTGCGGGCCCCCACAAAACGGGCCGTAATGACGCCTGATTATTTCGTTCAGGTGTCTCGGGCGGCTTCTGGAGGCCTCAGAAAAGGTGTAAATAAAATTACGGCCAGCCCTTTCAACGGTTCTATCGTTTTATTTGGATTTTTTGTGAAGGTTTTCTTTCTTTAGACAACATGTAAGGCTTTTTAGCTATGAACTGATAAAATGGCCATGTTATGCAGTCACGCTTATAATCAGTGATCGAGATTGATAGTGCCATTTGCGAGATTTGTTATATCAGGATATGCCACCCAAAATTGTACACCTGTAAGATGTAGATGAAGAATAAAGACGGATTACGAACCATTATTATTTCCAACCGTTATTATTACCATTATTATTAGCCCCGTTATTAGAACCATTATTATTACGAACCATTATTTTTTCGAATTATCGGGAGTCTCATATCCCCATTTAAACGCGGTAAGAACCCGTTATTATGTGCTTTAATCATTATTATTTCCATTATTGGATTATTTACGGAGTACGTAGTCGTTATATGAGTCATGTCAGGGGCCTTTGGCGGCTAAATAGTAACCCTGACACCAGGGTTGATGAGGTTGGTAATTTATACTATGTAGTGATGAAAAAGGGGATGCGCCGCGCGCTAACCAAACTACACACGGGTCGCGGGTGAAATGCTAGTAGGTAAAAAATACGATACTTTGACTTGTCTCTCTACATATAACACTGCCTGTCTTCAGAGACGTGTGCAAACATACCCAACAGCCTCCTCAATGCCAAGAGGCTCAGAACACTCGACGCATACAAATTTACATCACCCTGTAGTCAGCGAACAATACACATTTATTCCACTATTGAAATCACTTTATTCCGCCATTGTTTGAGTAGAATTGAATTCATTTATTTATTGGTTTACTTACAGTCTTATCTAACACAGTATTTTCTTAGGGTAACATCAACTGTATCTAAAGCTAAGTGTAGAGACTAATTACAAGTAAACACAGCATGCAAAATAACAAAGACAAGATTAATAAGTAGGTAGGTTAGTGACTAATCCAACCTAAGACAAAGACAGATCTGTTTTCGCATAATCTAAAACTTAAACATTACAAGAAATATATATTTCTAAATCTATGAATACTGTCGTGAATGTACGGAAAGAAAATATTTGTTTTAAAATTGTTTCAAAATATATTATTAGAGCTCCGTACCTCAAAAGGAAAAATTACCCTTAGTTGTCCAGTACAACCTACATAAGAGAAAAACCATTCTCGTAATCAACTTTTTACTTCATTCTGACGATATTTTGTTTCTATTTATATATTTATTTATATTTGAAGAAACAACAAATATAGGGGTATGATAATTACAAAATATTGGTATTATATTCAATTACATTCTCACCAAGTCACTGTGACTTTAACTGTAGCCCTTACTACTCTTAATGTTAATTATATTTTATTTTACATAATGTGTATGTGTGCGTGTGTGTGTGTTTGAGTGCTTGTACATTTGCGCGAAAAATTATAATTATCTATGTTTGCAGCAGACATATTGCATGTTATCAGAAATCCAATAGTTCAAACGCTCATTTCCCCGGAATGCAACGACAAACGAGCCTTCAACGGAAACTGCGGCACAACTACAGTGGGAAATAGAAATTCTACTAAATAATAGGAAATAAACAAAATCAATCATAGGAAATGACAGTGACTTTAGGTATGGTTTGACTGTGAGCGGCAAACTGTTGGCAAATGTTAATTTATTAGTTAACAAAGGTGTATAGTTTGCCAACTGTTCGCCAGATATGTTTATTTCCCATGTAATATCAAACGAGCCTATTGCCATGGGCACGAATCCTGGAAATCACGTGATATCAATGTCTATGATTTAAACATGAATTCAAAATGATAAAGTCGAATTCAGTGATTTAGAGCCCCTGCTGAGATTCGGACCCTTGGGCTGGGAGTCGGGTCAGTGCGCGCCCCTTACTTTTTACCATTGAAGACTAGAGTGGAATGGAGTGGTGGCATGAGCAATGTCAGGGGCCTTTGGCGGTTCAATAGTCACCTTGAAAGGGTTGATGGGGTTGGTAATCCATCTCACAACCCACACTATGGTTGGACTGTATGGAGTGGTTTTCAGGATTAGTGCCGACTTAACGTGCCGTCCCAAGCACGGATCATCTTACTTTCAGACAATCAGGTGATCAGCCTGTAATGTCCTCACCAAACTGGGGATCACAAATATGATTTTTGTGATATGTCCCCACCAAACCCGGAACCTCCGGATCGTGAGCTAAACGCTCAACCACTGGATCACAGAGGCCGTCCCTTCTACTATAGTATAATTGTTTATTCTATGTAATATTTAAACAATCTTCATCCGACTTGTCTAACCTAACCTAACCAAGATGTATTCAAGCTGCGACCTTTGTTTGACCGCTTTATCGCTCTCAGCGCGACACAGTCTCACAGCAGAACATTGTCGTGCCAATTACGAGTGTTCGTGACGTGTTCATTAAATTTACATCAATTTCTATTTATTAGCCGCATTCGACCGATCCTCCGCGATAACGTCCATTTGTCCTAGGTACCGCATTACGTGTCACAAATTAATTCTACACAAATCGTTATTCGATAACATCAAAAACTTGCATGGAACAAATGATTATGGTAGTTATTTTGAGGTTTCGTTCGAGGTCGTGTCAGTTTAAAGCTGTATATATCACACAAGCATACTTGGATACTCTATACTGACCTCATTCTCATTGTTACCGTATGCTGCTTTACCGCGTATGTACGAGCGGGATAGACTGCCAACCATTGCCCAATGGCTCAAATTAGCTTCAAAACGTTTTTTCGATTCTGCTCCGCACCACCCAAATCCCCTGGTAGTTGCGGCTTCCAAATATATCCCGCTTAGGGACGGTACTGAAAAGTATCGGCGTCTGAAGGACGTAATATACGATCCCGACGACCCGATTACTCTAGCCATAGAGGCAGCCAATCATCTTGCGACACCAAACACTTCAGGACCCCGATACCGACCCCGCCGCTGTGGTCGACGACTTCCTTCAATCAGCGCTTATCGCTATCGACCTACTAGGGTCGATTAATTCTTTCAAATATTTTTCCTCTCAGACTACACCCTGAGCCGAGGTTCGCGCCCAAATGGGCACCCTCAGGCCTGTTGTCTTAAAAGTTGTACCGGGTGAGAGCCTTCAGCGCTCCCCATTTGTCCGGCCAAGTAGTTAATGCCATCTGCGGCAAATCTACAATAAGTCAGATCGAAAAAAAAGAGCGGGGTAGACAGTCCGCGCGCGTTCCCTCTTACTCCTTAGCGGCTTACGGCCATTTTAGAATAAGGAATAATACTACGTACGGCAACTCTCCGCTCCCCACCAGCGTCTGAGTTAGGTTTACCTCAACCCCCCTCGAACACAGTTTAGACATCAATCGCAGCGCGGACCGTTGTTTTTATTTTTCATCAGCTTAGTTTAATGGTCGAATTTTGAAATTGGACGACGACGTACTTTTATCAGATTCGAATACTTATTTGATCTCACAGTAATTGCCCGTGCTGGCTCGGCTGCACGGCACCTATAAATTATTGTTCATGATGATTATTCATCAAAATATGCAAATAATTTGTAGTAATATTGATGCTAGGCTAAGTGCTTAATGTAAAAATAATGTGAATGCAATTGCATTCAGTATTTTTTATGGTTAAAAGAACTTACCTTAAGTGAATTTCAACCAAAATTATACGAAATGTTGCATCCGAAGAGATTTAACATACCATGTAGTCCGTTCTTCAATTTACTGCATCGTCTATCACACTGTTTAGAGAGGCTGAATAGAAGCCAGATTCTAAATAGAGAAAAAAAAAATCATTGAAGTCGTTACTGGTTCACTCATTCGCGCCGCTGTCATTTCATTCGTTTTAGATTTGTTTTATTCTGCAATAAAGGGGTTTCAAAAAAGGTCAGATAACGTATGCGATAGGATTTTGTAAGGTAGGTACTACCGATTGAAAGGTAGAACTCATAGGTAAAATGTCTGACGGGGTTGGGTGGGTTGTTAAATCTCTTCGGATGCAACATTTCGTATAATTTTGGTTGAAATTCACTTAAGGTAAGTTCTTTTAACCATAAATTATACTTCAATGTTGCATCCTCGAGATTTAACATACCATGTAGATGTTTAGCGTTTGCAGAATAAAATACGCCATAAGTACACTTAAAATCAATTTTTAATTATATCATTCCAAAAAACAAAGGAAATTTTAAGTTTGGTCGTTTATAATTGCTTCAGCAAATGAACTATCACATTCCGTATTAATCAAAGGTTGATTATAGAATTTTGCGAAACAGATAGAGTTGCCAGTCCACCCAGCAGTTTTTTTAATTACATCAATAGCAACGCCGGACCTATTAGCCGCGGACGTGGCCGCGTGGCGGGTACTGTGCGCACTGAAGGTGCTCACGTCCACGCCACTCTTGCCTAATGTTTGTTTGATCCAGCGACTAATGGTTTGTGGGCTGGCAGCATGCATCGGTTTTTTGAATGTAAGAATGAGTTTATTTGTATTGGGGGCATTCCGAAGTTCGGAAGTCTTACTTATATATGTACAGAGTGTCATTGCAGGGCAAATGGATTCTTTCTGTTTAAAAAAAGGAATAATCAGATTAGGATTATGCCTGTTCGGACGTGAAGTTTTAATAACTTCATTGATAGGTATAGTGATTTGAGAATCAGTAATATTTACTTCTTGAACATTAATTAATGATAACGTCTGGACTCGTTGTCCTGTTGACAACGCAAGTAGAGTTACTAATTTTTTTGTTAACATATTTAGATTTAATGATTCATTTGGGTATAATTTCGATAAGTATTCTAAAACAAGGTTAGGGTTCCATATTGCGTTATATTTAGGGAACGTAGGTTTGATTCGAAATACTCCTTTAAAGAATCGACTAATGTTTTCATCATTTGATAATTTTTTACTAAGGATTAGTGATAAGGCTGACCTAAAAGAATTAAGTGTACCATAGCTGGCACCTTTTTGGAAAATATGTGTAAAAAAATTTAGAATAAAGGCCACTGTAACATCATACAGATCAGTGTTGTGTAGTTGACAAAACTGGAACCATTGTTTTAAGGCTACATTATATTGTGATATTGTGTTTTTAGACAAGGAGTTAATCATAATATCGATGGTTTCGGTTGTAAAGTTGCGTTTTAAGTACGCTTGCCTGATAATATTGCACACGCCAGGGTAAGACTGCTCCACAACGGGTGTTGCTCTCTGAAAGGAGAGAGTAATAGATTTTTATTAGGCGTAAGGTAAATTACATCAGATATAGTTAATGATTTGAACAGGGGATACCAGGGTTGACTAGGCCAATTTGGAACTATAAAAATGCCAGTTGCTTTGTCGTTCACTATTTTTCGAAGACATTTTAAAATCAGTGCAAATGGTGGGAAACTATAAAAGAAATATTGATCCCATTTAACAGTAAACGCATCGATTTCATGGGCTCCAGGATCTCGTTTCCATGATATATACCGTTGACATTTATAATTTAATCGGGATGCGAAAAGGTCTATATCAGGTAACCCGAATTTTTTCGTGAGTCTATTGTAATGTTCTAAATTAAGACTCCACTCAGTGTCGATGTTGGTGTGTCTAGAAGCCTGATCAGCGTCTGTATTATCCCGAGATCTAATGTAGGAAGCGAAGACGTGAATGTTCCTGTGTTCACACCACTGCCATATATCCCTGGTAATTTTGTTTAAATGAGGGAATTGTATTCCACCCATTTTATTTATATATGCAATGGCAGTGGTGTTATCAATTCTGAGTAGGACATTGATATCCTTTGAGCTTCGACAGAATGATTTTAATCCTAAAAAGGCTGCAAGCAGCTCAAGATAATTTATATGATTGCTGGATTCTTCCAGTGACCAGTGTCCTCTAGCCACCTCACCATTGCACACCGCTCTCCAACCAGTTAAAGATGAATCGGTGTAGATTTCTAATTCATAATTATTTTTATTGATCGAATTACTAGCTTTATATGAAAGTTCGGACCACCATGAAAAGTCCTCTTGCAAATGTGATTTTATTGGCATTAGGATATCGTAATTACCATTTGATGTATCAAGTGCTAAAAATTTTTCACGTTCAAAATTTTTGATGTACATCCACCCATAAGCTACAGCAGGGCAGGCCGCTGTTAAGGTACCGATAAATTTGGCAAAATTTCGAACAGTAGTACTACATTTGTGTTTTAATTTTCGAACTAAATTTGTAATTTTTTCGATTTCCTCTTCAGGTAACTCTAAAACCATTGTTATAGAATTAATGTTAAAACCTAAAAAACTTGCATACTTGCTTTGGATCCGTGCAACTTTTTTCAAAATTAATTACGAATCCTAAATTTTGTAAAGTTTTAGTGACAGTTTTGACTGTATTTAGGCATGATTCATAATCAGAGCCTATGCATAGAATGTCATCCAAATATGCGATCAAAGTATGGCCTTGACTTCGAAGTAACGTAAGAAATGGTTTTAAAAGCTTTGTAAACACAAAAGGCGCAGAACTAAGTCCATAAGGTAAACAATTAAATTCATATAATTGATCTAATCTAAATCTTAAATATTTCCTATGCGAAGGATGGATGGGAATTAGAAAGTATGCTTCCTTCAAGTCTATTGTGGCCATATATGAGCCGGGGGAAATTAGTCTTATAGCCGTGCGTGTATCTTCCATTTTAAAATGGTCAGTATAAACGAACTTATTTAGTTTTTTCAAGTTAAGTATAAATCGGTAGCCGCCAGTACTTTTGGGAGTCAGGAAAACCGAAGAAATAAACTGATTTTTCATGTCATTACAGGGTGAGATTGCACCTAATAGAAGTAGTTTTTCAATAGATTTTGTCATTTCTTTTTCTGAATAAGAGGGATTTGTGGGTTCATATACTTGGCATACTTCTGCAATGAAAGGTATTTTATATCCTCTGACATATGACAGAACAACAGGATCATCAGTAATTGTTAGCCAATTATGAAGAAAATACTGAATACGTCCAGCATGAGGTACCTCTATTTGCGACGGCGGTCCTGCATTCGACCGGAATGAGCACCCCGGCCGCGCGGCTGGTTGGTGGTGGCCCTCCTCGTCGAGGTCGACGTCTGTGACTCGTGGTACTTGGGTGCTGGCTTCGCATTGGCCGGCAGTCGAGGAGGGGCTCGGTAGTTTCCCGAGAATGTTGTATTTTTACGTTGAAACGATTGCTGGGGCGGAGCGGATTTTTTAATTTGTTGGCTAGATCTCTCGATATCTTTTGTATTTTTAATACTTTCACTTAATCTTTCCCCGAACAAAAAGGAGTCTCTTTTAACTCCTTGTATGGTACTCCAGAATCTTTTATCTAATAGCGGTACTATCAATTTACGACGATTATTGGTTTCATCATGATGTAGATCTAATAGAACTTGCGCTATTTCTGAAATCCTTTTTATGGTTTCAAGTTTTTCCAAATCCGTGTTAATAAGGTCCTTCGTGAGGTTTACCAAGCCAGCTAGACCGGATCCAAGTTGGTTCTGAGATTTTTCGAGTCTTTTATCTCGATTTTTTGCAGCTTCGGATAAAACTGCAGCCACATCAGGGTTTAATTTCGGGGCATGCGCCAAAGTAAAGTTCTCTGGGACAAGCATCTTTTCAATCAATGTGACTTTGTGCTCTTTTGTCAAGCCGTCTAGTAAAATATTACCCCAGCGTTCAGAGATCTCACTAGGGATTTTTTCTCCTAGAGGTCGTTCTGATATTTTGGCTACGCCAAGAACCGAAAGTATTTCTTGTGGCACATCGGATGTCGATGGTTGGCTCTGATTGAGGGTCTCGAAGTTAGTCGGTTGTGTTTCAGAAGGCGTAATAACTTCTGGTATGTTAGCATCTTCTACTGGCTGTAGCGATTGGTCTTGCGATATTTTGCTTACAATAGATTGTGGTCTATTTGAATAATCATCCACCTCATTTTCTAATTCATAATCCGCATTACGTCTGCTATCGTCAGCAGAATATTCTGCATCTGATCGGTAATCTTCTGAAGAAGATGTATTTAAGGATTCTGAACGTGTGCGCCTGCGTCGTCGTTCTGAAATAACGTACGCATAATTACTTTCTGGGCAGTATCACGTACTACCACTTTAGGAAAGTAGTAATTTATGTTCCTGGATAATATCACGTATCACCACTTTAAGGAACAACATGGTCGTACATCACTATCAGGATAGCATCTCGTGCTACCACGTTAAGATAGTAAAATATGCTTAACCGTTATTTGAAACTATAGTACTTGCATAATTGAATGAGAGAATAAAAATTATAAACGTAGGTAGTTGTAGGTACAAGGAAAAAAAGTACTCACCGGCATGTTCCCTTAGACTTTTTTCTACTAAACGACGAATTTTCTTGCTGATATGTTTATCATCACGTTTGTGTTTTCGTTTACCCATACTTAGGAATCTCTTATCAAACAAACAAAAGTTTAAGAAGAAAAACAAAACAAAAAGATTCACGAATGTTGGTTAATTTACAAACTTGTTTTTTACTAACTGAGTGACGTGTAGACGATGCAAGAAACGAAAAACGAATGAAATGACAGCGGCGCGAATGAGTGAACCAGTAACGACTTCAATGATTTTTTTTTTCTCTATTTAGAATCTGGCTTCTATTCAGCCTCTCTAAACAGTGTGATAGACGATGCAGTAAATTGAAGAACGGACTACATGGTATGTTAAATCTCGAGGATGCAACATTGAAGTATAATTTTAAGTCAAGTGTAAAGCCTATTTATTTATATTGTGAATCTTCATAGTTCAAAATGTTGATATTTGTGATTTATGTGGTAAATAAATAAATATTAACTGATTATTATAAAAGCATCTTTCGTAAGTAGTACCTGTCTAAATAAGTTATGACGATTAAATTAGGTACTCTAATTGGCAGCCCTCAGACGTCACTCAAACAGTTGCGCGTGTTGATAATGTGAATGTGTAGTGTCTGTGTACAACGAGGTTGTTTGTATGAAGTGTCCGGGGTGTGGCTAAAGTAAGATTCAGACGGGGTGAGGGTAATGTAGCTGCTGAGCGTATTGTATGATTTAAATTTTATTCGCTCTCATAACAGGTATTTAGAAATCATAGTCAAATTGTAGAGCCTATTTCTTTATTAATAAAATAAACTCAGGATTCAAAGTAAAATTAAATTGTAAAATTAGATTTTTGATTGGGTACTGGGTATAAATAGCTTGTGAAATCCGAGGGAGCGTGTAAACAGAATGCTATTAGGTTTTTCCAATTAATGTTTTTTTCTGCAAAAAAATATTCAGGACTGCGAAATCCGTCAATTACGATTTTTTTTTGTACTTTTCAAAGAGCTTAACAAAAATCAAGTTGGGTAATAATAAATAGCCACAGAGGCACACGAAACAACTCGTGATAACAAATACTTCAGGCCCCGCGTGGTAGATGATTTCCCTCATTCAACGCTTATCGCTATAGACCCACTTCATCACTATAAACAGCCTATATACGTCCCCATGCTGGGCACATGCCTCCCCTTAACAACCGGAGGGGGTATAGATTCTCTCAGACGACGCCCTGCGCCGAGGTTCGCGCCCCACTGGGCACCCTCATAGTCAATTTGTCCGATTAACTATATAATCATTTTGCGGCATATCTAGAGGTACAATAAGTCTAGTCATAAAAAATCATGTAAATATATGTATAACATGCAGGTCTATAAACTTGTAGTGATACTTATAAAGAATGAGTTACTATTTCCATTACTACTTTGTTCGCAATAATAATATTTGTAATGTTTGTTACAATGTTTTGTGATAATAAATGTACAATTAAATAAATGCCCTCCGCAGCGTAAACAATGTCAAGTTTATTTCATAGAAATACTGGAATATTTCAATAGAAACATTCCTTTATATTTAGGTATTGACAAAAACCGACATAACAACAGTATCTATCATGATTGTGGAAAATTCTACTACAAATACTGAAATTAAATCTCTGTACTTACTTTAATACAAGAACATGCACATTATGTAATTAATTTCTTAAGGATACCTTCACTAGATATAAAATAACAATGTCGTAAAAATACAGATGTAAAAACCATACATTGGCCATGGTAATCGAATCCAAGGGATTTTCTTAAGCTTTACTTAGATACATACATAATCTCACGCCTATTTCCGACCGATCCTTATATGACATTCTCTTGCGTCCTCCACATTCAATTCCTTCATTTTTCTTAAACTTCAGTTTATAAATTAAAACAAATTAAATACTCTACTGGAAACTGTAACTACCCTCATATATCTGATTCCAAACGTTATCCTCTAGGGTGACGCTTTAGGTCGCGGCTCGCACCCACCTAGATACCCTCAGGCCTGTCTTTTTTTAATTTCGTACGTAGTAGTGGCGAATGTCGTCTTAATTAACATAAAATTAATTGATAGTAATCAAAATGGCGTCAATAATCTAATACGCCATTGATAGTTACGTGCAAATCTAAGCGCACGTGCCATAAGTATAGTTTTTTTTTTTTTTTTTTTTTTTTTTTTTTTTTTTTTTTTTTTTTTTTTTTTTTTTGACGTGACTTATTGTAGATTTGCCGCAGATGGCATTAACTACTTGGCCGGACAAATGGGGAGCGCTGAAGGCTCTCACCCGGTAAATAAGTATAGTAATATTACCAATTAATTGGTATTTCGGTTTTCCCCTTTTACTTAAACGTATTGCAGGATACATCAAAATCAATATTCACCTAAAGTCGAAATATGAGCAAAACACGACAGTCCACTCGCATATTTGGTCTAAGGTATAGGCGAAGCCAAAAGTTTTTTTATCTATTATTTTTGATGGCTGATTATGGTTTTTTCTGGTGGGATCATTATCTGTCCTAACCTAACGATTTGATAAGTCTTGTGTTTTTTTTTGGAAGTGGCTGACTGTCTGGTCCACCACACATCCCTCCCGGATGTGTGTTCTGATGTCTCATCGATGGTCATTCTAACTAGTCCTGGTGTCAAGTTGATGTTATTGACCGCCAAAGTAACGACTATCTCATATTTTAACGTAGTCACTGCTCCCGGTTATTACTAAATAAAAGAAAATTAATAAAATATATTTTTTCCAAAACAGATTTATGAAGCTTTACTTGGTAGAACTAGAGGTGAATAATAATAAACCGTGATCAAATTCAGGATATTTTATGAGCAGATTTAGTCAAGGGCTAATATGTAAACCAGCGAGTATGTATGTAGGTAAACGATGAAAATCGAGGAAGCATAGGTGGTGAGACAATTGAATCAAGTGAAATACAGTGGTCTCTGTCTAGCCCAGTGGGATATAGACATGATGCATATAGATATGTCAAATAGACGTTGGCGTCAAGAGTACTCTGTACCGAGGAGCACATCTTTACCTTCGCCAAAACCACGTAAGGGTCTTTTTGAATAATCACATTTTGATGTGATTTTGTTCAACAAAACATCAACATACGTACATACATACATAAACTCTCGCCTATTTCCCATCGGGGTAAGCAGTGACTATAGAATTCCATTTGCTTCGATCCTGACACACTTCTCTTGCTTCGTCAACATTCATCAATGGCTTCATAAACGCACGCCGGTTCAGAGTAGATCGTACGAAACCTTAAGGACATCTCCAATTTGGTCAATGTAAGTCCTTCTCGGTCTTCCTCTGCCAGCCCTACCATCAACTTTCGCTTTATATACCGCTTTCACAATTATGTTATCCTTCATCCGCTCTACGTGTCCAAATTAACCTAACATTCCCATCTTTTAGTCACTACACCACATCTCTGTCTCAACAAAACATCAATTTATTGTAATTAATATTTTTCCAGATATTTTTGGAATTTGAAAATATTTTGACTATTTTACGTTTTCACTATATGGCGACTTGAGTGAAGTGAACTCCGTAGTTTCACTCCAGTGGAAAATACCTGGTGTGTTGGAATGCTATGGCGTGGATCACACACCAAGCTGACTGACTCGTGCCACAGCTCTGCCAATGTGATTATAGCGGGCCGACCTCGCGCCCTGCCCGAAGGCAATCTAATTTTTCACTCGCCATACGTCCGGATTAGTTCTGGACCTCACATCTTGTTACCACGACGAGATTATTTAATATCCAGTGCAAGCTCCAGGTTTTACCTTGGGTACGAGGATTTAAATTCATATAACTTTATCTTTTTGCAATTAATCCATTAGAGCCATGTTCGGAAGACGCGTCACTGAAAGCTGAAGCACCAATGAATTCGACGTTGTGAGTTTGAATTTGTCTTTGGGCCATAGATACTAGATATCACGTGGTTTCCAGTATTTGTACCCGGTTCATAACAATACGTTCGGTCTCTATTACGAGTACACGGAATTTGAACATAGCTGGCGAGGAGGTTTACAGTTGCTAGTGACATTGTAACGAAAACGTTGAGGGATGATTCTGTCACAAAAGATGGAACGGAAAATAAAAAAAAATATGTAAAAAAAAACATGATTTTTGCTTAAAATCATGGTCTGAATCATCCCCCTTAGTATTCAATTCGATGTCACTGACACCTTGAATATACCTCTGCCTACCCTTTCGGGGATACAGGCTCGGTGCTATGTTCGGCAAGAATGTTATGAGACTGTGGTGCCTGTTTTCGTAAGAGACAGACTGATTTCTGCCTTACCGGAGAAACTAATCATGCATATTTTCCTTTGAAGTAAGCTAAAACCATGACTACGGTCCATGGATTCAGTACTTTCCCGTATTCATACATGCTCGCCGGTTTGGAGTACTAATGCTAATGCATTTTCTTTCTCTTTCCATCTGTAACTAAGTTGTAGTTTACATAGTCGGGGCTATAAAATATTACTACGGACGTACGTGACCGGTCGCCGATTCCATTTACTACAGACAAAGTAACCTTATCAAGCGTATCCAGTCACGGTCTGAAGTGTGAAAATTATATTACTGAAATGATCATAAAAAGTAAGAAGAGCCGTGATAGTGCGGGAGAACGCGCACTTGCTCTGTTTCTAAGGTCGCAGGTTCGAATCTTGTACATAAACATCCTATATACGTCCCGCTGCTGGGCACAGGCGTCCCCTCAATCAACCGAGGGTATGGAGCATACTCCACCACGCTGCTCCACTGTGGGTTGGTGGAGGTGTCTTGACGGCTAATAGCCGGGACCAACGGCTTAACAAGCCCTCCGAAGCACGGAATCATCTTATTTTTTCGGACAATCAGGTGATTCAAGCTTGAAAAGTCCTTATCAAACAAAGGACAGTCTCACAATGTGATTTCGACAATGTCCCCATTGGGAATCTAACCCGGACCTCCAGATCGTGAGCTTAACGCTCTAACCACTAGACCACGAAGGTTGTTTGAATATTGTAAATAATTATAATGTTTAAATTGGCTTTAGGATTGATGAAAAGCATAACTATAGACGATTTTACCTTGCTGGGTAGCTTACCGCGCTTTGTTAGCGGCTCGGCTCCAAAAAGGAAGGATGTCCTATATTCCTTTGTTAAGTACACCTAAGTCTGGCTCCACGATAGAAACCAGACTAATGATAAATACACGGATCGAATCGAGCCCGGACAGACCGGGAATAAATGGTGAAAGGCACAAGTGTGATGCTGAAGGCGGGTCGGCTCGCTCGATGAATAACTAATGTGTGCTTATTGATTTTATACCAGTATCTATGTATACCCGCTGTAATCTCCGTGTTTTATTAGACAAGTGACGACCTCCGTGGTCCAGTGGTTGAGCGTTGGGCTTACGATCCGGAGGTCTCGGGTTCGATTCCCGGTGGGGACATATCATAAAACCTTTGTGGTCCCTAGTCTGATTAGGACATTACTGGCTAATAACCTGATTGTTGGAAAGTAAGATAATTCGTGCTTTGGAAGGCACGTTAAGCCGTTGGTCCCGGTTACTACTTACTGATGAATGTACGTAGTAGTTACGTGAGCCATGTCAGGGGCCTTTGGCGGGTCAATAGTAACCCTGACACCAGGGTTAATGAAGTTGGTACTCCATCTCACAGACATGACAGACTACTAACCGTTAGACCAACCCTCCGCTTGTCATGCTGTACAGTCATAAGCAATATAATGTACCCACTTTAGGATTCTGTCGCACTAACATATTTGACATTTTGAAAGACAGTGCAATTTGTCAAAAAAGTTAATGTGACATGGTACCAAAGTGTATACATATTAATGCTCGTGACCGTACTTCTCAATAGAAGACTATTACGGAGTATTGTTGTTGGTAATGGGCTGGTAGGTATGTAAATGTAATTGTATAGACCCAACGGACGGATTGCGTCCTTCCTTGTATTAAACAGAACATCTAGTTCAGTACAATAAGTGATTATGTTTCAACGGCCTCCGTGGTCCAGTGGTTTGAGCGTTCAGCTCACGATTCGGAGGTCACGGGTTCAAATCCCGGTGGGGACATATCACGAAATTCACTTTATGATCCCCAGTTTGATTAGGACATTACAGGCTGATCACCTGATTGTCCGAAAGTAAGATAATGCGTGCTTCGGAAGGCACGTTAAGCCGTTGGACCCGGTTACTACTTACTGATGCAAGTTAGTAATCGTTACAACTCCGCCACGGTGGTCAGTTTTAACTCGGTAAAACGAGTTAAGGCTGGCTAAAGTGCCGGTCCCAAGCCCGGGTTAAGGAGGAGGGCACGGGAGCGCATTGCCATTATCCTTGTGACAATGACAATGTGACCCCACCCATATCCCACTACCCCTCCCACCTCCCATCCTCTTACATCCTTTCCGCTATTCCTGGAGGAGTAAACCTCGACCCCAAAAATCCCCAACCCAAGGTGTCATCCGTACCGTGCCGAGGGGTGCGTGGCTGAGGGGGTGCTCAGTCTCAAACGGAGGGGCTCCGATACCAGGCGACCTCGGAGTCATCGTCAGTCGCCTTACCTCTGCAAGCGGGGCTCTGCAGGGGTGGACCTTCCCTTCCCTAGCTTCTCGTGGGAACTATATGGAGTTCGAAAATTTGCTGAGTAGTTTTACCCAGATTTTAACCGGAGAAGTGTCCATGGACCCTTCTTCGGATGTGATCCCCGGGCCATCTGAGGCCAAGGATCACACAGCTACCCGGGAACCCTCTGGGAACCCGGAGAGCGACATGGTGGACCTGCCCATGGAATCGGTGGAGGATTCGTCCAAAACCGACACACGGACAGACCAGGGCTCAACGGGGCCCAAACCCCCCCCTAAAAAACACAGATCAGGGGCAGAAAAGCGGAGGTATGCCTTGTGGCTCAAGCTTGGGCTACCGAAGGCAGAGGCCGCTAAAAGGTGTGTTCGTCCGCTCGCTGAATTCCCGGAGTTCAGGCAGAAAGCCTCAACTGGGGGGGAGACCCCAGGGTCTCAGCAGCGGACGGACAAGAGGCCCCGATCAACCGAGACCTCCCCGCTGGATCAACCGCAACGGAAGGCAGCGAGAGGTCAAGACGAGGGCACCAAGCCTGCTCCGGCGTATGCTGAGGTCGCTGGGTCCTACAAAGTTGGTGTAATCAACAATGCAGGGCCCATGACTGAGGCTCAGTTGGGGCAGGTTCAGGTGGCCATCGCTGATAGGATACCACACGTGGAGAGTGAGGATGTGGTCAGGCCGGTGTTTGCTGGCTGCTCTGCCAGGCAGGGATGGCTATGCCTGACCTGTCAGGATAGGGCGACCAAGGATTGGCTGGAGAATGTCGTTGGCTCAATCGTGCCTTGGGAGGGAGCATCACTGAGTGTGGTGGGAGAGGATGCCCTTCCCAAGCCAATCATTATAACCGGTTGGGTCAACGACGCCAGGACTGAGTCGAAGGTCTTGTGCGGAAGGTTGGCCGTCCAAAATAAGGGGATGGGCTGTGACCGCTGGAGGCTCCTCAATTGCAAGGCGGAAAATGGCGGGCGCACTCTGTGCTTTGCCATCGATGCCAGCGCATTGAGGAAGCTTCAGCTACGCGG
Organism: Pectinophora gossypiella; assembly: GCF_024362695.1. Taxonomy (NCBI): domain Eukaryota; kingdom Metazoa; phylum Arthropoda; class Insecta; order Lepidoptera; family Gelechiidae; genus Pectinophora; species Pectinophora gossypiella. The sequence goes on along the minus strand of NC_065414.1, from coordinate 15,732,393 downwards.
TTATAAGCTAAACCTGAATTTGACAACGGTCACCTTCCGCGCCAAGATCCCGAAGACTGGGATGGTTCAGGATGACGGGTTGGCAATGCCGGAAAGCGCGGGCGACAAAGAGGGCGGAATACTGTCCTCCACGTCCACTGCGCGGGTAGCCACTCCTCCTGAGCCATCCGAGTCGGACGGAGCCGTGGGGAGTATGGTACAAGTCGCCCCCACCGTAGTTAAGGAGCCAAGTCCACCGGCTCCATCAACCTCAACGGGTTCCGTATCCTGGCTGCGCCCCGCACAGACGGTGCAGGCCATAACCCGTGGAGGCAGTAGAGGTGGGGTCGCACAGCGACACCCACAACGCGGTGCCTCGAGTGCCAGATCCAGGGGTGGACGAGGTGGTGCCCCTAGGGCTCGTGGCATTCGAGGTCGAGGAGCTGGTGCCGCGACCAGAGGAAGGCCTGCACAACTGCCCTCCCTGGCAAGCGAGCACAGTAGCAGGAAGGCTGCTCGCAACCCGTTTAATTCCTTCCCCAACCTCCCACCCCCCCGACCCTAAGAACACTTTTAATCTTCCCGACCCATCCTTTCCCTTTCGGACCCTTCACCCCTCCTATTCCTTCTCACCCTATATATACTTATATAATAAGATATATATTATACAATATATATATATATATACATATATATTTTTAAAAAACCATTCCCAAATATAATATGTTCAAAGTCATTCAAGTAAACCTTCACCACTCAAAGGCGGCTACCGCCGCCCTAAACCAGCACCTGCAACAGGTGGGTATGGACATGGCTTTGATCCAAGAACCGTGGATCAACAAGAACACGGTCATGGGGCTCAATACCTCAGGTAAGTTACTATATAATGTTGGAGGCGTAAGGCCTAGAGCTTGCATAGTCTTCAAGAAAAATGTTAATTTCTTACCTATACCTTATCTGTGCACAGATGATTTAGTAGCTGCCTACGTCGCTCTCCCAAGACTAAATGGAGCCAGGCTGGTTGTCTGCTCGGCTTACCTACCAGGAGAGACGCCAAACCCATCGATGCAGCTGGCTGCCCTCGTAGAGTATTGCGAAGACCAGAAGGTACCACTCCTCATTGGGTGTGACAGTAACGCGCACCATACTGGGTGGGGGAGTACCAATACCAATCCACGAGGTGAGGAACTATTCTCATTTATTATGTCCAATAACCTTGAAATAATAAATTCGGGCTGTGTTCCTACTTTTGTAACAAGGGCCCGACAAGAGGTACTGGACATTACACTTTGTTCAGAAAGGTTCGCCAACCATATAAAGGGATGGCACGTATCGGATGAGGCATCGCTTTCTGACCACAGGTATGTAAGGTTTGATATCACTTTAACCTTGGAGAAAACAGCAGAAGCGTACCGCGACCCGAAGACAACAGACTGGGAAGGCTTCAGAGCCTCCCTACGGCAGGAGCTGAGCAGGCCTTATGGGCAGATCAGATCCCCGGAGCAGATCGAGTCAGCGGTGGGGACAGTAAGGGAAGGACTCCTAAGGGCCTACCAGGACAACTGCCCTCTAAAAACAACGTCCACGAACAGGAAAGTACCATGGTGGAACAAAAAACTAAGTGGCCTACGATCAGAAGCCAGGGTTCTTTTTAATAGGGCCAAGAGTAACAAGGACTGGGACTCTTACGCAAAGGCCCTAACTGGCTTCAACAAAGAACTGAGGAGGGTAAAGAGGAGATCTTGGAGAAAATTCTGCGAGGAAATAAAAGGTACCCCTCACATAGCAAGACTCCACAAAATAGTATCCAAAGCCCCTCCATCCCATCTAGGTTTCTTGAGAAAACCCGATGGGATCTTTACCGGGTCCGCGGAAGAAACACTCAAACTACTAGCGCAGGTACACTTCCCCGGGTCCTCCCCGACAAACCATCTAGGATGCACTCCAGGGACTAGGCCCCCCAAAGCCAGGAGACCACGCACTGAGGACTGGAGGAGAGCATCGTTGGTAATTAGACCTCAGCAGGTAGAGTGGGCGATCGACAGCTTCAAGCCCTACAAATCCAGCGGGGTCGATGATATTTTCCCTGCTCTACTGCAGCAAGGTAAGAACATCATCTTGGGAACTGTGGTCAAAATCTTCAGAGCGAGTCTTGCCTGGGGATATCTGCCCAGCCTATGGCGACAGGTAAAGGTGATCTACATTCCCAAAGGAGGGGATAAGGACCCATCACAACCAAAGTCATATAGACCAATAAGTCTTACCTCCTTCTTACTGAAGACAATGGAAAAGGTAATTAATATACATATTAGGGACACATTCATAAAACTAAATCCCCTACATGTAAGGCAACATGCATACCAAAAAGGTAAATCAACCGAGTCGGCACTTATGGAACTGACTGATCGTCTGGAAAAGGCAATCGAGGACAAGGAAATTGCCCTATGTGCCTTTCTGGATATTGAGGGCGCTTTTGATAACACCTCTACAGAGGTCATGATCCGGAGCATGGAAGCCCGCAACATTGACAGTACAACGGTAAACTGGGTAGAGTCAATGTTGACAACAAGGATAGTAAGAACGAAGCTCATGGACACAACCCTCGACCTGAAGGTTGCTCAGGGCTGCCCCCAGGGCGGAGTCCTGTCACCCTTACTTTGGTCCTTGGTAGTTGATAGTCTACTTAGCGAGCTAAGTTCCGCGAAATATCATACTCAAGGGTACGCGGATGACTTGGTGGTTACTGTAGTAGGTAAGTGCCCTTACACAATCTCAAGTCTCATGCAATCAGCATTCAAAAGAATTGAACGGTGGTGCTTAGAGTTCAAACTATCAGTTAACGCGAGCAAAACCGTAGTCGTTCCTTTCACAAACATGAGAAAGCTCGACAAACTCAGACCTCCTTACCTTTTCGGAAAACAAGTAGGCTTCTCTAGCGAGGTTAAATATTTGGGATTGACCTTCGATCAAAGGCTTACATGGTCACAACACATAGGTAGTATCACAAGAAAAGCCAAATCTGCAATAGGCACCTGCAGGCGCCTAGCTGGTTCAAGATGGGGCCTTAAACCTAAGGCCATGCTTTGGCTCTACACTGCTGTGGTGAGGCCTATGCTCGCGTACGGCTGTGCAGCATGGTTCAAAAAGGCATCTATTGGAACCTACATTTCGGACCTAACCAGCGTCCAAAGAATGGCTTGTATGATAATAACGGGAGCTATGTCGTCCACACCAACCTTAGCAATGGAGGCGGCACTAAACCTGCCTCCACTCCATCTCTACATAATCGGGGAAGCTAGAATAGCTATGCTCCGAGCTAAGGAAAGGGGTAAGACGACATGGGGATCAACTGTCATGAGAAAGCTCAAAGAGGACCTTATGACTGACCCGGTCATGGCGATGCCCTCAGACGTCATGGTCGGGACTCATAACTTTGTGAGGTACTTCAAGGTGGTAATACCAGAGAGAGAGGAGTGGTCTGGAACTGTACCCTCGCCCTTTCCCAGTGCTGATCGGGTGTGGTTTACCGACGGCTCTAAGCGAGACGGGCTCTCAGGGGCGGGTGTATACGGAGGGTGCCCCAAGCGAAGGAGGGTGACCAGCATGGGGGCGCACGCCACAGTTTTTCAGGCCGAGATGTATGCCATCATTGATTGTGTGCACCAAAATTTGGGGAACACAAACAGTAACATTCTCATACTGTCGGACAGCCAGGCTGCCCTTAAGGCGGTGGCGGCGTCTGAAGTAGACTCATTACTCACTCTAGAGTGTATTGATAGTCTGAACAAGTTGGGGGCCTCAAACTCGGTAACACTAGGCTGGGTCCCAGGGCACTCTAACATTAAGGGCAATGAAATTGCTGACGAACTCGCAAGAGAGGGATCGGGCACAAGTTTAACCGGACCCGAACCCTTCTGCGGGATCTCGAAAAGCACCTCTAGATATCATCTGGGGGTGCGACTAGGAAATGAATCCAAGAAATTTTGGTACAACTCAGTTGGCCTAAAACATTCAAAGCAGCTGATTAGACCTTTTTCTAAGAAATTATCATCAAAAATCCTTACTCTCACTAGGGGGCAGGTTAGGTTGTTGATACGGGCCCTCACGGGGCATTGTAGACTCAATAAGCACCTACACAGAATGGAGCTGACCGAGTCTCCTCTATGCAGATTCTGCTTAGGGGAAGATGAGACGCCACTACATCTGCTATGCAGCTGCGAGGCTCTCATACATAGTAGAAGCCGTACACTTGGGGGCCACATAATGGACCCCCAGGAAGTCATGGAGCTTTCTCCCAAAAAGACGTTGGATCTATTCGAACGGATCGGTCTAGAGGAGGATATTTAAATGTAGGGACTTAGGGTCACAATAGATCTGTCAAGGTCGCAGTGACCCCGCGGGCTGCATTCGGTCCGGCCCTCACAACTTTCAAATAATAATAATAAATAGTAATCGTTACATGAGCCATGTCAGGGGCCTTTGGCGGCTCAATATTAAACATGACACCAGGGTTGATGGGGTTGGCAATCCACCTCACAACCCACACGATAGAAGATTATGTTTCAATTAAGACAATAATTTACTATAGCTTCAATGCGCAGTATTATGCGCAGAATTAGATCTGTCAAAGTACAGTGGTATTGTGACGTTCATTAGTGTAGGAGAGTGAGTAGAAAGTAAGAGATAATACAAAGATAAGGTGGTTTGTGGGTGGTCTGTTAATGGTTGTCGTCGGAATGTAAAGGGCATTTGGTGTTTTTTTTTAAATAAAGTCAAGATAATGAGAGACTTTCCAATAGACTATAGATGACACACGATAGATGGCGTTGTTCACAGATAAAGTAATAATTACCTATTTTCTCATTGCTGGGGTAAAATAATTTATCAAAAATGTAATGTTATGGCAGAAGCATATATAAAACTAATTGATGCTTGATACCAAATGTTTACAACTTTAATTAATAAATTAAACGTTAAATTATTATTATATTAATAATGTCAAGCTCCGTGAAATAAATACGGATTAAGACTGTTTTGATTATAACTTAACTTCTGAATTAGGTCTAAAATATTGTTTGAGCGTGTATCAAAATTACCATATGTCAAAGTGATATCCACCTGTTAAGAGGAAGAGGTCGGCCTCAGAACAATAACTAAAGGGCTGACACTGCGCTTACCGTCACTGCATTAAATTTTTGTAATTTCATATAATAAAAGTAAATAAACTCTATAAACGGTTGAAACAACACAACATTTTATTGAAGAGCGCCATTCCAAGGCGGCGCGTAGTCATTATAAAAAACTTACATAAATAGCCTATATACGTCCCACTGCTGGGCACAGGCCTTCCCTCAATCAACCGGAGGAGGTTTATAAAAAGGGGGGGGGGGTATAAAAAACTTTCCGCAGTGTATTCCGCTATCAGATCTGTGTGTGAAGTCAAGCAACAATCGTCATGCGAGAGACATCCGAGGCCAATTCCAGATACAAAATATGACACAATAAAAAGTCCATTCGCCCAATAATGGGGAGGCATGGTGCCTTATATATCTCACAGTAGATTAAATAACCCGGATTTATTACGTGCTTCGAATGTCTGAGGATAAATAGTGCGGAGCGTCTGTGGAATACCAACGACGGGTCGTGGACGAAGATACGGTTACAGGAATCGCTTTGTTGGCGAATTGAAGGACTCTTAGGATGGTGTAGCCTGCTTTGTTCAGTTGGTTTGAGGACAGTGATTTGGTTTTTTTTTATTTACATCTAAAACACCTACTTAATAAGAGTTATTTTAATATGTATAATAGGTATAATGTTACCTATTATTACGAAACTTTAATGGTAACAAAAATGTGACGTGTATACGTACATTTTTACCAACAAATGATTATGATTAAAGAATGCTATAATTTAAATTTAATGTATTTACATAAGTAAGCACTTATTAAATAGTTAAATAGTGAATCGCAAGATAATTCTTTTTTTTAATTTAATTACTTTACTTACTTTATTTTTTCATTTTACTTCGGATATACAGATTTGATACTGTTATGTTTACTTCACTGACGAGTGTGCCGCGAAGTAGAATTTGAACAAAAATGACAGTCGTCCGCGCAGGTAGCGTCTATGGTTGTCATGGTTACCGCTACCCCTTGCGTCCCCCTCATACTGCACTTCGATTGAGACCCAATAATATGTCACTGCGTATTCAATCAATCAGTCAAATCATTTCGACAAAAGATATTCAAGGTTAATGTTGAAAAATGAGACACGGATAAATGAATATTCAAAATTTAATAAAGAGGATATATGTGACTAGCAATGCCTTTTAACGAACTTCAGATCAAGTAGGAGGTTCTCAATTCATTTGGGATATTTTTTTTTAAATTTTTCTGTATGTTTATGGCTACACGAAGACGTCTGGAGCGATTTGGAAAATTCTTTTTTACGTTTTTAAAAGACCTCATTATATTTTAGGACAAATTCAGGTTAAATAACGAGACGACCGACGAGATAATATAATAAATGAATGAAGCCAGATTCGGATAAATCTAATAAGTAAATATTTATCAAAAATATAGGGCATCTCTAATCTGTCTGAAAAGTCTTTCAAGAAACAACTGATAATTAAAGTTGAAAACCGCCTTTTACTTTCGTTTTTCTTTATATAAATCTATTGTTCGATCTTTTTTAAAAATCCAACTTGTAATGGTCGAAACATTTGAATTATGAATAGACTCTAATATAATTATAATTTGAACTTCACTCTTTTTTAGACTGTACACTGACTGGCATTGTAGGTGTTTTGAAAACTTATTTTAGTATTTGATTTTTTAACAGTTACATCAAGGAAGAACAGTAAATACAAATAGCTTATTTAAATAATTTAACAAAAAGGCCTCTCCGTCCCTAAGAAAGACGAAGGTAATAAATGTAATCAGCCTACGTAAATAAACAGGACAGGATCAAATAGCTTGACTAATCTGATCCTTACTCCCATAAGTCAACGTCTCAGATCGCAGCGAATTCTTGGAGGAGAGAAGGAAAAAATTAAATTAGCCAAGTCTGAACTGTGAGACTAGGGTTGGGGCAAAACAATTGGGACATTCATATTTACAAAAAAGTGAAATCCTAGTTCCTGGGTAAAGGTAGGAATCCATCATGACCCTGTTAAGAGAAGGTGTGACTAACATCGCAGTGTTACGGGTTCCAAGCGGCTCAGGCTTCAATCCACTAAATTCGAATTTATAAGTTGGAATTCATGTTTGGAACTTAAGTAATTGATATCACGTGGTTTCCAAGATTTGTGCCCTGTTAATAGTACCTAATAGGCTCGCCCTATGGGAAGACTACATGGGACTTGAACATAGCTGAAGAGGTGGTGTCTGCCTACCCCTTCGGGGTTGCCGGCATGATGTTATATTATGTTGTGTTATAGGCAGAGCCTCAAATTATGAAAAGACAACTTGCAGCGCCGTTTCGTAAATGATGGTATGATATAATAGTTCATTCAGTTAGATGCGCAGTTGTGTGCCACTTTCATGTCAGCAATTTTTGGTCAAAATTCCAAAACTAGGGGTTGTGTTGTCTGAAAATGTTCCCGAAAAAGCCGGTCATTTTACAATAACGCGGGTCTGTTGACGCGGCGTAAAAATTCGGACATTCCCACTGAGGCCCGGAATGATGGCAACCCTAACAGGGTGAGAGGAGTGGAGGTTAAAGGGGGGTCAGGTAAATACAGTTTGAGAGCCGCAGTGACGTGTTTGTATCTTGTTTTCCTCCAAGAATTAAAAACAGTTGTTGCCTGATACAAGTAAAGTAAGAATTGAGTTTAGGCGCATTTTCCTCCCTGTTGCCAAAGTCGGAGGGCTCTTCAGGATTATTTAATTAATCCTTTTAATTATTTTAGCAGCTGTGCCTTAGGAAAAAGATTTCTTCATTTGCGTAAAAATAAGCATACAAGAACTAAGCTTTTAATTTAATTTCACCTTCAAGCTAGTTGTTATTGATTGAAAATTAAGACGCTTTTCATCACGGCCTCTGTGTTGTTCAAATATTATTAAATCAGTATTTAAGGCTTCGTTTTGACAAATTTCAAAGAAAAATACTATTGAGTATGATTATTCGTCTTAGTAATTACTTATATTAAATTAATTTGAAATAGTTGAATATCACAAGTGGCTGCTGACTATCTTATTCATGTCGCGCTCTGCCCACACTGATAAGGATCTCTCTCTCTATTTAAGAGCTGCGCTCTTGTCGGTGGAGTAACCGCCATTCCTCTCTTCTTCCCGCCAAAACCTTCACCTCCCGATACGACACGACCTGCACCTTCTCTTTTATTTGTTTCATAAATGTTATCCTAGGTCTACCCCTTCCTCTCTTCCCTTCAATTTTTCCTTCTATAATGTTTGTTATAAATGAATCGTGTCGTATCAGGTGGCCAATCATATTTCCTCTCCGGTTCTCTATAGTCTTCAATATGGTTCTCTTTTCTTCAACTCTTTCCAGCACTTTTTCATTTGACACCATTTCAGTCCAGCTTATACCCTCCATCCTTCGCCAACACCACATCTCAAACGCTTCCAATCTCTCTCTGTCTCTCTGTGTCATAGTCCACGTTTCACTTCCATAGAGTGCAATGCTCCAAATATATGATTTAATAAACCGATAAGGATAAAAAGTTAATTATTTGTCTATAATAATAACAAATAATACATTATGTAAAAAAACAAAGAAAATTATTTGCTACGATAAATGCTACGCTGCACGTAGAGCGCGTAACGCATGTCTACGTCGTAGCGTATCTTTGTAGTTGTTTAGAAAGAAATAGTTTTTGTATCATGTAAATTCTAGTACGTACTTTACAAACAAATACAGAAAAACAATCAAGAAACCAAGGAAACATGGAATGTAACCAAAAGACCATTAACATGTAAAACACTTTGTTTGAAAAACCTAATTAATTTTTCAAATTAGCGTGTTGGTTATTGCTAATAACAACACTACTGCACGAACTCTGCAAAAAGTTGTACGGCGTTTACCTCGTAACAGTACTTTTATGGTTCATTAGATTGCTTGAATAAATTAATAGCCTATATACGTCTCATTACTAGGTAGAGCCGCGGTAGCCTAGTTGGTAGAACGGTTGACTTTAACTGAGAGGTCGCTGGTTCAAGCACAAATTCAAATCATTTAGATCATAAATGCTCGCGGGTGAAGGAAAACATCGTGAGGATACCCACATTCACGAGAAATATGTTTTTATTTTATTTTAAACGTTATACAAGCTTCATAATTTTCCATTCCGGTAAATCACCGGGTCTGAAGTGTTACACGACAGTTGCGCCGCTGTTACAATGTATGCTTCAATAACACAATGGGCACTTCATTAACCTCGCCAGCTCTCCTCTCATTCAGATTTATAGCTTAAATGCACACTACTCGTGATAAATATTAATACTACAGAGGTGAATCACTTATTTAGCTAGCGTACGGTCATAAGTACTAATATGTATATACTTTGAAACCATGTCACATTAACTTTTTTGACAAATCAAACCGTAAGTCTCATTAAATGTCAAATATGATAGTGCGACAGGGTTCGAAAGTGGGTACATGATATTGCTCATGACTGTACAGTCAGACACAGGCACCAAAACACAAACTCAGTGGTCCACTGGTTGAGCGAGGGTTGAGCAATGGGTCCTGAGTTCGAATTCCGGTGGTGGCATATCACATAGACCACTTTTTATCCCTAGTTTAGTCTTCTTCTATCGTGTGGGTTGTGAGGTGGATGACCAACCTCATCAACCCTGGTGTCAGGGTTACTATTGAGCCGCCTAAGGTCCCTGACATGATTCATTTAACGACTACCTACTTACCACCTACCTTCTTACTTCCTAGGATGATTAGGACACTGCAGGTTTAATCAACAGACGTAACTGTCCGATAAGTTAGATGATCCGCAGTTCTGGTGCTACAGAGGGCACGTTAAGTATGTTAAGTATGTCTCCCTGACGCCAATGTTGATGAGATCTGTCATTAAACTCACAACCCACACGAGAGTAGAGAAGTAGAGAAGATAGCCCGGACGCATTGATTTACTCTTTGTTCATTTTATTATAGCAAGAATTTTATGCGGCGCAGATTACTCCCAAAACGATCTTATCAATAGACTTGGTCACAATGAACTTCTCTTTAATAAATGTTACTACAGCACTAGTGAATACCTTAATTATACTGATTGAAAAGCTTCTTTTTCTCTTTTAAACTTATATTTTGTTGTGTGACCCTTTCGGGAAAGGGTATTTGATGTGAAACTCATATGTAACTTACTAACTTGTACATCATCATAGTATGCAAATAAACAATATACTATTGAATGTAGGCTGCATCAGCTTGAGCCCCTTTCTTTTCAAATAATAATAATAAGACACAGATCAATTTCATCACTAAAATCTGTTTGGGATTTGCTTATTGTTTATATTGACTTGTTACTTTATCTAATGGGTATCAGATATTGTCATCCATGAGGAAATACGTCTCCATTACATTAAATGTGGCACGCTATGTAATCTTGTCAAGAATCATGACGTCATAATATAATAATAATACAGGATGTTAGAGACACCGCAACGAGAACTACGTATAGGGATGATTCAGACTACCATCCTAAGTCGATATGAATTGGAATTTCCTATAGGAAAACTCATGTAAATTATTGTGACTTCTTTTAATTATTTTCAGTCTCAGCTGCATAGAACCCAAATTTAAAATACAACAACAAAATAAGAATCATATGCAAAATCACGTAATTAAACATTTCCGAAAAGAAAAACTGCTGGCGTCGTTGTTAAGACGGCCTTCGTGGCTCCGTAGTGGACGTTTTTATTTTTCTTTAGTTACGGTGTCACTAACCTTCCTCCCTTTATATTATTTTGTTACCATTTGAACGCAAAAATGTTTTTTCTTCCAGAAGAGAAACTAAATTAATAACCAGCTTACATTTATATAAAGTAGGCATACAATTTCAAAGAGTGAAATTTCAAATATTTACACAGCGAATAAACCCAGTAGGTATATCTCCGCCGGTTATTTTATCTCTCTTATCGCGCCTCCCGTCTCAGAATTGTCGCAAGTAAAATCTTTAACGATAATATTGCCACTAAATTCAGCAGAAACGATGCGTTCAGCTGACTTGACGGAAGAAAACCCAATGCCACTTTGAACTCTGTTTCGACAAAATAAGAATCAATGCGGGTTCAGCGGGTTGTCTTCGAAAGCAATACAGAATGCAATACGTCAATTTTATGTTGGAACATTTATCGTGTGCGAATACAGACGAGAATGAATATGTGGAATAATGTAATGTATGGCTAAATAATAAAAGCAATGGGACCACAAAGTAGTTTCTCTTTCTAGAATATAATCGCGTAGAGCTACAGTAAATTGGAGTTTTTTCTGGATAGGCATTTTAGTAATATTACTCATCCATTTTATCTGATTGATGGATAGTGGGTATTACGGAGAGAAACGGATGCGTCAAGAGAAACTATTTTAAGTGGGACAAATAACATTAGACATGGTAAGAAGAAATAGTATATGCGCTATACAGTTGTATTTGAATTTCTTTCCACGTGGACTGATTATTAACATTAATAATCTTCTTCTATCGTGTGGGTTGTGAGGTGAATTACCAACCTCATCAACCCTGGTGTCACGGTTATTATTGAGCTGCCAAAGGCCCCTGACATGGCTCATGTAACGACTACTAGCTTACATCAGTAAGTAGTCACCGCGACCAACAGCTTATCGTGCCTTCCGAAGCACGGATCATCTTACTTTTTGGTCATTCAGGTGATCAGCCTGTAATGTCCTAACCAAACTAGAAAAAAGGATAGGGTAGGGGGTAGGGGATGCGGAGGTCCGGGGTTCGAATCCCGGTGGGGACATATCACAAAAATCACTTTGTGAACATTAATAATAAAAAAAATATTTCACAATATGCATCCATTATGTAAGTAGCAGTAGTTTATATGTACGAAACAAAATACTGAAACTGTTATTTTGTTGCAATTAAATATATATTTGAATAATTCAAATAAAAAAAAAGTTGCAATTAAATATATAGTTGAATTAAATTGAAATTATGAAAAGAGAACTTGAATTATAGAGAATAAAATAACATAAGCTCAGGAGCGTATTTCCAATCAAAGTAGTCAAATGTACATTCATTGCAATATGAACTAAGTAACCACGTTTCACTGAGCTTTCTGTTAGACCAACGTGATAGGTTGTGAGCCGTATCGCTAACCAACTGTATATATGTATGCAGAATACTATGCTCTGAATCTTTGCTGTAATGGGTCATATGTTCTTAGTAATAGTAAAATATTTAAAAAATAAGCAAAACCTAATTTGTCCTCGCCACTTCCCGTTTGCGGCTTCCTAATGATGCGGTGTCAAGTATCTCGCAGAAAATTATTATTTCATATAGTAACAAAAGTCTTATATCTTGTTACAGAGCGACATAGTCAGTAGTGACTAAGCTCTTTAAATAAAGATTAAAAAAAAGTCTTATATCTATGTTAGGAAAAAATACAATTCATTAATCAATGAAATAATTATACAATCAAGTGTCTTTGGCAGAAAACATCGTCTTCTTCGAGACCCTGCGTCCTAATAAAACCTAATTCATTACAAAAATTATCCCACAATTTCCCAAGCAACATTAATATTAATGATTTTTTACAAAATGGCGGCATAAATAAGAGTAAAAACTAACAAACTTGCGGTTGTGTGTAAAGGCAGAAAACACTCGACACTTTTAATGACTTCCGTACTTTTCCCGGCAAAGCGGGTCAGCATTAAATACGAGCGGAATAAAGAGTAATGTAAAATATCACGGATATCGGTTAGGGGGAAGGGGGGCGGGAGGATGGGGCTCCGTCCATCATTACGGGACAAAGAACGGAACTGGTGAATAGACAATGAAACACAATCAGAAATATTTAGATATAAGTGTGCTGGTGTGAACAAACATAGGCGTTGTTAATCTAAAATCCTTGTTGTTAAGCCACTTCCGTCTTTTAGGGCTCCGTACCCGAAAGGTAAAAACGGGATCTGTCACCAGGCAGTATCTCAAGAGCCGCTATTGCGAGACAGTTGAAATCTTCATAAATTATGTATATCTTTTTCTACTATAAGAACAAAACATAAATATTTAAGGAGGCTCCCATAATATAAATGTGTTTTTTTTTTGCCTTTTTTTGTGTATCAGGATCGAAGCAAATGGAATTCTATAGTCTCTGCTTACCCCGGTGGGAAATAGGCGTGAGTTTATGTATGTATGTATGTTTTTTGCTCGATATTTATTTATTTATTTCATTTTTACAGTTTTACATTCAGCCATTAAAGTAAAAACCAATACTTACCGATATGATATCAATAAGCGCAACAGATAGGCAATATGAAAGTGTACCTACTTCGAATCCGACTCGCACTTGCTCGGTTTTTTTCTCTTCACACGTTCATATTTTCTGAAGCAGGTACGACTAGTTTTATATAATGATTCACACACTTCTAGTTTTTAAAGAAATGAAGAATTTAAATTTCATTATAGCTACCTCTTCTCAATAATCACAAAGCGTAGACAGCGCTACTCGCGTTACTCATCGTAACAAAATAATAAATCGAGTAAAGTATCGTCATAACTTCAATGAAGCACAACTTGACCTTCTTTATCTACATAGTTAGTTCTTCTTTCAAATCGCAACTCTTTCAAATACGTAAGTTCCTAATAACATTAGCACGAGTGACGCAAGCGATTGATTGTCTTATCCTATCTATCCATTTAAATCTTCACACGAGGCGTACTTTATTCTCATTTGCGCAAAAACAGATTGGGGGCAGCGATCCATCAGCGGGGATTAGGCCCCCCGTGGCCCCTGTGGCCCTGCTTGGCCCCAAATCTGGGGGCCTTTTTGCGAGTGTCTTCGCATCGCCGTGACAATTTTAAGCCGTCTCGCCGAGGAGGCAACATGTCGCCAATAATTAGCTTCGTCGCTTTAATTACGGCTAGGGTTGCGGTTGTCAGGGATGTTACGTATTTCTGCCTTTCCGTGGTTCAGCTTTGATGTTGGTACGTTCTGTAATTTTATTGGAGGTTAAGTGTGTACGAGCTTGATGAATACAGAACATGAGGAGATTTAAACTGCGTGATCAGCGAAAACATTGCTTTTTTGCTACACCCACTCCTGAATACTTTTGATATCTTATAGAATGTTTTATGTTGTTAAGAAAAAAATGAGTTCCTGATATTCTAGTGAGGATGATAAGTCTTAAAATCGCTTTACTAGTTCTAAAGTTAATAAAAAAATTGTTATATTTAAAAAAAAACCAACGTTTTGTTTTTGTAGCTTATTGTTTTTACAATTGGTTAAGTCACAACCCTGATAACAAGAGTCGCAGCCAGCGCGGGCGGCGTATCAAATTTTATGCTGTTTTCATTTAAAATAATTGCTTTGGACTCAAAGACTCTTTTAATGTACCGTGAAATTATTTATACTCCAGACAAAAATGCTTTTGAATAAATATTTCTAGTAATGAGCCGTCGTTTTCAAAATTAATTTGAACAAGTTGAAAATTTACATACGGCGCCGATTACACTCTCGTCATTGTTTGTTTGCCAGAACATTGTGCTGATAAAAGTGTTTTTCATCAAAAACAAACGTAAACAAAACTTTCACATTATTTTAATTATCACGTTGAAATCATTTTGTAAAATAATTATTGTGTCAGAGGTTTGTTAAAACAAACTTAAGTGAATAATGTAAATTTATGTTCGTTTCACAATTTTCTTTATTTAGAAATTGAACCACAATAAATTATCTTATTTACTTTGTGTATTCAACTTCATGTTTAAACTATAGATAATTAATATCATGTGTTTTCCAGGACTTGTGACCCAGTAATGGTAATATGCTTGCCCACTATTACACGGGACTTTGACATAGCTGGTGAGGAGTACATGTTACTGCCAGACCATATCACACAAGCAAACAAGCAAAGAATTGTAAATAAGCGTTCGGGGTTCACACGATAGACGAACAAAAAGTTTTTAATTTTATTATATGTTTTAACTTTAATGAGTCTTTTTACTGTCTTTCCCTTGGATAGTTAGGCTTATTAACATAAATTAAAAGAGAGAGCGAATGGCTCAAACGTCATCCCCCAACCTACGATCACAATCGTGGCTAATACATAACCTTTATTGTTCCAGGTAAGTAATTCAACAACAACAAAATATGCAAGTACTTCATCATCATCATCATCAGCCCATTAACGTCCCGACTGCTGGGGCACGGGCCTTCCCTATGGATGGATACTATGGATAGGGAGATCGGGCCTTAAACCATCACGCGGGCCCAGTGCGGATTGGTGGTTATTAACGACTGCTAATGCAGCCGGGACCAACGGCTTAACGTGCCTTCCGAAGCACGAAGGAGCTCGAGATGAAAACTTTTTTTTTGTGGTCACCCATCCTATGACCGGCCTTTGCGCAAGTTGCTTAACTTCAACAATCGCAGACCGAGCGCGTTTACCGCTGCGCCACCGAGCTCCTCTGTAAGTACCTACTCAATATAAATGTCGATAGGTAGTGTATTTAATTTATTTTTAGTTCCATACTTTTGCGACGGAAATTCCACTTGATATCAACTCAGAATCGTTATTCGTTACTATGCCACTGACACCCTATATAGATGTCGTGGCCAGATCATAGAATTGATCATTTCATGATGTGCTCGATCATTTCATGAAATAGAATATCATTCGTTGGCCACATCATGATGTAGTTTGGCCAGATCATTGAACACAAAACGTTTAACGATATGAACAACTAAATGCATGATTACTTCATGATATGGCCAAACGTTGGCAATCATATCGTAAAATTAGTAACATTATTCACCGATAGTGGCGCTGGTGTCGATTATATTTAAAACTTGATTGATATTATAATCGATGAATCAATGTAATTATACAATTTTCCATATCGAATAGGTACATAATTTTGAACCTAAGAAATTAATCGACTATTCGCATTTTTATTACTCCACATAGCATGGACTCCGCCTACATTAACGATATGACCAAACGTTGATTGATATATCATTAAACGTTGACGTTTCAACGATATGGTCAACTTAAGTTGGCCGTTTCATTGAAAAATTACCATTTCATGAAATGATCGAACACATCATGAAATGATGAATTTTACGATCTGACCACAACATAGATAGAGAGATGCTTTTATGTACACATATTATATATTTAACGGTTTATTGTACGCAGAATTAAAAAAAAACCAAGTTGATTATACAAAACAATCAAAGAGCGAGTCCTTCCTTCTGTCGTGTGGGTTATGATGTGAATTATCAACCTCATCAACCCTGGTGTGAGAGTTATTATTGAGCAGCCAAAGACTCCTGAAATGGCTCATGTAACGACTATAAGTTAGTAAGTAGTCGAGTAAGTAATCGTTACATAAGGGCGAGTTATTGAGTACGTACAACATTGTCATAGGTAAAGGGATCTGAGCGCAGCTCTTAAATGAAGAGAGAGAAAGGGATTACATTTTTTCTTAATTTAAGTAGTAAACCCAAAATAACACGACGGCGGATATATTATAGACATATTATAGACAGATACTGCTCACGTTGGTCTAACAGAAAGCATGGCGAGGTGTGGGTACTAAGTTCATCCTGCGAAGGATGTACCTATGACTACCCCAATTGAGATATAGTCGTAAGCTAACGATATCTGTTCTTCATGCTTCTATGCTGTTCTGGGAGCAAATAAAAACATCGAACACGTTCAGCTGCTTGTCTTCCCGGGCATGTCGTAAAATCCGACAGAGGGATTGTGTCATCTAAATGACGGGCTAATGTTATGGGCGATAGGCTGATCCCTTAAGGTTCATCATAATTCATCTTAGGACTTCGTATCAACAGTGGCTGCAAGTTGTCTTTGAGTACTTGTGGCTCTGCCCACCCCATTTGGGATTACGGGCGTGAGTTTATGTATGTATGTCTAACGATATCTGTTACAAACAACAGATGAGTCTCAATACACCAGGGCGTTTCTTCTTCTATACTAAATCAGCAAATAACTGGTACCAACGACTTTACATGCGTTTCGAAGCACGGATCATGTTTTCGGACAATTACGGGTTCGGACATCGTGAGGAAACCCACATTCCCATGAAATGTATTTCGGAGGTATATGATCTAACCTGTATTCGGCTGGTTTTCCCTTCGCGGGTGGGAAGGTCAGACAGGCAGTCGCTTCTGTAAAAAACCGGACTTGTCAGATCTTCAGGTTAGGTAATCGGACCCTGTAAAAAAACGGGATAATGTCTCAGTGTAACTAGGTGAACGTTAGGACCGCCTATGTAATATCACATATTTTATTAAAACATAATAATATGCAGAACAATTTTAGGGACTGCAAAGTGTTTCTTTGTCCTTACCGGGATTCGACCTTGGGGCGTCCAGTTCGTGAGCCCAACGCTCAACTATTGGGCAACGGGGGCCGTTACACGAGCGTTAATTAATTGTAAAGAATTCCCGTCAAAGTGCCTAGTGTTGGAGTTAAGCCCACTGAGTGCGGCCACTCGGTTAATTTGAACCAAGCGAATAAACAAGAGAAATTCTCCTTTGATTCTTTCTCTGGCAAAACCTCCAGAGTCATGAACGTGAAGACGGTTACATTACGGTTTGTTTTCTCTGTTTAACACATACATAAACTCACGATTATATCTCCATTGGGGTAGTCAGAGGTACATCCATCGCAAAATGAACTAAATATAAACCTCACCGAGCTTTCTGTTAGACTAACGCTCAGGGACGGTACTGAAAAGTATCGGCATCCGAAGGACGTAATATACGACCCTGACGATCCGATTACTCTAGCCATAGAGGCAGCCAATCTGCTCGCGACATCAAACACTTTCGGATACCGATACCGACCCCGCCGGCGTGGTCGATATTTCCCTCAATCAGCGCTTATCGCTATCGACCCACTAGGGTCGATTAATTCTTTCAAATATTTTTCCTCCCAGACGACGCCCTGAGCCGAGATTCGCGCCTAACTGCGCACCCTCAGGCCTGTTATCTTAAACGTTGTACCGGAGAACCTTCAGCGCTCCCCATTTGTCCGGCCAA
This sequence comes from Pectinophora gossypiella, assembly GCF_024362695.1. Taxonomy (NCBI): domain Eukaryota; kingdom Metazoa; phylum Arthropoda; class Insecta; order Lepidoptera; family Gelechiidae; genus Pectinophora; species Pectinophora gossypiella. The sequence continues at coordinate 15,714,187 of NC_065414.1, read as the reverse complement.
GTAGTTAATGCCATCTGTGACAAATATACAATGTGTCAAGTAAAAAAAAGCAAATCAAATAAGGATAATATTTTATCACATCGAAGTAAAAACAGACACAATTGATAAGAGAGCCTTTGGATGTACTCGAGATAGGAAGTAGAAGTCAATTTATTAAATCGTCGAAAACAAGTTGTGGTGCCGCCAACGAAACGCTCACCCCAACCCAGTTTACAATTTTAATGGTTTTATTGGCTGTAAGCCTGTTTCAACCCTCGCCTTGTAGCAATAAAGGGGTTAATTGTTTGATGGCAATCCTGTTTGCCGCGATCATTTTGATTGTTTTCGCGCCGAAATGTTCCGAAATTGCCGAATGAACGATTAGTCAGGGACCCATATTTTTTCTTCTTTATTTATTAGTCAAAAATAAATCGATTTATTTATCTGTGGCATTGACTAAAAAAAATCAGAATTAATTCAGCTGCTTAGTCCTTTAGACGGCTTTTACGATATTCTCGACGTGAAAGGCAAGCGTTGATCATATTGGGGAAGTCCTTAAAAAGGTCCTGACACGGTTCCGGTGTACTTTGAACCGGGAAGCGAGAGAAGTGTGGCAGGATCGAAGCAAATGGAATTCCATTGTGTCTCCTTATCCCACTGGGAAAAACGCGGTATTTTCGTGTGCGTAAGTAAATATTTGTTTTTATTTTTTACGGTCATACTCATAATGCAATCCAAATAATGCAATAGAAGCAAGTGGAACTAGGTAGAACTTCTGTGAATTCCGTTCAGAATAAAAATAAACACGTTATATATTAAAGTATCCATAGATACTATATACACACTTCGCCATGTTAGAAAAAGAAGACGAAATATAATTTAGGATCTCTTCTAGCATGTTCACACTTATTTTCTAAACAATTCGTCTAGAAATTATTCTTTCTAACCGGGTGATACGGGTCGATACGTTGACGGATGGGTCTCAGGTGTTGCGCTGATGTATCCATCGCTACGACGGATACGATGTATCACCGTCACAGATACGATGTATCGCCCAAGTGATCGCTACAAAATGGCGCCAACAAAAACACCCTTTTGTTGTCGATGACAGCCGTCTCGAAGATTTGTTGCTTATAGGAAATTGATTGAGTTCTGAAGTATTTGTTTGGCATAGTTTCTGGATGCTTCTATAAGTGTAATGTATACCTACTACTGTGACGTTCAGCTTATATCCAGCTTTGAAACGTTGTTTTCAGCCGTATTGGATGTTGCTTCTTTTAAGGCTAAGTCTCGTGTTAGAGGGCCGTTGACTCAGACGCTGATGGGGAGCGGAGAGTTTCCGTTTTATACGTAGTAGTATTCCTATTGGTTAACACTCTCTTCCTGGCTTGACAAAACCGATCACATCTTCTAAGTCAATGTAGGTAGGTTTACATTACAAGTTACTTAATAACTAGAGGAACACATTTAATACCAGACATTTTTAGTGTGATGCTCTGTCGCGGGGCCACAACTTCCAATTGAATTGAAAATGATAATAGTTTAATGTACGTACTTACTACGTACATAGTGTACGTGAAAATAACGAATTAAAGTGGCTCCGCTACAGAGCATCACACCATTTTTATCATTTAGGTAATCATTAGTCTCATACAATGCAATACAATACAAATACACTTTATTGCACCAAAATAAAAATAAATAATTGCAAAAGTCTCTTAACTAAGTACATGGCAAATGGCGGCCTTATCGCTTAAAGCGATTTCTTCCAGACAACCATAAGGTGAGGAAAAATGTCTGATAATAAGCTTTATTGTATAAAGTAAGCTTCACATGAGCTTTAAATTTATTTTCTGACATAAACGTATCCATAACCCCAAAAAGGATGAATTTGATTTACTTAATCTACGTATAGAATTTAACCGGTAAGTCCCACTTTCATACGAATTCAATAGAAAATTTTGTAAAATGGACTGTGCTATAAAAATAGCCTATTAGTACGTATCGATGCTCAGATACTTAGGTATACGTAGTTATTTAAAGATGGGTATATACAGTCCTAGTGCACAGTAAAGTGCTCAGTGCTCGTCCGGTGCTCAGATGTGCTCGCGTAATGCGTGCGCCGTGTCGCGCCGGTCGAGTGTTTGCCTCGCCTGTGGACGAGTCGGTATTATGGATATCACAGTCAGTCAATTAAGTAATGTTTTCCAACGTTCGCTGATGCAAATTTGAATAGACAACTTCTTAATGTACAACGGATGTGTTTGAATTGGGCCTCTTCACAGAAAGATTGAATAGGCACTTTCTAAGTAAGCATGTCCTTTTCTCGACTACATCGTCGCTCAGGAGAGATAGTGGTCTAGGAAAATGTGTTTGTACACAGTCATCTCTTCTTGTCATCGCCTGAGGTATGTGAGCGGCAAGACGGGAGAGGTACACAAACCCTGATTAGCCGACTGTGTCAGCTTCACATGCCAATCAGTCAAACGCTTTTCAAATGTCTCAACCGGGATTCGAACCCGGGACCTCCGGATCGTGAGCCCAATACAACCACTGGACGGCTGACGTCATTATAAGGGATTGTATTCTTTCCAAAGTAAATGGCTTTTATCTACAATGAGCGAGAGTACCTATGTCCTTACGCAGAGCAGCTGCATATACTCATATACATAAATAGCCTATATACGTCCCACTGCTGGGCACAGGCCTTCCCTCAATCAACCGGAGGGGGTATTAATACTCCACCACGCTGCTCCAGTGCGGGTTGACGGAGGTATTTTTACGGCTAATACTCGGGACCAACGGCTTGACGTGCCCTCCGAAGCACGGAATCAATGTTTTCAGACAATCAGGTGATTCAAGCCTGTAAAGTCCACAAAAGACAGTATCACATAGTATATCGTATATAGCAGATCGTAAGCCTAACGCTCTAACCACTAGACCACGGAGGCTGCATGTACTTATCATACTTATTTTTGCTTTTCATTGCTCAACATCCATGGAGTCCATATTAATTATTCAACTGGATTAAAATCCGCAAAACCTAACCTCAATGCCCAAAAGCCACATGAAAACGATATTGCTTTACGCAATTGGAATTCCTCCTTTGAGTGGGCATATGACAAGTGGATTCCATTACCACTCGCAGCACAATGGTCACACACCCCCCTCACTCCTGAGTATTCCTGACTACTCCTCACTACTCCACACTTACACGGCAGTGTTGCCAGGAATGCCTTTAAGCAAAATAACTTCCACTCCGTACGTGGAGAATGCTCTGCGTTTACTGCTTGTTGGAGAACTGTTGGTTTTAATAGTTTGCAAGGTTGACGTTTTATGTTATACTAGCTTTTGCCCGCGACTTCGTCCGCGTGGCGTGTTATAAAAGAGAGATCTTTGTGTGTGGGAGACTGCATGTCAAATTTCAAGCATCTAGCTTATGCAGATTAGATTTTTTCATGCAACATTTTTTTCCCGTTAACTCCCATTTTTCAAAATACAGCCATAACTGAACTTTATATTTACTAAGAAATGCATGCATTCTAGATTGAAAACTCGTATCTTACGCGGATTAGATTTTTTATACAAATGTTTTTTCGCGCTAACTCCCATTCCCGTGGGAATTCCGGGAATTCCTTTCTTAGTGCACTTCTACGATATTTAATCTACGTACCTTCCAAATTTCAAGTGCCTACATTTAGCCGTTTAGGCTGTGCGTTGATATTATGTCAGTCAGTGAGTTAGTCAGTTTTTCCTTTTATATATTTAGATACCTACATACAACGCATCACGCCTGTATCCCCGAATAAAAAAACAAAGATGTACGGTCACGAGTACTAATAATGTATACACTTTGAAACCATGTCACATTAACTTTTTTGACAAATTAAACCGTAAGCCTCATTAAATGTTAAATATGATAGTGCGACAGGGTTCTAAAGTGGGTACATGATATTTCTCATGACTGTACAATAACCCTCCTCGTCATCTGTGTTTAAGATTCACGTAGTGGGAGGCGAGCCTATTGCCATTAACAGAGCACGAATCTTGGAAACCATGCGATATCAGTAGTCTATGATATGGGCCGTGCTAACCTAGTAGAACGCTTGACCTTCACTTTGAGATCCCTGTATGGCTAAATATAATCGTTTTGTCAAAATGCGAAAAAATCACGTGGCACACATTTTAGGGAAAAAGCAAAACTTATCGATTTCGACAAAATTTATTGAATCGATCGATAATTTTATCACGTTGCGCATGTTAGCCCTGCAGGTTCAAATCCCAGCATAGGCCGAAACCAATGATTTTCGAATTCATGTTCGGATAATAAACGATTATCACGTGCTCGGCGGTGAAGGAAAACATCATGAGGGAACCCACATTAACCACCCTAACCTAACCTACATTCCACACAACCTGCAGTCGCTTCTGTATTCATTTCTGATTCGATCGAGCAGGGAAATACCGAGCATAGCTCTCTCCATTGCCACGTCTCACTGCCGTAGGTCATCACTGGCAACACGCACTGGTCAAAGACTTTCGTCTTGAGACACTGAGGTATTTTGGACGAGAAGATATTCCGCAGCTTCCCGAACGCTGCCCATCCGAGTTGGATCCGACGAGAGATCTCTTTCTCGAAGTTGGACTTACCTAACTGGATTATTTGTCCAAGGTAAATGTACTGGTCTACAACTTCGAGTGTAACGTTCCCAACCTGAACTGGAGTGGGTGCGACATGGTCGTTGGACATAATTTTTGTCTTTGCCATATTCATGCTAAGACCCACTCGTTGGGATGCGTTACTCAAAAGTTAGTGTTAAAGTTTTATGTTTATTAAAATAAAATACGTGCCTAAGTACTATGTGGAGTAATAATGTAGGAATAATCACTTTTCACAAGATTTTTAATAATACGGGCGGTCAAAATGGAGGTCCTGAATTCTTATCATAAGGACTATGTTCTCAATTGAAGTAGTCAGAGGTACATCCATCGCAAGATGAACTGAGTACCCATGCTTCTACTTCATAATTCTAGATTTGTAACAACAGCATTATCAATTGCCACAGAAAATAAACCAACCATTATTAAACTCAACCAGTGGATATCTATGACATCCGCAAAGCTAAAGTCGAGATTAATATTAGAAGCGGGAATGAATTACTTTCCCTTTTGAATATACAACGTTAATAAGCTCCTGACCTCGATGGAAGACCATTATAACTGAAACATTCTTGAAAAGATTATCTCGATACACTCGAGGAAAAAATATTTTTTGTTAACGTCTGAAAGCATTTTCGTCCGCCATGTTTTTAAGAAAAAATTTAAGATCTTGAATTAAGGTGGGTTCAGCAGAGCTGTTTTTTTATTGTTGAGTTCGTAGCTTTTTTGACTAAGTACTTATAAAAATATAAAAACTTACAAGTACCCTATTGGGATAATCACAGCTACAGCATCGCATGATAAACTAAGTGAAGTACTCATTTTTCACCGAGATTATTTGCGGGATTTTCGACTTGTTTAAATATTATCTAGGTAACACATTTTTATTCAAAAACATTAAGTAATAGGTACTTAATGTTTTTTCTTCAGCAATGTTTGGATACGTTACCAACTCTACAAAATGCTCAAGTACTTGGTATTATTATATATATTGGATACGGCAATTTGCTGAAGACCGTACAATGTGGAGAGGTGAAGGGGAAATTGTTGAACATTGGAACAGTATCGGCTGGTAAGATAAGATGACTTCATTATTATATAGGGATTCTTCTTTATAAAGTTCTAACGAGTTTTCTACCGCTGAATACTTGGTTGTTTGTCACCTGTTAACCGCTCGTATGAAATATTCGAGCGGGGTGAGGGGGGTGATACGTGTAATACGTCGTCTCGCATAGTTACCGGAGCTATGCGGACCCCGCTCCACTCGCTGAAATAGTTTGACAACTCAGGACGAACATATTTACGTTTATGTACTGCGATTCATCGACGATACAACCTCTAGACTTGTAATAACGGACAAGTTCTGTAGAAACATCTGACTAATAAATCAGATATAAGATACCACAAGAGACAACGTTCGACCAATCGCGACGCTTCCGTGATGTTTCGCCATGTTGTTTCGTGAATCAAGCCAATCATAACGCAGCGTTCCGCTTCCCTCCTCGTCTCCCTTACCTCAGCTATTTGACAGAATAAATACGATGCGGAAAATCAAACATTAGTAGCTTCATTACAAAAAGAAGGTTTAAAATATAGTGCGTGTCATGAAAGAGTCCACGGATTTTAATGGAACTAATTGACAAGTCATAATAATTCTACGCAGCACGTGCGAAAATGGCGCCGCCGTCGCCGCGGCCGCAGGACTTCTTTCGTTCTTAACCCCCGACGCAAAAACGACGGGGTGTTATAAGTTTGACGTGTCTGTGCGTGTGTGTAAATGTGTATGTGTCTGTCTGTCGATATTAATGTGTTTTTTTTTGTTTGAAAGGTATATCAGTCGAGACTGTTCTTAGCTATGTTTGGTGGAAATCGGTTCAGGTCTTCAAGGTCATCAGATCGTTTGTTAAGTGTGATAGGAATGTTACACGCTCAGTTTGCTTGCAAGCATATGTGGGATAAGTTATTGTTTTTTATTTTATTTTGGTAGATAGCTACATGCCCATACCCCCTCCGGTCGGTTGAGGGGAGGCCTGTGCCCTGTGTATTATTATTATTTTTATTAAATAAGTTAAATAGTCAAATCTTAAAACTAAAGATACAATTTATCAATAAAATTATTAAAAAAAATCTTAGTCCATAAATAACACGCCCCTGACCGTGCCCGGTGCAAAGGTTCCCATAACGCTAAAAAAAAGTTATTGTTTTTTTTTTAGGGTTTACCATTTTTAACCTTTTGTCATAACAATTGAGTACTTTTTTTGGTCGGGATTTATTTAAATTTTTAATTTAATTTTATGTAACAAAGCGTAGGCGTCTATTTGTTTGTATCGTCGATGAAACGAACGTGTATGCACTGCTATTCTGCAGAACTGACTCAGGACTAGTACAGGGTCGAAATAGGTCATATTGTAAAATAATAATTTCCAGTGTAAAAGTTCTCTTTGAGTCCGTTACGTACATAGCATTGCAGGGTAGCTTTACAGTGAATATCGGAGTTCCCTGTTGCATAGGCTCAATTTATTACAGCCAGGAACACTGAAGAGTGTTTTATTTCACTCATGGTTGTGTTATTCAAAGCAACTGGTTGCTCTTCGATTTATTCCATTTTCAAAGAGTTTAATATTTGTAAAATGTATTTAAAACTCAATAACTCGTTATGAACATCATTTATAGTTACGGGAAACCAGCATTTTTCTGCTGAGGGTTTATAAATATTTGTAAGTACTCTTATAAATATCAACGTGTGTATACTGTGTATGCAGAGGGTAAGCAAACTCTTAGGACAGATTGGCATACAACCACGGCTGTATTCTAAACATTACTATTCGGAAGAATTTCAGAGAAATATACTTATTTTCTAGTTTCATATATTTAAGAGCGTGATTTTTCCGTAGTCGGGTTTTAATTTAAAAACTTTTATTTTTATTTCTATAATTTTAAGGTCTTTTTTTATTACGATAACGTGCTTCACGTGCGTGTTTTATGCAAGATTTGGAGATAAAACCTACTCGGAACTTGTCTGAGCAGTCATGTTATTAATTCAAAGTAATTATCGAGTAAAACCCGCAAGTAAAGACTAGTAATATGTACCTGTCATTTGACCTAACACACTACCATTATGATAAATTATTTTTTATCGTTCTCACTTTATATCTTCTAGAGGGCGCGACATTGGAATAAGCGTAACGTCACATAACTTATAACCACTAGACAATCAAGACGCTTCTAGTGACACAATGGTGATAATTCCTGTAAAAACCATAAAAATTTTTTTTATATATATCTGTCATTTTCTTATCCACCGAAAAGGATACCAGCGAGATACTTTTTTGATGCGCCCAGGTTATTCATTCATTTACTCATTCTTCCTAAAATTAACTTTCCTTTTCGGCGGATAAGAAAATGACAGACCGTATAACTTAAAGTAAAATTAGGCGGTGTCTGCAGGAATCGGGGCCACTGCTCCATTTATTTTATTTTGACAGGTGGTTTAGAAGTTAGGTTAGGCGTGCATACACACAAAAATAAGTAGCGGTCAGACGCATAACCTTCCTTTTAGCTTTGGGTATAAATAGTTTTCTAGTATAGTTATATTAAAATACAGGTTTACGTTTAAGAGTACCCTTACTTACAGATGAGATTCGCGCCCCCTTGGGTAACCCCTTACATTTATAACGGCAATCTATTTGTCTGGCCAAGTAACGTTACATGAAAGAATTATGGTTATCAGATGAATTGTCGTCAAGCGTGAACCTATTCACGATGAATTTAACATTTAAAACAGTGTTAAAGCTGTTTACAATTAAATTCAAATTAATCTACAACGTTGGATCTGCTTGATTAAATTATCCCTTTATTCATATTGATACCCTGAGGTCAGTGAACCGATCTTACACGCGTGGTATGTCTTCTCGGAGTTGCATGTGATGTGGAATTTCTCAGGAGTGTGGACCCCTTTGCATACGCCCTCGAGCGTGTTGGTAGCGTGTGGAACATTCAGATGGGTGCTTGGTATGTGTAGGTCTTCATTACTTACATTTTCACACAAGCCTTCCCATAATCAACCTAAGAGTATGGAGCATACTTTACCACGCTGCTCCGCTGCGGGTTGGTAGAGGTGTTTTTACGGCTAGTAGCCGGGACCAACGGCTTAACGTCCCTCCGACGCACGGAATCATCTTACTTTTTCAGGCAATCAGATGATTTAAGCCTGAACCTACCAAACAAAGGAGAATCTCACAAAGTCATTTAGACAATGAACCCAGTCCTTCCCGGGACCCAGGGGCGAGCCTAATACTTACATTTTATTTTGTACCTATCTGCAATATTAATTTGTTTCCTAGGCACTACTATGTAACATTCCACGACCAGTGAGGAAAATAATATAATATTTCATCCTACCTATTATTGTAGACATAATAGGTACACTGCTTGACCGAAAGTAATTGAACCTTATTTAATAATTATTGTACACAGGAGTATAACAGGTATGTGAGAGTGAAAGAGTAATGAGGAAAGGACAAGCATACTTTTTAATACAGACATTAATAAAAAATAAATAACCTTCTTTACTGAAGTCGATTAAAAGTATGAAAAAAGAATAACGGTGTGTGCTATCACTATATATTTAACATTTTAACTTTGCAGTTTTTCTTTAATAAGTACATTATACAGAGTGATAGTGACATCGTAACGAAATTGTTGAGGGATGATTCTGAGTTGACATCAAGTAGAGAATTTTCCGATAAGAAATTCCACTTGATATCAACTCAGAATCATGGTCTGAATCATCCCCCTCATTTGTTACGGTGTCACTAACATCCATACCTTCTTTTATGTCTACCTGTATATTTTGCGACTGAAAAGTCCACTTGATATCAACTCAGAATCATGGTCTGAATCATCCCCCTCAGTATTTGTTACGGCGTCACTAACAATCTGTATATATTATATACATAAGATCACGCCTGTTTCCCGTTGGGGTAGGCAGAGACTACGACCCTGACACACTTTCGCTTCTTCCACGCAGTCTTAGTATTATATGTAAGTTACATATATTTTGTATTTAATTGAAATTACACGTACCTACATGTGTAATAATTACCCTCAATTACAATACAACTTCAACAACAAATAGTTATCCCTCCAATTTACATAATCGAACAAGAACAATTAAGAACCTCATACAATATTAGCAATTAAGTTGGCCCAACTTGACAGGGTATGTAAATGTGCTAAGTGTGGAAGAGTTGGAAGTTTCAAACAAGGAACTATAGAGTACTGGCAAACTTGGGACTTATCCTGGCACACAGCGGTATACTGCTAAATACTGCCACAGTGCAGGGATAACAGTGGATTAACTTCACACATGCTGAGTACCTAGCTTTAATCTCACTAGCAGACACCTAAGTCTCATTAACGGGGTCAGCGTTCTCCAGCCATTAGCACTGGAGCCAATCTCTGAATAATCCCTCGCAATAACGAATTCACGTTTATCGAACACTCAGAAAAGCGCTGTGAAAGCAATGTAAATATGATCTCGTGCTTCGACCAATGGGGAAATCCGGCTACCGTATTTTTATAAGTGCTATCAACGGTGCTAGTATGAACTTAACCCACTGTTCTCTTTCTCCTACGCTGCAACCTTCTCGGAATAATTTGACAGTAAATTGAAAACTGACTTGAGAGGCTTCTAAGCCACACGTGTATAGTGTATTAAGGAGATGAAGATCTTATCCCGACGAGGTACATTTCAAAGTACCTTTACAGCACGAAGTGGAATTATCGAAGCTAGGGAGGTAAAATTCTAAATTTAAGAAGCTTATAAAATATAACATGTCATGAAAACTACTTTCCTGCACACGCAGGAAGTACAAAATTACAAACAAAAGGGAAATAGAAGAACTCAATACAAAGCCTTATTGCTAAGTTGTTATAAAATTCACATAATATACGTAATAACACAACCATTTAAATAATTAACATTACCAACCCTACTCTTTTGCCACTTTCCACAGTAATATTGTGCATGAAGCCGAAGACAACTCATAGCTTCTGATATTCATATCATACGTACACACTTCAATGAAACAAATTCTTGGTATTAATTGTGTTCCCCTAGTTATAAAATAACTTGTAATGTACATCTGCGCACCGGACGAGCACTGAGCACTTTACTGTGCACTAGAACTGTATATACCCATCTTTAAATAAGTATCTGAGTATTGATACGTAGATTATACTTACTTAATAGGCTATTTTTATAACACAGTCTATTTAGATACATTTTAGAAACCGTAAAATTCCAGATTAAGTATATCAACTTCATCCTTTTTGGGGTTTGCAAAAATTTTTTCACGTACAGTCATGAGCAATATAATGTACCCACTTTAGGACTCTGTCGCACTAACATATTTGACATTTGGTAAGACTTACAAGAGAGAGAGAGAGGTAAGAGTTCAATTTGTCAAAAAAGTTAATGTGACATGGTACCAAAGTGTATACATATTAATGCTCGTGACCGTACACTATGTACGAAGTACGTAAATTAAACTACATCCTTTTCAATTCAATTGGAAGTGGTGGCCCCGCGACAGAGCATCACACTAAAAATGTCTGGTATTAAATGTGTTCCTCTAGTTATTGAGTAACTTGTAATGTAAACCTACATTGACTTAGAAGATGTGGTACTGTTGCAGTTACTTGTCATTTTTTCACCTCAGACATAACACCTTACGTAATGATGTAGATTCAAAACTGTTAAATTGACCTTCAACTAGTTTTTCCATGATAATTACGAGGATTATATGATTCTTATTTCACAGATCAACTAACGCCCGTAAAACAATTACAGAAATTGCAACAATTGTCTTTTATTCAACTTTTTATAGTCAATTTGAATTAAATATGAAATTGACTAGAAGTACTACGAAATAAAACACTGGGAAAAAGTGTCACTTTTGCAACTGCAGCACGCTAGAATGCAACTTCAAAAGCGAATGCAGCGATGTTCAATGCAAAAATTGCAAATTGTGCAGGCGGAGCACAATTAAACAAGTTGGAAAAGTCCATATTCACACAGTTACGAGCTTTTCCAATTGTGCGCGACACAAGAAACGCAAACAGGGATTTAAATCGGAATATTGTCACTGTTTTCTGTTTGCCTCCATCTGCCTGTTTGGACCCTAAATAAAAGTGTACAACTTGCTCGTCTGATAAAATAAATTAAAATTAATCTACATCAAATCATTAATTACCCTAGCGTTATCCCGTATAGCACGGGGCTCGCTTATCTAACCTGAAGATTTAACAGGTCCTATTTTTTACAGAAGCGACTGCGCGTCTGACCTTCCAACCCTCGAAGGGAAAACCAGCCCAATACAGGTTAGGTCACATACCTTCGAAATGCATTTCTTGGGAATGAGGGATTCCTCACGATGTTTTACTTCACCGCTGAGCACGTTGATCATCATTTATGATCCAAATATGGATTCGAAACAATTCTAAAAGATTGGGTAGTAATCGGGACCAACACGTCTTAACGTGCTTTTCGAAGCGCGGATCATCTTACTTTTGCCAAACAATAACGCCTTTAGTACAGTATAGCTACAAAATTATACATGTAATATTCGCATCTAAGTTACGAAACTGTTACATAATTCCCCAAGAAAAACTTGCCTGAAGTTGTGAAGTTCTCAAGCGGCTTCAAGCCTTCCGATTGTAAATTTCTTGGCAAAAACAATGTAATGTTAAACTTCGTGAAAATGTGACGCCATTTTAAATCTCTGGTTCACCCAGTGGGACCAGTTACTTCCCCACTCAATAAGAACGCTCATAACCTAACAGGGACTTCCAATTTTATGACACTTTCAGTGAAACCAATGAACGGATTATGAAACTTTAGTAATATCCGAGATTTATTTCCATCACTTAAAAGTTTTATTTGTTTATACCATTTCTGGCGATTTAAAGTTTAACTATTATACGTGTTTGTCAGCTGTGACCTTTTAACCTTTGGAACGTTAAAACAAATTGTTACTGTTAATTTCACTCTCCTATTGTAAGTTTACGGTTTAATTATCTAGCGTTTCCAGTCAAAATTTTTGTAAGGAATAAAAATGTTTCATAAATGAACCATTACAAGCGCGAAATTAAATAGCCTACGCCCGTATAATCTTATTATCGGAGAGCTGTGGTAGGTCTATGCCTGCTATGCCTTTGGCCTTGGTACCATACAAGACCATTAACCGGCCCGAGGGGGACAGAGTCATGTCCTCTGCCCTCCACTGGGGCAATTCCTGTTCAGCGCCTCTTACCTGCTTCAGTAGGCAGGAGTGAGATGGTAGCTGAGTTTGAATAGGGACCCAGACCTACGGGGTATAACGTAAAACCCTTGCCCAGGGATACGGGTGAAGACCTCAACGGTTGCAGAGGCGAAGATGGAAGCCATCGGTACGGCAATGCAGGACGGAAGGGGCAAGTCACAGGGACTGTAACCTGGAATCTGACAGAGGGCAGCAGTAACTGTCAGTACTATTCAGAGGCGGAGGACAGGAGTCCTAGTATGGCTTTGTAATAGACTACTCTGGGCGCCATCCCACTTGGGTCCAGAGTACTGCGGGGCGGAAGGCAAGAGGGAAACCACTGCCCTATTTTTCCCTAAAAAAGTAGCATGGAAATGCTGCACCAACAAGAGCGTGGCTCTTAAATTGATGATGTGGTAGGTCACATGTTCAAATCTAAAACGGACATAAACCAATAATTTTTGTTTTTATCTATATCGTAGACATGGATATCATGCGAAAGGTCTTTGAAAACCGTAATTATTTTCCAATAATTAAATATGAATACCAAATTAATAACTACAGTGTTGCGTACTATTCAGTGACAAGTTTTTATGTGGGAAGTTGGGTTTTAATTTTACTAAGTTTTACTTACTAAATGTGGCTTAGGGAACCGCAAATTATATTTGCGCAGAGACATATTATTATAATGAAAATCTCATAATTCCCTTTTTTAAAAATCACATTGTGTTGTGATTTTCTTCTTCAAAACCAATTTCTGTCAATTAATATCAGTCGGTGTCAAAATCGAGGCACAAAATTTTACCTGGATTGAAATGATCTTGTCGATTTCGAGGTTTTGTCTACAAATATCACACCCGATTATGATTTTTGAAAAAAGCGCTCACGAGGTTTTTACTATAAATAAGGCAATGATAAAGATCATAAACAGACTACTTCTTTCATAACCTAGTCAAATAAGATACTTTTTACGAAACGTCAAAAGTCAAAACGAAAGTTTTCTTTGTAGTTTGTATGGACGTAGAGTCCTATGACGTTAGCAATAAAAGCGATCAAACGTCGTACGTGTTGTCACTTAATTCCTATATAAATTTCGAAATAATTCGAAAAGTTAAATGAGATTGATTTTTGATCATTATAATTTATCAGTGACCTTTAAAAGACGTCACATAAAACGTATACCATTATTACCTACGTCAATTTAAAGGTTAACCCAGCTATACCCCTCCATGCCACAGATCTGAATGAATCATTACTAGTGCGTGACTAGGCTCACGTCACATCGGTATATCTCCGCCATTTGTCACGCTCGCCACCGCTGTATGCCACGATCGCATTAACTGACTTAAACACGACCTTTACCTTTGATATATTTGACTTCTGTGTAAATAAATTAGCTTAATTCTACTGGGGAAAAGGGAAAAAACTTGAATGTTTCATATAAATAAAATAACGACCAAGGGTTATCACGTTTTTTACAGGGTCCGCTTACCTAACTTGAAAATACATGTCCGGTTTTTTTTAACAAGTGACTACCGACGCGCGAAATGAAAACCACCATTACAAAGTTAAGGGTTTTCCGACAATACATTGTTTTAAGTTACGCGGTTATTATCAGAATTAAAACACGTAATAACGGGTTCTTACCACGTTTAAATCAGGGATATGAGACTCCTGATATTTCGAAGTGTGTGCCCTCACACACTTGCAACAGTGCGGGTGCGGTAAGAACCCGTTATTATGTGTTTCTGACAATGTGTCCCTTCACCGCTGAACATGTGAAAAGTCAGCGCGCGGTCCCTCTTACTTTAAGAATTGGGTTTGGCGGCCTCGGTGATCCAGTGGTTTGAGCGTTGAGCTCACGATCCGGAGGTCCCGGGTTCAAATCTCGGTTGGGACATATCACAAAAATCACTTTCTGATCCCTAGTTTGGTTAGGACATTACAGGCTGACCTGATTATCACGTATAGAAGACACGTTACGCCGTTGGTCCCGGTTACTACTTACTGATATAAATAAGTAGTCGTTACGTGAGCCATGTTAGGGGCCTTTGGCGGCTCAATAGTAACCCTGACACCAGGGTTAAAGGGGTTGGTAATCCACCTCACAACCCACACGATAGAAGAAGAGAAAAGAATTGGGTACGTACTGTTTTTCTCACGCCTTAATCCCTAATGGGGTAGGCAGACACTTTCGATTCGAAATCCTAAGATTGATATGCTGAACCTTATGGTTATATATGATCTGCGCGTCCGTTAAAGCGTCTGTCATGTTAGAAGAACACAACTCCTCTATCAGTCCATACGTCATGACCGAGAAGAGAATGTAACAGGGTGTTCATAATTATCAAAACTAGAAGACGCACTACACAATAATATATTTATTCAGTTGTAACATAGTTTATATAAATTATATACTAATATATATTTTTGGCCACTGTGAGTGTATGTAACGATTGATGTATGTGGAGGAAGCAAGAGAACTGTCAGGATTAAAGCGAACGAAATTTTATAGTATGTGCTTAACGTGAAGCAAAAAAAAAACGAAGTTTATGTATGTATATATATATTTTTACCGAACGTATCAGTATAACAAAGAAAAGTAGCTGCTAGAACACTTCGACAGACAGCGCAAGACGTTTTTTAAAAAAAATTGTATTTAATAAAATTTTCCATTCATTGCAAACTTCCTGTCTTCTAAGTAACCACTAACGCAACAATAAAAATTACATACCTTCTCTTAGGTATAGAATTCGACTTAACTAGCTGGATAAAAACATAAAGCTAACTCCGTAAGAAAATACGCGTAATAAATTCAATTAAAACCTTGGTGCCGTGAGGTAGCGCCGCGGACTGTGACGTCACTCGTTTATCTACCCTATTTGTCACGGCTAAGCAACGACCGGACTACATTAAGCGGGCAAGTGGACACCCGCGGTAACTTACCGCCGCGTATTAGCTTTATCGCGGATTTATGTCACGGCTAAGTGTTATTTTGTGTACGCGAGACAAGAGTTTTATTTATATAACTGATTTTGTAACGAATAAATATACCCAGCTCTATACATTAATTTTGGTTTGGTGGTCTACTTGTACTAGAGTGATAAATTCGAGCTTTGTTAGATTAGGAGCGAGTATGGCCTTGTGACTCTGCTTACAAGAATTTACATAATATACTGATTTGTGAACTCGAGTACGTCGATTTAAATCTTAATTGAAACGAGAAAAAATAATAGTGTGTTTTAGGTGTGCTGATATTAGATGTAATGCTATTTTTGTTCATCATCATTATCAGCCGTACGACGCCCACTGCTGTGCATAGGCCTCCCCCAAGGATCTCCACGACGATCGGTCCTGCGCTGCCAGCATCCAGCGGCTTCCCGCGATCTTCACCAGATCGTCGGTCCACCTTGTAGCGGGCCTATCCACTGAGCGTCGTCCGACCCGTGGTCGCCATTCTAGAACCTTTCCGCCCCAGCGGCCATCGGTTCTCCTCGCTATGTATCCTGCCCACTGCCACTTCAGCGTTAGTTTATTGTTATATGAAAATTCCAGATAACGTTATTTCAGTACTGTAATTCGAAAATCCGTATTAGAGTCATAATATATTATGTAGATTGCCGATGTGAATAGGCTAGTTTCGAACTAGTCAAATCAGTCACTTTTTTCTAATCATCTTTTTTTTACGTGACTTATTGTAGATTTGCCGCAGATGGCATTAACTACTTGGCCGGACAAATGGGGAGCGCTGAAGGCTCTCACCTGGTGTTACTAAACGTCATAACAAGAAATTACTATGGAATTTGTATAAAAAAGCAACCTGTGACGTTATAGAAAAATGTGACAAAATCTCGCACTTATTAATACATTTTTCTTGATTACAATTCAAAAATAAGTAAAATAGAAAAAAGAAGACGTTGTTTGTCAGTCACCTTTACACCTGTCTTAATTTAGTAATCAAAAATTCATAATTTCTCTTTGACCCAATTGTACATTGCTATATGTTTGATGTTTTTATTATTAAACGGTATTTTAAACGGTTTTATTTAGTTCAACCCGTACGGTATTTGTTTGTTTATTTGGGTCAAAATTAGAAATTGAAATTTAAGTACCTTCCTGTTGTCAGACTGAAATTTGGTACACACCTTTAATTCCGATGACAGTACTATATAATAAAATCAATAACATTGTAAATCCACAAATTCTTATTTTAGTCCAATATGCTTAAAAGCTATTCTGCCTGGTACTAAAATATTCCTGAACTAGAAGTTCAAAATACCTACTTGTTATGGTGTGGGCTGCTTAATTTACCTACCAAGCAAACCCTGGTGTTAGTGTTCTTTCATAAACCGCTCATCAGCCGCTGACATGGTTCATCTTATCACGACCACTACCATCAGAGATAGTTATGACCGGGACCACCTACGTAGGTTGATAGCTAAGTAACTATTTATTTATTTTCTAGTTTTCAGGGCACATAAAATAAAACCGTTTAACTTAAAAAAAAAAAAACATTTTTTTTTGTAAATTAAACTCAATATTCGTGACCTCCCAGACTGTCTACCAGCAGAAGGCCGTTACTGGTGGTAAACATAAGTACCTCTCCGTCCCCACCCCAATGAATAATGTACCCCTAGGGGCTGGTTTTAAGGGGCGGAAAGTTGTGGCATTTGGCTCCACTGGCTGTCGGCCCGAAGTGTCTAGAGATGTGACTTTATCGGATTTTAAATGAGATTAGGAAGGTTTTTCTGAAGTCGTAATGACTATTTTTTTCATTTATAATACTCCATGGTAATTGGGCACGTAAAAAGAAGACCTCCAGATTATGTGGGTAAAGTTACAGCCAATCTAAACATACCAGGGCTTAGACCAAGAGGACGACCAAAAACAAGATGGGCGGATGTGGTCAAAAAGGACCTGTGTATCTGCAATGTCTCCGAGAACGACACGTCCGATAGAGCGAAGTGGAAGAGTACGAAGAAGGCAGATCTCACCATCAGATGGGAAAATAAATGTCAAGGAGAGAGAGATAATACTCCATGGTAAAAAACAGTTTGGGAAATGTGGAAGAATGAACGAAAAAAGAAAGCTGTGGGTGGACACTTAACTCAGAAAACGAAAGATTATCTACTGTCTCAGACTCAGTATAAAGATTTTGATGCGAATGGAAGAAACGAAAATGGTGTGTGAAATTGCGTAGTAGGGAAACCTACTCATAACGCGCTACATAACTTTTGCTATATCCTATAGGATATCCCAGTTGGGGTAGTCAAAGGTACATTCGTCGCAAAATGAATTAATATCCACACCTCACCGAGCTTTCTGTTAAACCAACGTGATAGGTGCTGAACCGTATCGCCGTCTGTAAATGGACCTACTCCAATGGAAAATAGGCGTGATCTTATTAAAAAAAAATGGTTGATATAAATAAGATTTTTAATATTCAAGTCGAATTTATGCACTTAATTAATAAAATTACCTTGAAACAAACGTCTAAAAATAAATTATGAAAATGAATACTTTCTTTTGTTACTACACGGATATATCGCGTCACGGGATTTGATTCCGGAAGCCCATAGGCTAAAAAATAAAAACAATAGAACTTATGAAATGGAAAACCGGTTTTCGAATACTGAAAAAAAAATATTTTAACGTAACAATCAACGTGGCGGAAACATTGGTGCACTGCCGGGAATATTGGTGCATAGATTTTATTAGCATTGTTTAATTTTATTTTCGATTTATTGTTATTTCATTTATTTTAGTTTATTGTACAAAAATAAAAGAATTGATAAATTACCAATTTTTAAAAACGGGTTCTAAGTTGTACATACATACATACATACATAAACTCACGCCTATTTCCCACCGGGGTAAGCAGAGACTATAGAATTCCATTTGCTTCGATCCTGACACACTTCTCTTGCTTCCTCCACATTCATCAATCGCTTCATACACGCACGCCGGTTCAGAGTAGATCGTATTGAACCTTTTCTAAGGACATCTCCAATTCTAAGTTGTAAGTATTTTTAAGAAAAATAATATACCTGTTACATGTGTGTTGCCCACCCCATTAGGGATTACGGGCGTGAGTTTATGTATGTATGTATGTGTGTTATTATAATATATTATGTGGTATTTATCGTAAAAAATAGAGCTATGCGTGTAGGTAGCTGTTGTTAAAGATAGAACTGGCTAAGGGATGATCTGGCGATGGACGTTACACAAATTTAAATTCATACATTATTTTTTTTTTAAAGATTTTACCTTTCGGGATAGCTTTACTCGGAGAACGTTTGACATACATCGTAGCGTTACGGGTTCGAATCCCGGCTCGGGAACCACAGAATTTGGCTTATGAGTTTGCATTCATATTTGGAGTAAAGATATCACTTGGTCTCCAGGATTTGTGCCCGGTTAATGGTTATAGGCTCGCCCTCTATTGCATGGGACTTAATGCATACTAATACAGCTCTGCCTGCCCTTTTGGAGACACCGGCGCGACGCGATGTATGTAGATTAAACTCCTCTACTAAAAGGTTAGACAACAAAATTCAACATACATACATACATAAACTCACGCCCGTAATCCCTAATGGGGTGGGCAGAGCCACAAGTAATCAAAGACAACTTGCAGCCACTGTTGATACGAAGTCCAAAGATGGATATGATGAACCTTATGGTGATAAGGGATCAGCCTATCGCCCATAACATTAGTCCATCATGTTAGAGGACACAATCCCTCTGTCGGTTTTTACGACATGCCCGGGAAGAGAAGCAGCTGAACGTGTTCTATGTTTTTTATATGCTCCCAGAACAGCATAGAAGCAAAAACAAAATTCGATTCAGAATAAAATAAAACAACTCTCTTTAAGCGAATTATACAAAGACCTACATTGCAATTAAGAACCGTTGACTTAAACAATTCCCTCGCCGACCCTCACAATCAGTTTGGAATTCCAATTCAGGTTCAAATGCCCGACAGTTCACTACGTGCACTAACAATTTGCTCAAACATGAAAAAGCGGCACTTGACCGCGACAGAACGAAGCAAAAAACATCCCTTTCTGACTCTCTGAGTACTGGCATAGACGATACAACCAAGTGGACACCCTTATGATTGATTTTTTGCATAGAATTTGTCCTATCAACTAGCTGAGGTGTGAGAGATACGGATTGATGCGTTCTGATTAGCTCACTCAAGACCCTAAACATATCGAAAGGGAACGGAAGCTTTTTTTAACCCTGACCTATTGTTGGTTTGCTACTTGGCCGAACAAATGGGGAGCGCTGAAGGCTCTCACCCAGTACAACGTTTAAGACACAGGCCTGAGGGTGCCCAGTTGGGCGCGAACCTCGGCTCAGGGCGTTGTCTGAGAGGAAGGATATTTGAAAGAATTAATTGATCCTAGTGGGTCGATAGCGATAAGCGCTAATTGAGGGAAATCGTCGACCACGCCGGCGGGGTGGGTATCGGGGTCCTGAAGTGTTTGGTGTCGGTCACGGAAGCAGTAACGATTAGTCGAATGTTACATCTTATCAATTATCATCTGATTTATTAGTCAGGTATGTTCACAGGACCGATTCGTCTGTTATAATGAGTCTAGAGGTTGTATCGTCGATGTGTACTGGTAACATTACCATGTTGGCTCGGCCAGTCGGAATAATTTAATAGAGTGACGGCTTTTGAGCTGCGCACCATTTCCCCTCAACTTTTGCTTTTCTAGTTTTTACTCATTTTTAATAAAATGCCTACACAAAGCCCGGGTCCGTTGCATTTCTTTCCACTTACATTTGCTGCGGATAATGAATTCCATGATAAATACTATGAAAAGCTTTTTTTTTAATTGGCTCGGAATCGAGTGTTTTAAAATTGTTTTCTATTTGCCGCATAGCTTTATGACACTTGTGCCCAGCAGTGGAAGTATATTCTACCCGTTGCCTGGGTATTCATGTATTTACTAGAATTATTGAGAACTTATTTAAAAAATCAATGGCTTTGTCGACTTTCACGACATAAGCGTGGGAATTGTTTGTCACTGGTGGCCTGTTTACGCCGACACTAAGTCACCCATCCATTGCATACTTAACATAATTCCTATCAGCCGATAAGATAAAATAGGTCAGAATTTCCTACTAAAACAAGTATCAGTTGAACCTTCACGATTTATCAACGTTACATCCCATATGCAGAAGTCGTGTCGTATTATGCAAATGATGGTATTATCGTCGTTGTATCACGTATCACGTAGTTTAACGTAACACGGTTATTCGAAAGCTATAAAGCACCAAAAACATCGCATTTGCAACAATTTATGTTCGGCTGCGATTTACTGCGATGAGATACGGCGCGCGAGAGTTACGAGCGTCGATAGCCGCGCGTATTACGTGTGCTACGGGGTGGACAGTCGCCTCTACAGATGTTATACGCCACTAATTGGCCGCAAATACCCGTATACTCGATTCATCATCATCAGCCCATTAACGTCCCCACTGCTGGGGCACGGGCCTTCCCTATGGATGGATAGGGAGAACTGGCCTTAAACCATCACGCGGGTTCAGTGCGGATTGATGGTTATTAACGATTGGTGCCTTCCAAAGCACGGAGGAGCTCTGAAAACTTTTTTTTATTTTTGTGGTCACCCATCCAATGACCAGCCTTTGCGAAAGTTGCTTAACTTCAACAATCGCAGACCAAGCGCGTTTACCGCTGCGCCACCTAGCCTCTCGGTTAGAATAAATATAAAGCCAACAAAGAGTTTAGCTGTTTAGGTATACATGTCTGTAGTCGCCGAGAAAAACTAGGCTGCTGCTTAACGGCATTTTGGACCAGTTCTGTCCTACATTATCTTTTACTTACCTACTTGAGCAATCGGCAAATTATGTTGTGGGGCGGAAGACAAGAGGGAAACCACTGCCCTTTTTTTCCCTAAAAAGTAGCGTGGACAATGCTACGCCGACAAGCGTGGCTCTTAAATTAGTGATGTGATTTGTGTATTATGCAAATCTTTAATTGACATTTATCCTATGACTTTACTTACTCAGTAATGACGATGACATGATTGGTATATGATGTGAAAATACGTAAATAATATGCATTATTCTAACGATCAATTTAGCTATTGTGTGACCCAATTCCCAAAGTCGTCCTTCAAACTGCACAATATTATTTAAACTTTACCATAATATAATTTAGAACGACGTGGTTTACGTACCTTAATTACCATAATAATACTGACAAACCTCCATAATGGATGAAGCCAACCAAAATCCATGAATGCATTAACGGAAAGCTAATTTTCAATATTCGAATATAATGATGCAATATTTCAATGTGTACTTGAAAATATGGGCGAAGTCACGTGCATTCACCTGTAATGCATGCTGGTAGGGCTGGCAACGTGCCAATGAATAGCAGCTCCAATTTATTGCCGAGGATCCGTTATGAATTGAAAATTTCAACCTTTACTGGAAGGAAGTTCCTAAGGTCAGGTGTGTCTTACTTACCTCTTTTTTCCCAGCCTATTGTGTACAAACCAATGGATGACACTTACACAGGATCAGAAAAGATGGCGGGACTGGAGCCCTATACCTAGGGATGCAGGCTGAATAGATAGATTGTATTCCACTGCTGAGCAAAGGCCTCATTTCTCCTCTTCCACAGTTTTCTATTCAATGCAGATGTCTTACCAATCCCTTTTAAAAGCATAATATCACATTGCTTAGGATTTTCCTCTGCTACCACCATTAAAATTATAGTTATTTTGGTACGAGTATTTAATTTATCAGCAAAGCAAAGGTCATCTTCTTATAGCGTGTGGGTTTTAAGGATTACCAACCTCATCAACCCTGGTGTCAGGGTTACTATTAAGCCGTCAAAGGCCCCTGACATGACTCATGTAACGACTACGTACTTACTTCAGTAAGTAGTAACCGGGACCAACGGCATAACGTGCCTTCCGAAGCACGGATCGTCTTACTTTCGGACAATCAGGTGATCAGCCTGTAATGGCCTAACCAGACTATGGGTCACAAAGTGATTTTTATGAGTCCCACCGGGATTCGAACTCAGGACCTCCGGATCGTGACCCCAACGCTCGACCACTGGACCACGGAGGCCGTGAGCAAAGATCATTCCAGTTATTTGAATGTTGATTTCACTTATAATTGGCTGCATAATTGAACACATGTTGATCATTGGATTAATTATCGTGTGGTAAGATAGAGGTTGTTCCATGCTCATTATCATTTCATGTATGACATAGTCACCTATATCGCATGCTAGCAACGCCAACATTATAGGCGATCGATGGGCTGCTAACCTACTGTTATACAAATACCTAACACCAAAAGTGGTTACAGTTTGTGCCTCATCTAAAATTAGACATGTTAGGAGTAACTGAGATATTGTTATTGCAATTAGTGGGATATTTATAGATCTGTTACAAGAAGCCTAAATAAGGAATCGTTATTGGAGCAGATAGTGCCACAAACATTCAAATAACAAGTTGCAGAAGCTTTAAATTGTTGACTTTAACACAAACTTGTCACTACAGATGACAATCCCGATCTCCATGACAGTTGACAGTTGCAATGGCTAACCAGTCACGTAATGGCTCTGTTATGAGTGCACGCACTATACCCCGCGCTACATATGTCCGGCGCGCGATTGTGTCAAATTTGTTCTGATGAATGTTCTCCTAGTACCCGCGTTATTTGTTATTCTTCATCCAGAATGGAGTTAAATATGGGATATTTTCCTACAGAAGCTTTGTTCGGAGTATACTGGCCCAAACATCTCGCAGTAATCAGTGTGATGGAGTGTAGTCCATACCTCTTCCAGTTGATTGAGAGGCCAAGCCGCCCAACTGGGCACCTTCAGGCCTGTTGTCTTAAGCGTTGTACCGGGTGAGAGCCTTCAGCGCTCCCCATTTGTCCGGCCAAGTAGTTAATGCCATCTGCGGCAAATCTACAATAACTCACGTCAAAAAATAAATGAAAGGCCAAGCAGTAGGAGGTATTAAAGACTGTTTACATTTTATATATTAAAGAGGTGATTGTATCAACCATAGAAAACAATGGACCAAGATAATTATACAACTGACAATATCTTATTATGAAAATCTTATAAAACTCTATTTAATTCGCAGTAGACTCTCGAATAGACTATTTTGGGCAACATCCCACTCGCGTCAGATAAAGTACTGCGGGGCGGAAGGCAAGAGGAAAATCACTGCCTTATTTTTCCCTAAAATGTAGCATGAATATTGCTACACCGACAAGAGTGTGGCTCTTAAATTAATGATGATGATGAGACTCTCGAAGTGGACCACTTGCTAGCGTAAATGAAAGTTGAATAATAGTTCTTTACAAGATATTTAATTTATGATCAAAATGGTAAAAATAGGAGGACAAGAAGGAAACAAGCAATCATTGAAATTAGGAAGCTTTGTGAAGTGAATGTTACACGTGTGAGTAAATAAACGGGTACTACCTTCTGTTGGTTAACATCAAAGAACTGCCGCAGGTTTCGAATCCAAAGGATAGACCATCTTAAGAATTCCGCGCGAAGCCTTCAGAATTAGACATTAACTAATAAAAAAAAAAACTTATATTATGTTGGAAGCCAGGGGGAAGGGACCGTTGGAAAAGATGAAGGCAACAGAGTCGGCAGGCTACGTAGGGACAGCCCCGCTTTTATGACCCGAACCCCGAACGTGGTCTTCAGCCAGACCCCAAGCTTGGTCCCCTTGACCGGGGAGAACAATATAATAGAACAAGGAAGCCATTAGGCTATGTTTTGGTGACCTAGAGAAACATTTGGTGGTGATCGACGTCAACTGGAGATAATTTTCATTTTGTCCCTCACTATAAAATAAATTCCAAAGCAATAAAATTGAAAAATATAAAATTCAATTATTTCCAAATCGTATTGAAAAATATTTTTACAATTGTGTCTCTCATGTTACTTGATATGCATTGAACGGATTTTTATAAAGTTCCCGTAGGTGTGGCGATGTTCTAGATAGTTTTCTACTAATTTCCCCGCGGACGGGGTCGGGCGCGCTAGATAGTTATGAATAAATTACGCCTTTCTCGGAATTGGTTCTATTTCCAATATCATATTCCTCCTTTTGGCCGTAAATGGGAAAGAATATGTCTAATGTCTTACCACCAGCACGACTGCAATAAACAACATTGACCAACATTTTACTTTAGAATTAAATTAACTGAATGGATATATGGATATCCTACTCTTTTAATACAGTAAAATAAAATTATTATACTAATATATAATATTAAATAGTTCAAGTTCAGTACTATTAGTGAGTATAATTTTAATATGCTTAATGTTTTACAATAGCTTCAATGCCCGGTACGAGTTAGACCTATCAAAGTATAGAGAGAGGGAGGCAGGAGGGTGTAGGTACAGTCAGTCCAGATTAGGCCGATCAGGGGGTTAAAAAAGCCACATCAAAACAATTAATCCAAAAAAGCAATATTGCTATTTTACATAACTGTGCGCACTTACTTTTGTATGCGCAAATGTCAAATTGCAATTATGCTTTTGTAGATGAAATTGCTTCGATGTGGCTTTTTTAACCCCCCTGTTCTGTTCTATCTAGCAATAAATATGATAAAGTTTTCAATAAATGAATCCTAAGCATTATGCGTGATGCGAAAGAGTTCAGCTTTTTAGACCGCTTGAATGTATCTGGAGGAGGAGCTCGGTGGCGCAGCGGTAAACGCGCTCGGTCTGCGATTGTTGAAGTTCACCAACATTCGCAAAGGCCGGTCACATGATGGGTGACCACAAAAAAAATCATCTCGAGCTCCTCCGTGCTTCGGAAGGCACGTTAAGCCATTGGTCCCGGCTGCATTAGCAGTCGTTAATAACCACCAATCCGCACTGGGCCCGCGTGGTGGTTTAAGGCCCGATCTCCCTATTCATCCATAGGAAAGGCCCGTGCCCCAGCAGTGGGGACGTTAATGGGCTGGTGATGATGAATGTATTCTAATTCTAGGTACTTTTGGATAGTTTTAAGACAGTAATTATACAGAAAGTTTGTAAAAAAAAGGTTAGTGATCATTTAGATAATATAAATGTATGAGACTACCTGTCTGGGGACTGATATTGGGCAGCCAAATTACCAAAATTTTAGAACAATATTTTATGTTTTTTTTTTCATCCAAGGCCTTGTGCCGAGGTTTTTCTTGCAGCTTCTTTTCCCCGGCTATACAGGTTGTGAACAGGTTTTTAGGCGGATGAGACGTTTGTTAAAAAAATAGATTAAAAATGTAAATATGTTACCTACTGAACAAAGATATTTATGAATTTGAATTTGGTACTAAATGAAAGGCGAAAATTATGATATCACAATACAATATTGTTTCTCCTACAACACGTGTAAATGGTTGGTAAATATGAAACAATGTGTAAGTAACACGTATTGTATTGTTCCCGTCCACAACAAAACGAATGCTTTGATAAAATGCCGAGCGGCTGTCAGATACATTGACGGGAAATAAAAAACATTTTTGTGATTAATTCCGGGCTGCTAAACCAGCGGCTTTAATCACAATTTTATTCGTTTTTGGTAAATTACGAACAAATACAAAACAAAAATACAATATGGGTCTAAATCCTTTGCCTAGACAAAGAATAAAGTACAATACTACGTATAGAATGGTAACTCTTCGCTCCGCATCAATTCGTATTGCGCGTCGATCGGGTCTTAACTGTAAAAGGCCATAAGGGAGAGCGCGCGCGAACTTTCTGTCTCATTCGCACTTACGCCTGAGACGGCACACAGTAAGAATGAGATTTTTGTATGGAGTGACCGAGGTGTGGACTAAGTAAAAACAAGTAAGAAAAGGAGTCTCATTTTAATGAGAGTATCACCCATCTATCTGTACTCATAGTACTAAAGCGGACCGTGACATATCCTACGTCCCAATTGGTTCCATCGTGGTAGTCGATGACGTAGAAATAGAAATGGAAATACTCTTTATTTGTCTTTGAAAAGGGTACGTTAATAGATGGATGGATATAAAAGTTTCGCCTTATCAGCTTTGAACAATAGCATGCAATAATACTGTTACAATTTAGGTATACTTGTATGTCATGTCATGTACTTGTGAATAATCATTACATTATCTCACTACGTATAATAATCAAATCAATTAATTTCGTTATTTGCATAATTAAGTCATTCATTACAACAAAATTAAAGGAAACATCAACACATTTTCGAATTCAATATTTTTGAAATAAGAATTCTTTGACGCTATATTTATGATAAAGAAGCCAGCTATATAACATTTTTTTTAAATTTTGAATGAGGTAATTCTTTTAAATAAGTTTTTAATAACTTTGTCACTCCTACTGTGTACCAATACCTACTTATACCTAAAATAAATGATTTCTATTCTATTCTATTCTATTGCGTTTGGTTTAAGGTTATAAATTATCATTCCCCGTAGGGTTTGCTCTCCTATTATCAGAGCTTGAGCATCATCAGGGCGTAAGAAAATGCCCCACTGTTGGGATGATCTCACCCGCTGTACCGCTGTAGTCGCAGCCAGAGTGTCACCCGCTGTGGTCATGGCCCGGATCACCTGACGCGGTAAAATGCGTCGTGATGGATGCGACCGTCCGGGTGTCGCCGGATGGCCACCAGCTGCCCGTACCACAAGCGTACGCATTTTCTTTGTTGTGAAAATACAAATAAAAATAGGTCATTTCCTTTTTCAAATGCCGTTCTATTTTTGAATTCTTTTTACTAACACAGTTGGCTCGATCGATGCGGCTCGAGCCCCATATTTTGCCTAATGTATAGAGTTTGTATAATTAGAGCGTGCAGAGTTAAAAAGCTTGGTTCTACATGAAATCTGATAGCTTTTTGATAATGCGATCAATATGATTTCGTCTTGGCAATATTTTACGTGTAAATGTTTTTGGTGGGATCATTATTTATCTTGTAAGTTATGTCTGTGGACTCGTAACTCCCTCAAAGTGCTCGTTCACTTACTTCAATATATATTAACTTTATAATTTACAGCTATTTGAATTTGAGTTACGATATTGGACTGGAAATGAACATTCTTAAATGATTAATATTAATTTATACAATTTCGTGTCATAATTCTGATATCTTTACATGCATTTTGACATGTAGATCCAACAAAAAGCTGTTTTTGACGTAAGTTATTGAGATTTGCCGCAGATGCCATTAACTATTTGGCCGGCCCAATGGGGAGCGCTAAGACAGTACAAAATTTGATGATTTCCCTCAATCAGCGCTTATCGCTATCGACCCACTAGGATCGATTAATTCTTTGAAATATTTTATCTCTAAGATGACGCCCTAAGCCGAGGTTCGCGCCCAACTGGGCGCCCTCAGGCCTGTTGTCTTAAACGTTGTACCGGGTGAGAGCCTTCAGCGCTCCCCATTTGTCGGGCCAAGTAGTTAAAGCCATCTGCGGTAAATCTACAATAAGTCACGTTAAAAAAAAAGTTATAAGGGTGCCCGGTGGGTGTGCGAATTACTTCCTTATTGTGCTGAGAGTAAATAAAAAAAGATATGCTTATCATCCCAGGAGTGTCATGAAAATCATTTAACGTGTGCCAACGTTCTGGGGAATGGGCGCCACCAGTCACCGTCTGGTTCATTATCATCCATTTTTCGAATCAAAAGCTGCAATTAATTCTTAATTATTATGATCACTGGCCTGACTGCACTGATTAATGGCGTTTGAAGTCCAGTGATGGAGCGTTGGACTCATGATTCGAATGTCCCATTTTGTGATCCCTAGTTTGGTGAGGACTTCACAGGCTGATTATCTGATTGTCCGAAAGTAAGAGGGTCCGTAAAGGCAAGATAAGCCGTTGGTCCCGGTTACCTTACTGATGTAAGTACGTAGTCGTTACATGAGCCATGTCAGACGCTTTAGCGGCTCAATAATAACTCTGAAACAAGCGTAATTTTATGTATGTATCTAAGATTTAAGTTTACCTACTGTTGCGTCAAATTTTCGTCGAGCTATACCACAATGACTGTTCGCTGATAAATCCCTCAATGTTTCTGCGTGGCGGTCGTTTGTAGGAATTTCTGCGCAGTTGACGTTTTACGGGCAATCTTGCGGTGCTCGGTATTATGAGGAAATATTACAGCGGGTACGCAGGATTAATGTGGAGCACTTACTGGCCTGGCTTTAATGTGCCGTGATGCTCCACAGTCCCCAATTTTATGTCCGAAAGTATGATTCCTCTGAAATATATCATTCAAGTTTTGCGAGTGTATTTCTAAACAATGCAACTTTTTAATATCTTTGCGCCTACCACAGTGTTTCGTATGGCTACGTGCCTATAAAATATAGGTATACAAAGAGTATACATATACACTTTAGAACCTTACTTTACGCCCAACAGGGCTTAACGCTGGTAGTCTTCAATTTGTATCAGGTGACAGCCCTTAGCGCTTCCCATTTATCTAGTCAAGTAGTTAAAGCCATTTGGGGCAAATATACAAACACGCGTCAAAAAAGTAATAATTTAGAACTCTGTGGCAATATATTTTTTTAATTCCTTCTTCTCTCGTGTGATTTCATCAGCCCTGGTGTCAGGGTTACTATAATATTGTACGGTTAACTTTACAGTAGATAGTGGGATTGTTTTAAATAGACAAATTGTTTAACGCGACAAGGTTCTATTCTAAACTATGTTCACATTTTTGACATGACCGTACACACACTTTGTTTTCTTAATTATCCTGTATCAACTGATCATTGAGCATCATTTCAACTTAAAATACGCCGACAAAATAGGAGTGACCGGCGATTCCGGAGAAAATCCCTACAACAAGTACAAATAAATCACACTTTATATACTACAACTTATTACTTTTGAACTAAATAGGTTCACAACGGGGCATAAACTTTCGGTAAGACACGCAAAACAACTCGAATTTTGGTTCTCTTATAAAGTACTTCAATAAGAATACTTTACGACTTAATTTGTTTACGAACTGTTCAGTGAAACAATTCATTCTAGTAAGTTCTTTTACGAAAATAAACCCTCAAGAATTGTCATCCATTTCATAGGCTTTCACGCACATTATATCTCGTTTTGTCTTAAAACGTTACACACATAATGTAAGACATGGTTCCATTGTTAGGCCAAAAATAAACCCTTCCCACGTAATAGAACTTCTATTTAGGTGTAGTCGAAAACTCACTGATGTCAACAATAGCAGGGATAAACACTTTCAGGCGTTATTTCGATGTACCTATTTATAATCAGAGGCCTAATCGTGTAACCCAGTTTCTATATTGATGTGTGTACTTATAGAAATTGTATCCTGTGATTGGTTGAAAGTGACAACTCCTGTAAATCTAAACCAATGGGTTTAGACGCGTGTTGCGATCTGAACTTGCAACCTCACAGTGAGAATCACGTGTCCTTCCAACTGGGCTACCACGACTTAAGTAGAAGCAATTTGAATGGTAAATAGTCGTGCCTGAGCCACCGTGCTGCTTATCAGTTTGGTTTCATGTCTGCCCACTATTTACTTAGTATTCTAACGTATTAACAGGACGTGTATGCCGCGACGCATTATGCTAACTGCTGGCGGTATGGGAAGATAACAGTTGTGTGTTTTGTTTATACATTTCTTGTCACGTGTCAATAGAAAAACAAGTCACTCTCCGGTCTGTTGTGTTTAAAATTTGTACCGGGTATGAACCTTTAACGCTCTTCTTTTGTCCGGCTAAGTACAACATAACATAATAAATACTTTATTGCACAAACAGGAAATACAAATAAAAGACATATTGAAAGAGTATAATAGGCAGCCATAACGCTAAGTAGCAATCTTTAATTATAGGAGATACTTAATACAATACAATACCAAAACGCTTTATTGCACATAAATGTTATATAACATAGCGGGATAGTGCAACATGCCATAGTAAAATATTGTACATCAATGATCTAAGTAGTTAGTGCCACCTGGGCCCCAATTGTTGTATTAAAATGGCGACTGAAAACCTCTGCGCAAGCGCGGCAAAATTCAAAGTCTCGTAGCTTTTATGGCATTGGGACCATGTGACGTCGCGAGTTCTGGTTGTCCTTTTCTGTTTTTTTTCTTCTGGTTTTTTTTTTCTGGTTGTCATTTTCGAGTTCTTTGACTACGGGTGGCTGTAATTATTTACATATTTTTTTAAGCAATTTTATTTCTTTTTGATTATTTATTTATGTTTATTTTTAATAGACGATATAGTGACTAAGATTGAGAAGAGGTTGCTAGGTTGGTTTGGACAC
The DNA here is from genome assembly GCF_024362695.1 of Pectinophora gossypiella. Lineage (NCBI taxonomy): Eukaryota > Metazoa > Arthropoda > Insecta > Lepidoptera > Gelechiidae > Pectinophora > Pectinophora gossypiella. The sequence continues at coordinate 15,682,924 of NC_065414.1, read as the reverse complement.
GTAGAGCGGATGAAGGATAGGAAGAAATTGCAAAAGCGGTAGTAGGGCTGGCAGAGGAAGACCGAGAAGGACTTACATTGACCAAATTGGAGATGTCCTTAGAAAAGGTTTAATACGATCTACTCTGAACCGGCGTGCGTGTATGAAGCGATTGATGAATGTGGAGGAGGAAAAAGGCGTAAGTTTATGTATGTGTGTGTGTTATTTTGCAATAGTGAAAAACGACGACTCACAACACGCTTCGATCAGAAAATATCCTCCCACGTGAGAGTTTCCAGCTTGTTTGGTACGCGCATAAAAAGCGGTAAAAGGGTGTTAGTACACTTTACTCCAGCTGCACACACTCATCATAAAATATATCACGGGGCCACTTTCCCAATATGACATTCGACATATTCATTCTTCAAAAACAATTTTGCTATTCGAAATTTGAAATACCTATTTTAGAATGTGCCTTATCGTATTCGCGAATTGCTTGCTACAAACAAACAACGCTTTACTATAAAGAGCTTAGGTAATTAAAACTGAATGCGTTAAACGGAAAACACTGTGGGGCGCAACGCTCTTTCGAATTCGACACAATTCAAATGGTATTTGCTGGAGTAATTGCGACTTTCATTTTACCAGAAATTCGCAGCCACAAAGACAGTACTTCGGTACTTAATGAAAGTGCGACGGGCACCAACGCTCATTCGTTTTACATTTAGACAATGTTCAACTGAATTATACCGGATAGTAAGGGTCTAGTTGTTTTGTGTAAAGTGCCTTTGTACAATACATGGTATCTGTTTTAAAGGACCAGTAGTATAGCACCAACTTCAGGGACCTTAGCCTAGTTCCAAACGATTACCAAAAGCGACAGTGTAATCGAATAAAATGTTTACAGATGTTGGTTGTATATAAATGTGCTTGACCCTACAGGGTTGGCGGAACCTCTAGGTGAGCCTCTACGTTTTGTGCGTTAGGAATTTCAGAAGTAAAACACTGTATTAAAGTTCAGAGTATTAAGTACAAAAAACGTTTGACGTTTGACGTTGACGTTGTTTTGACGTTGACGTTTGGAGATTTCTCCGGCCAGTTATGCCACCTGAAGCAAACCTACAAGAAGACAACTAACGTATAACATAACCCCACGATTCTATCGCAATTGGGGTAGTCAGAAGTACATCCATCGCAAGATGAATTAAGTACCCACACCTCACCAAGCTTTATTGCTAAACCAACGTAAGTCACGTCAAAAATGAAAGCTATTTATGTACAAGATTATGGTTTTGATGTCATAAAACTAGTTTTATAACAACGGAATCGTGATCAAAGCGCTTTACGTTGTCCAAAATTAAAGTCTTGATGAAGATCTTAAGATAACATTTACGATGAACAAGGCAATCCAAGATGCAACCCCGGAAATTGAGCCCCGTCGTCGTTATTATTAAACAATGTCTGTAATGCCGACACAGATTGTCCGACCAACTTGTCCTAATTGCCCGCCTGTCCTCAACCCTTGCTCAAATATTAAACCATCCTAATTGGTCTACTTCACTCTTAAATCGCCCCGAAATGTCCGGGACATTATTGCACGAATTATTGCCGGAATAGCTAGGAATAAATATATGCTAGTTTTAATTTTGGTTACGGACGGGAGTGTCCTGTGCATTTGTCCGTGTGCTCTGCGGTTTGTAATAACGATGTGTTTAATTAATGATTGCTTTGTTTCCTAGTGCTATGTTTGACAAAGAGCAAAATCGCTTTCATGCAACGATGGATTTAAGTACCTATACTGTCGAAATGTTCTAATAATAATTCTTCTTCTATCGTGTGGGTTGTGAGGTAGATTACAAATAACATAACAAAGCATCGCGCCTGTGTCCCCAAAGGGATAGTAAGCTGAGTGTATATACTAAAGTACATATATAATATATAGGCAGAGCTAATGAGCTAAGGAAATTCGCCTTAACTTACCTTGCATTTGACTGTTCTCTTCCTTCTTCTATCGCGTGGGTTGTGAGGTGGATTACCAGCCCCATCGACCCTGGTGTCAGGGCCGATGCCAAAGGCCCCTGACATGGCTCATGTGACGACTACTTACTTACATCAGTAAGTAGTAACCGGGACAAACGGCTTAACGTGCCTTCCGACGCACGGATCATGTTACTTTTGGGACAATCAGGTGATTAGCCTGTAATTTCCTAACCAAACTAGGGATCACAAAGTGATTTTTGTGATAGGTATGTCCCCACCGGGATTTGACCCCAGGACATCCAGATCGTGAGCCCAACGCTCAAACCACTGGATCACGGGGAGGTCGTTAATACAAATAATAATAATTAATACATAAATAAAACTATTTATTCAAACCAACCTTAAAATAAGCAATTATAATTAGTTAGGTGATACAACAGGCCTTATTGCTAAGGTAGCTTTCTTTTTTCTTTTCTAAAGACATCTCCGATTTCAAAAGTAGATACCTACATCTAATTAAATATGTTTATAATTAATTTCTTTCATTTTTAAATTCGATGTTAATACATTTATTATTAATAAATTATTAATATTAAGTAAGTATATCCGAACACCCATTTCCAACATCCTTTTCCGGCGCACGTTTAAAAAAAAGAACTGTCAAATCAGTGTGTCGAGGGAAGTCATCGCGCGCGCATATGGCTTCTCAAAAAAAAGTTTGGCTCCTTAAGGTGTTTTAAAACGAAAATGGTTAGAAATTAGAACTCATTAAGTGTTGTGTAGTATGTGATGTGTAAGGCATCTAGGATTACATGTGCTCACCAGCGACCAAAACTACAACTACCCTCAAATTTTAAGGTAGGCGCCTACAAATAGCTTGAATTTGAAATATTATATTACCTATAATAACGTTATTGAATATGCTTTAATGTTATAGTCACTTCTTAAGTTTTTCGTTTGTCGTTTTTTCACGGGGTCCGCTTATATAACTTGAAGATTAAGTCCGGTTCCGAAAATCAGCGTTGTGGCACTCCCTCAACGTCGGAGTGTCACTATATTGCTGAGCTGACGTCCCTTTTTAGAAATAAGTTTGTGATGATTACTATGTTCACTCCAACTGTGTACTAATACTTATATCTAAAATAAATTATTTCTATTCTATTCTATAGAAGAAGACTGCCTGTCTGAACGCAGCCCAATACAGGTTAGGTCACATACCTCCGAAAAGTATTTAATGTTATGAAAAATCAATCTATGTACACCATTAACACAAATTTATGGAACACGATATTTGTGCTTCACCCAAAAGGGTCCACATAATATCCGCGTCGTGGTTCACGCCGCGACTTGTGCTGTGCCCTTTTATTTCAAGACGTTCACCACCACCTTATGATCATTTCGACTAACATCCGTCTTGCTTTTTTGTAATTGTTTTGTGGTTTGATATGATTTTATTGTCTTGTTTTTACGTGTGGCGCCCTTTTATAATAAACTATTTCTGTTCTATTCTAAAATCTCTCAAGCCAGTAAAAATACCGTATAATTATCACAAATTACCACCACTATGTATTTATTCTCAACTAATTATTCTCCCTAGAAGCTCGAGACAGTTCGACCTGGGCTGTAAAAATAAAAAATATATCTGTAAGAGCCCTGCAGGGTTCTCAACAGAATGGCTGCGGTTGAGATTGATCCCCTATTTATTCGTAAAGTGTATTACACAACAGGATCTCACACACGCGCCGTTGCTTTAAATTGGCCTGCTTCTGTGTATTACATTAGGCTTTTGTGATTTGAGTGGGAATATTCTGGAAGGATCGACCTCGATTTTCTATGAAAGGACTTGTTCAGGATTAGGGTGATATGGACTACTTGAGACTTTGTAAATGTGTGTGTTGATAAAAATATTTAATATCGAAAAATATTTATAACTCATTTTTATTCTATATTAGTATTAGTACTATTTTGTATTCGTGATAACGTGTAAGTAGGTAAACATTTGATTTAAGACACATTGAGGTGGGACACATGTCTATGAAAGGGCATAATGATAAAACAAATCATCTAAAATCAATATTGCAATTTGATTTTAGCGCATATAAAAGTAAGTGCGCAATAAAATAGCAATACTGCTTTTTTAAAACGAATGCTGCTTTGGGACTTTCTTAACCCCACAGATGAAATCTCTTCAACGAATCTCTTTGAAATATAATATTACGTAAATTTAAATAGGTACAATCAACGCATCAGTTACAGGTTGCGTATTCAACATGGCGGCGACCGAATAAGTAGATTCAGCTAGTGTCAAATGAAACGCCGCAGTTCGCTTTACAAGAAATAATAGTCTAGAAAAAGGACATAATCGTCTGGTCGTCTGCAATGATGGGTCGTTCCCAAAGTGGGAACTTTCCCGGCAGTAAGAAGACGCAAAAGTAAGAAGATCTAAAAAGAGTTTTATTACCTAGCCTTTAGGTCGATAGGGTTAGTGTAGGGGTGAGTAAGGGTAAGGGCTACTGTGCTGTGAACACAAAGTTGTATGGCTTTGAACAGAAACGTCGAGAAGAGCTTGATTCAAAACGCGACGAGCTGAAGGCCCAACCATCTGCGGTCATAACATATAACTATTTCGGAGGTGTGCTGACGTGCAGTGAATGTGGTCGTACGTTCACTGCTACGATCGGTTACATCAGCCATATAGGAGCACATCTTAGGCGTTCCTAGATTGGAGACTTGTCGCCATGGCCGAATACGGCTGGAAGGATATGTATATAGAAAAGGAAGGCCAGTGCCCCAGCAGTGGGGACGTTAATGGGCTGATGATGATGATGATAGTGTCCTTACTATTGAAGAGTTTTTACAAAGGGTGTATTTCCACTTTGGGAACATTCTAGGGAACATCACATCAGCGGTGGTCTGCCTGGGCTGGCCAACGTCGCTCGCATGCGCCGCAGTGAATGCTAAAGGTTGCAATATAAACAATTTTCCATTTGCAACAATACGAGTAGAATCAGTACGCGGCCCGCGCCTGCCTGCTTTATATTCCACGGGTACATGTTTGCCTCCGCCTTTATTCCTCTCACGAAATAAATCTTTCTTATTTATCCTTTCCACAACTAACCTATTGTTTTTCCCTCATGTTTTCTCTTCACCGGTTCGGATTTTCTTTCTGTATAGAGTGTTTGGATTGAATGAATTCTTTAGGGCTTTGCATCTCATAGCTACTCGAGGGTTTTAATACAAAGGTTTCTGAGAAAGCCGATTTATTGAAATGTAAAGCGAAATCATAAAGGTTGTTGAATGTTTGAATTATATTATTGCTTGTTTAATAATTTGTTTTCAGTAAAAAAAGGATTTCGAAAGCTTTAATGCTGAGGGTTGCAATCTGGAAAATTTAATAATTTGTTTTCAGTGAAAAATATTTCCCGTTTAAAATTTCATGTTTTGTCTTGTAAATCTGTTTCAAAACAATCATTTATATAAAAAAACATTTAAAAATAACTTTAGAGACGCGATGCAAAATTTAGATATTGTTTCAAATAGGTGTTTGAGCTCCTCCTCCGTGCTTCGGATGGCACGTTAAGCCGTTGGTCCCGGCTGCATTAGCAGTCGTTAATAACCATCAATCCGCACTGGGCCCGCGTGATGGTTTAAGGCCCGATTTCCCTATCCATCCATAGGGAAGGCCCGTGCCCCAGCAGTGGGGACGTTAATGGGCTGATGATGAGGTGTTTGAGAATCGGATTATACATACAGCCTTGCTCACCTTGCTCAGATAAAAAATCTAATATTCCACAAATTCAAAACTTCGTAATCCGAAATCGGAAACGTCAACAAGATAATGTTTATCTCATCCGCGAGCAATCGGGTATGCCTTGTTTGTAAACCATCCAAACATTTGTACATCCTACTTAATTGTCCGCGACGCAGATCCATTAGCCAGAATAAACAAAAACTCTTATAAAAGAGAAAAATAATTACAACCCACTGAGCGTAGGACCAATAAAAAAAATGATAACTTCAGTCCTTGTAATTAAAACGTAGCAAAATTAATGCGAGGGACGAAATTAACAAGCTGCTCCTACAAATTGGCGAAATGAGTTTTCTTTTTAACTTAACACAAGTTCAGATTAACAAATTTTCTTTTTTAATCGAGCGGAGGATAGCTGTTGCGATGTTTAATGGCTATTCAAACTTACTGCAGTCTTCTTAAATTGTTCGGTTTCTCTGATATCGACGTAATCCGTTAAATTGTGTCACGGACAGTTTACTGTTCCACTCCGGTATTTTATCAGCTTTGATGATGGTATCCCTAGGATAAAATGATTTTTATAACTGTTTCCATCTTAAGCCACTTCCTCGCTTGTCAACAGGTGTGATTGTGGTCAAAGTTCTATTGTAACTACCCTAATGAAAAGTAAAAAGTGTCCCAAAATTAACCATTTATCATAATAATATTTATCATAAACAGCTTATAAAGTGTTACTGTTCTCTTTTAACGACCTCCGTGGTCCAGTGGTTGAGCACTGGGCTCATGGTCCGGAGGTCCCGGGTTTGAAATTACTTTGTGATTCCTAGTTCGGTTAGGACATTACTGGCTGATCACCTTATTGTCCGAAAGTAAGATGATCCGTGCTTCGGAAGGCACGTTAAGCCGTTGGTCCCGGTTACAACTTACTGATGTAAGTAAGTAGTCGTTACGTGAGCCATGTTAAGGGGCCTTTTGCGGCTCAATAATAACCCTGACACCAGGGTTGATGGGGTTGGTACTGAAGAGACTGTTCTCAGAGACTGTTCTAGGTTACATATGTTAAACTACTTGCGGTATGGCAATAGATGGCGTTAGTAATCTATTAGAACACGGTATCGATATTGTATTAGATTCCAATAAGAAGATTCTAAACATTCCGCTTCGCGGCTTCTCAGATGTCGATAACATAACTACTGCCTGCCTGCCTCTGTCATTGTACTCAGAACTCAGGCTTCTAGACAGCTTGCCTACCTCTAGGTGACTATCACAGGCAGCTTGCACTCCATGTGACGTCACGACTGGGACTGTGCGGCGTTCATTGCTACCTTCACGTTATTAATCACTGCGCCTTGTCCTCTGTAAGAGTTTACGTATTTAAAGTGGCGCGGACGCGGCTAGGACAAACCTCATCAAATCCCCTCTACAAAATCAAATAATTACCTCGACCAACTATTACATATCAGCCAAACGCATCTAGGTGGTAACCTCCCAATTACTCCAGATTAATTGAAAGCAATCCAGCGAGTGAGGTAGTAAGCTAGTTAATTAACAATGCGTTTTAAAGCGCAATTTACGCGTACATTGTGCGCAAATCCGGCGCTGCTGCGTTATCAGCGCGGCACGTCGCGTAGCGTGGCGTGGCGTGTGCGCAAACATAAACTCAGGGTAATAGATTATGCTAAACTAGGCGATTGTAGCCGCTAGCCGTAAAGTGGTAAATAGACACACCACAGTGCTGCAGCTACGTCGAATATTCTAAATTGTTATTTTGGTGATATTTAACAGGCGACATGCGAACTCGTGTAATATAGTGCTGAGGGCACATCTCATTTGTTTCTTTGGTCTGTATTTGATGTTGCGTAAATAGTTTCTTACGAATGGCTCGTTGTCTTGATTGTGGGTTATCGTATAATAAAAAAAATATTCAATAAAATACACCTTTACGCTCCGACCCAAATAATTATAGACAACCCTTTTTATTTTTAAAACAAAATGCTTCCTTCCATCCCATTCATTTGCAATTCTAAATTCATACCACAAACAACCAAATCCCCATTCATTATCCGTCCATAGTATTCTCTCTTACTTTCTTATCAACCTTACGTTCCGTTCTACTTACTTTCCTATACATACTCGTACAACATAAATTACACGTATATTGTTTTTCAAATATAGCTAAACCTAAAAAGGATTGTGTCGATGCCTTTGTCTTCGGCTCAAATCACTTTAGTAGTCAATTGGTGCGTTACATACAGTGACGAATTGACAACTTAGATTACGGTATAGCACCTTTTAGAAATAGTCAAAACGTGTCTAATAAAATATGAAATAGAGTATACCCAGCTGTGGGTGGATACAGTTGAGTAGATAGATAGATAACAAAATTTTATGATTTATATTTCCAGGAGTATAGGTGTCGCCGTGTGCCGAGGTTTTTCTTGCAATTTTTTTTCCCGGCTATACAGGTTGTAAGAAGCTGCAGTAGTAAATATGTTACCTACTGAATAGAGATATTTTTGAATTTGAATTTGAAGTTTGAGTTGTGACGAATTCAAAACTTATATAAGTCACCTCTAGAGAGATAACCTATAAAAGACGTCATTACCGTAGTTTTTGAAGAAAATATTGTCACTTTGACTTTAACGTCGAATTATCCGTAATAGTGGCCCCGATTCCTGCAGACACCTCCTAATTTTACTTTAAGTTATACCTGTCATTTTTTATCCGCCGAAAAGGAAAGGGACGGATGATTGACACCTCTTAATTTTAGGAATAATGAGTAAATGAATTAATAACCCGGGCGAATCAAAATGACGTGTGCTGTCAACTTAATTCTGTCGGGTTATTGCCGAATGTAAAATTTTTAGACGGTTGTTTTAGATTTGTGCTTAAAGTTGAAGTATGTTCCATAAATTTTATGCTTGTCGATTACCCGTCCCTTTCCTTTTCGGCGGATAAGAAAATGACAGGTATAACTTATAATAAATTTTGTTGGTATTTACAGGAATGAGCATCAATGTCGTCTACTGGCTTTTCTTTAAAACCACACATCCATGCGATATCCAGTCGCACTGTAAGGATGATGCCGTAGTATTCAGGTCTTGCTAAATGCGCCGGTTCATTAAGGCCAATACCTCGTGGCCTTAATTTGCAGTAATTATCAGAAACTTACCCCAATTCGCGTTCCAAGTTTCCAAATATAATTCGTGTTCACAGACGATCTTTAAGAAATTAAATGTATCTATGTCGATATCTTCTTTATGCCTAATTCTTGTTCAATGTCTAATTATTTTGTTTGCTTCTACACTGGGCTGGGCGTGAACAAACTTAGGACGAGTTAAGCTGGTTATATATGCTAGAGCATGTCGTGAAATCCGACAAAAAATATCACATGGTAGATAAGGTAGGCTAAATAAGGTAAGGTAAGATTATAAAATAGGCGATGCGTGAATCATATTCGTGTTACCTTACGATGTTTCAAATAATTCATATTGAGTCTTACCCCTCTACTGTCGAAGTTACGAATGTCCCAAGTATATACTTAAGTAAGTGTATTTATTTATTCATTTATTTATTAAAGACAACACAGTTCCATTTTTTGTTAGTACAATTCACTTCATTTATAATATAATCTTTCTAGGCTAAGATTTTCCTTCATTGAACCTTCTAATTTCATGGATAACAAACATAAATAATGCATCTTTAATCTTTGTTTTTGAGTATAAATGATGACCCTTTTTATTACACCCAGGCACAATTACATTTTCCACCCATTATTATTCAAAATAAAAAGAAGCAATATGTATAGGCAGTAACATAATTCTATTCACAATGTAATCCAAATATTAAGCTATAATTATTTTCATATTATTAATGCTTCTGCCATTACATTGTATTTTGAAATAATTATGTACACGAGTAGTGAGAAAATAGGTAAATTATTACGATTGATGGCACTCGATACGTAATAATATTATAATTGCAGTTAAGTTGTATTATATTATATACAACGCGTGGTTGTGTTACCATATTACCCTAGTTAGATAGGGTACTTAATCAACGAGATATGCGTTCATTTCAACCTTTTTTGACGTGATATTTGTTGTATATGGCATTAACTACTTGACGGAGGTAAAGACTCTCACGCGATGCACACAGTAGAAGCTAATTTGAGCCATTACATTGGACAATAGCTGGCAGACTAATTTAAACTTAATAAGTAATCATTTATCCGCACCTTAAAAATATTAACCATCGCCCGAATCCCGGTGGGGACATATCACAAAAATCATCTTTGTGATGCCTAGTTTGGATAGGACATTACAGGCTGATCACCTGATTGTCCGAAAATAAGATGATCCGAGCTTCGGAAGGCACGTTAAGCCGTTGGTCCCGGTTACTACTTACTGATGTAAGTAGGTAGTCGTTACATGAGCCATGTCAGGGGCCTTTGGCGGGTCAATAATAACCCTGACAATAGAGTTGATAAGGTTGGTAATTCACCTCACAACCCGCACAATAGAAGAAGAATGTGATATCTATAGAATCGCAGTAATGTTGCATCAGCGCGTGCAGTTGCTTTCTATAGCAGTAATTACTGCGCAGCGCAGTTTGCAACAAACACACGAGGTTACCCATAGGTTACCCAATATCTGGATACGTTCCCAATATTCAATAACGATGTTGCGAACTAACCAATGTTATCCAATGCGCTGCATTGTTACTGTTGCGAATATAATATCCGCTTGTTAGTTATGTTACCGGTGCTCGTATGCTTTGAAACTCAAATTCAAAATTCAAAAATATCGTTATTCAGTAGATCTTTCTATCGTGTGAGTTGTGAAGTGGATTTCCAACCTTATCAACCCTGGTGTCAGGGTTACTATTGCGCCGGCAAAGGCCCCTGACATGGCTCATGTAACGACTACTTATAACAGTAAGTGGTAACCGGGACCAACGACTTAACGTGCATTCCGAAGCACGGATCATCTTACTTTCGGACAATCTGGTGATCAGCCAGTATATCCTAACCAAACTAGAGACTACAAAGTAATTTTTGTGATATGTCTCCACCGGGAATCGAACCCGGGACCTCCTTAATTAAAACTCCTCGTTAGTTAAAATAGTTACACATTGTTACACGTTCACGTAACGAACGTCTCATCCACCTCAAACTACTGCGGCTTCTCACAACCTGTATAGTCGGTTGTATTTATCTATCTTCTCAGTCTATATTATTCACCCAGTGCTGGGTATAGGCCTCTATCTTTCACGCCATCCTTTCCGCTCCTGCGCAAGTCACATCCATTACTTTCCGGCGTACCTCACAATGTCATCCGACCATCAGGGAATATTGTTATATAATTTAGCAATTTGGCTACCTAATATCATGCATTCATATTGGCCCCGATTCCTGCAAACACCGCCTAATTTTATTTTAAGTTATATCCGTCATTTTCATATCCGTCGAAAAGGAAAGGGACGGATGATTCACAGCTCTTAATTTTAGGAAGAATGAGTAAATGAATGTGTCGGGTTATTGACTGATGTAAATTTTTTAGACGGTTGGTTTAGATTTGTGCTTAAAATTGACGTGTGTTCCATAAATTTTATGCTTGTCAATTACCCGTCCCTTTCCTTTTCGGCGGATAAGAAAATGACAGATATAACTTAAAATAAAATTAGATGGTATTTACAGGAATTAGCACCATTATCTAAATAGTCACTTACCTTATAATAACCTTTTTTAGAAAGTTTCTGTTTTATTACTGTCTTAAAATTGTTCAAAAGTAAATTCTGAATGTCAATGGGAAACTTCTATTATAATAAAAATATGCTTATAATACACATAAATATATACATTATACAGATTCACGCTTTGTTCCAGACTAGTTACTTTGTTATCTAACAAAAGCGAAAAAATAAAACTTTTTCAAAACAATGGTTTGTCAAAGCTAGGCTTATGAAATTATTAAATAAAAAATCAATTATCAGGTAACAGAGAATGGCGATTTTATATTTCCTAGAAATAAGTCATTATCATCAATCATCATCATCAAGAGTCATGCCGACTCTATAGTACCAGGGTGAGGGTGTCACCAGGGTTGATGGGGTTGGTAATCCACCTCACAACCCACACGATAGAAGAAGAAGAATATAAATTTAAGAGCCACGTTCTTGTCGGTGTAGCACTCTCCATTCATGTCTATGTGGACTTCTTTATAGACACGACCTTACACCACCACCTTAGGTTCCTCTTAGAGATGAGTAATTAATTCAAAATCCCGTACCATACATAAAAACAAATTCTAAAATTAGTTTAGGCCCGTGTCAGGATTTGAACCTGTGCTCTCACAGTGTGAATCAAGCGTTCTTCCAACTGGGTTTATTCTAGGACACAAAATAGGTAATAACAATAAAACTCACACTCGGAAAACGTTATTCATAATCCCATCAAACCACAATCGATACAGTTTATGGGTCACGAGCAATTAATTCAGATATTTATTCCTAGGCCGTAAAGTCGAAATTCCTTCATTATCATAACCGTTTAGCAAATTATTTATCACCAATTGAATGTTACGAGGTGATTCTAATAACAAGCAATCATTTGTATGGATGTGACGTACGCTAACCGCTTGCCTCGTTGAGGTTATGGTTGCCATGGGGTTGGGGAATGTATGATAATTGCTGGAATATCGGTATGGGTAATACATGGGTGGAAAAAATACTCGCAGCAGGTTATTATGTTCGATTGGTTGTTTTATTTCAATTTGATATAAAATTATTTTTAATTGTGTAGTGTAGGCGGTGAAAAGTTATTTAACAGGTTGTTATTGTAATAATTTTATCAAAAGAGTGAACTATAACAAAGATGAAAAAGCATGATGGCCGAACCCAGCCAGTAGAAAATTACAAACAAAAGATAAATGGTGAGAGTACAATAGGTCCCACACCTGGACAGTCAATACACTCATTCCATTCGCACCGTTTGCCGCCTAACTCGTAGGTGTGAGCGAGACAAAGTCTGCTTACTCTTCTCCTTATCCCTTACAGGCTTATGGTCATTTAAGACCATAGTGAGACCCAGAGGGGGTGAGGTCGGCGGCCGATACGAATTGGCGCAAGGTGGAGAGATATCGTCCTATACGTAGCAATTATTCTTTAGTCTATGCCCCTGCTAAACTTAAATGTACCTCTACAATCATGCAGTCGGAAACAATACTTATGTCGTTATTAAAAGGATACCTACCTCAGACGGGTATTGTATGCATTGTGGTCAGTATAGTCAATGTGGTCAGTATAGTCACTGTGGTCAGTATAGTCATCGTGGTCAGTGTAGTCACTGTAGTCAGTATAGTCACTGTGGTCAGTATAGTCACCGTGGTCATTATAGTCACCGTGGTCAGTATAGTCACTGTGGTCAGTATAGTCACTGTAGTCAGTATAGTCACTGTGGTCAGTGTAGTCACCGTGGTCAGTATAGTCACTGTAGTCAGTATAGTCACTGTGGTCAGTAAAGTAACCGTGGCCAGTATAGTCACTGTCGTCAGTATAGTCACTATGGTCAGTACAGTCACTGTGATTGTATGTGCCTGCAAATGGTCTTATAATAATTTGTCGCTCTGCTCACTTATGTTTCCATTATCCAGAACGAGAGTATACTATGGAGATATACGTCGGTCCACGTTGGGTTGGTACACATTGGTTTAACAGGTGAGGTGTACGTACTTAGGTCATCTTGCGACAGATGTCTCTGACTAACCGAATTGGGATGTAGTCGTGAGAATATGTTATGTTATAACAATACGTTGGTGTTCTCTAGTCTTGGCACTACGCTACATAATAAACATTGTCTGGGTAACTACCTACTGTGCTAGTAAACAAGTAAATACTATACTAATACAAGCAAACTAACAAGAGCCCGGATTAGGAACACTGTTTGGAGTATTACTTGACTTCCTTTGAGAATGTGTCTCTAATTCTATGATGAGACAATGTTCCTTCTCTCATGTAGATTGTGAGTAATAAACCGACCTCACTAATCCTGGTGTCAGGGTTACTATCAAGCCGCCAAAGGCTTGGCGAGGCATCAACCCTAGTGGTTCTCGAGGTCGATCATAAGTCTCACAACCCATACGAGAGAAGATTACCATCCAGCGATTCTTCTGCTTTATATCGGCGACCAGTTATCTCTTCACAAAAATCCTTTGGTTGTTACGGCTTTACGATACTGAAAAGTATCGGCGTACAAGGGACGTAATATACGATCCTGATGAGCCGATTACTCTAGCCATAGAGGCGGCCCATGAGCTTGCTTGCATGAGATTCCGACCCTGCCACCGTGGTCGACGATTTCCTTCATTCAGCGTTTATCGCTACCGACCCACTAGGGTCGATTAGTCCATTCAAATATAATATATTATTATGATTCTGTCAGACGACGCCCTGAGCCGAAGCTCGTACCCAACTGGACACCCTCAGACCTGTTGTCTTAAAATTTTGTACCGGGTGAGAGCCCTCAGAGCTACCCATTTATCCGTCCAAGTAGTTATTACTATTTGAGGCAAATCTACAAAAAAAAGTTTCTAAAAAACGATTGTTTTTGTAGAAAACGTCACCACAATAACAAACTTAAACGCAAACAACAGATACCAAAAAATAAACTATTAAAATATAAAAATTACATAGAATACACGCGTGGAGGGCGTGAAATGGGCCGCGGCGCTGGTTTTCTGGAAGATCTATTATTTCTCCCTATCCACTTCGAAACTATCGTCAGTATACCAGAGGCTGCCCACGCCCATCAGTGGGCCGTATCAAACTGTAACTCTATACGAAGTAGAGCAGTGAACCGGTGACCGTTTGTCCCGCAGCGCAGAATTTACGGCGACACAAGACGTCTCCGTAATAACGGCAAATTGCCTTCAAATTGTCGCTGGGCCGAACCAATTTACCCCCGATCACCCTACCACGTGCCTCGTGGTTTAGTTCAAACTCTACACTAATATTATAGTATGAAAAGCCCGATAATAAACAGTTTAAGATTGTAATACAATAACTGTATAAAAGAACTCCTTTTGATTTTTCACGTGGTTTGATTGAATTTATTTGCCAAACGATTTGATATAATAAATAAGCCAAATAGGTAATGATTAGAGGTTTATTATTGTTACTTATTGATTACAGATAATTATGGACAATATAATTAAAATAATTTGGTATTATATTATAATGTATTTACACCATTAACACATGTTTATGGAACGCGATGTTCTTGCGTCACCCAATAGGGTCCACATAATATCAGCGTCGTGGTTCGCGCCGCGACTTGTGCTGAGTGAGGCCCTTTTATCTCAGGACGTCCACCACCACCTTATGATCATTTCGACTAACATCCGTCTTGCTTTTTTGTAATTGTTTTAGTGGAAATAAGATATGATATTGTTGTCTTTCTTTTTGTGTGTGGCGTCCTTTCATAATAAACTATTTCTATTTCTATTAATATTGATCTTTCAGAAAAGTCATGAAGCGAAATGTATCTTTAAATTTCAGACTCCGATTTATTTTTAGTGTCACCAGGGTGAAATTTTTAATAAGACATAGATGCCAATACGGCTCACTTCATATCAAGTTGGTCAAATAGAAAGCTCGGTGAAGTGTGGCTTAGTTCACCATGCGATTAATGTACCTCTGACTACCCCAATGGATATATAGTCGTGAGCTTATGTTGTTTCTGTTATCTAGGGTTGAACATACCTCTATAACCAAACATTTTTATTTTCATCTGTGACATGGATTGGACGTATCTTACTTTACTTTGACGTAACTTATTGTAGGTTTGCCGCAGATGGCATTAACTATTTGTCCGGACAAATTGGGAGCGCTGAGGGTTCTCACCCACATACAAAATTTAAGACAACAGGCCTAAGGTTGCTCAGTTGGGCGCGAACCTTGGTTCGGGGTGTCGTCTGAGGCAATCATATTTGGTCGATAGCGGAAAGCGCCGAATGAGGGAAATCGTCGACCTCGCCGACGGGGTCAGTATCGGGGCCCTAGTAGCAATTCTCGTCGTAGTAGTCGTCGCATTGTGTTTTTCAATAATCTCTCTATCAAATAGTAATATTTATATATTGACAGTTGCAAAGTATATTAGACATAATTATTTGGTTCATAAAGCCTATTATGATTTAACAGAGTTTCTCAATAACATACAATTAGGATGACTACAATATAGCGATGTAATTTATATATTATGATTTTATAATGTGATGTAATATTGAAATATTGTAACGTAATTATAGAATGTGTTCCTACTCATGGAAATATTTGTTGACGTGTAATATTTATTATGAACAAAGAATTGAATTAAATTGAAAAAATCGTTATTGACTCGATCACAAGCCTGTGAGATTCGTTCCCGTGGTAGTGTACGAATGTGTATTTATATCGTGCGTATCCAGCCTGGCACATAACTCATGTCTTTGTCTATCGCCTATTAACCGCGGGTTATAGACGATGTTGCTAATAGCGCCGCCAACCTCGACACTGCGACTATTGCCACGAGTTAGATGCCCCAGTTACTTGTCGATTGGAACTGTCGTTCGTTTTTTCCAACTCGTTTTAATCTGGGAGTTTTCAAGAATAGAGTGAATAGGAATTTGCTAGGTAAGCGTGATCTACCCTAGACAGGTAAGCGACTTCGTCACTTACCATCAAATCAAATCAATATTAACGTAGAGCACAGGCATCAGGTGAGACTGTCGCCAAACGCGAGCCTAAATCGGACTAATTATGCCGAAAATTCGGTCACACACGGGATTTTCTCGACGTACGAAGAGCTTTTTGTTTCTGCTGGTATTTTCTTCCGCGCGCGTAATGAATTTATATATATTTGTAGTGAGACAGTTTCATGTTTTCAATAATGAACCAAAATTATTAATTATTTTCGACATGCCATCGACAGAAACGCAAAACCTCAAACAATTACACACTATTATACATATATTCACATTCTCCCATCCATACATATATTCATTCATACTACAGTAACATATAGGTAGTTAATCGTTCTTCGGATTATTGTAGTTAGTCTAATGAACCTTTATCTTTCATTGTCCGTTTGTATTAAAATTAATTTGTCAAACTTTGTAATTGGGTAGCATACTAATTTCAAGATAAATTATGAAATTCTGATTACTCAATAAGGCAGAACTAAATCTAACGAAAAACATTTGTTTTTTTCTATTTAACTTATTTTTGAATTTTAATCAAGAAAAGCGAAATAATAAGTTAGACATTTTATTACATTTTCTATGACGTCACAGTCTGCTTTTTCATACAAATTCCGAAGTAATTTCGTGTTTTGACGTTTAGAAAAAAGTAACTGATTTGACTAGTTACGATACGGTAGTTACGGTACGGTTTACGGTAGCCTATATACGATTTTTAACATCGCAACTCATATTAATATTATTATAAGCTGTAAACTTTGTAATAAACGATTAAAAATATTATATTATTTAAAAAAGTTAATGGGCGACCAGCGAGTGCGTAAAAGGGTGTTACGTAGATAAAAAGGTTGAATACACAAAAAGGTTGGTGAAGCTTTTTTAAAGTACTTACCTAACGAGTTTATTTTTTCATCACTAATTTAAAAAAACCATGCTCTTGTCGATGTCTTTCTCCATTCTTTTCTATCAAAGGCCAATTCCTTCACTTCCTTATAAGACACGAGGTCTCTTTAATCTGTCCAATGTAAGCTCTTCTTGGTCTTTCCCGTAGTTTCCCTTGTATGTTGTTTTTAATAAATTCATCGCGTCTTATTAAGTGTCCAATCATCTTGCCTCTTCTGTCCTCAATAACTCTCAATATTTGCCTTCTCCCTTACTGTTACGGGAGAAGTGCTAGTGCACTTCCTCATTGGTAACCCTTTCTGTCCAACGTATTCTTCCATCTTCCTCCAACACTACATTTCAAAGGCTTCGAGTTTATTTCACAAATATTTCGAAAGATGTTAGTTGCCTTCAACATGACGATGAAGGTTTTGGGGTCCAAAAATTAAATCTCTTCGAGTAGTACTCTATAACTATTTCACTTCTATGTCCAGCAATATAATGTAATCTTTGAAACAATTACATAAGACTTAGACATAGCTAGCGAAGAGTGGGTGTATATACTATACACACCTCCGCCTATTCCTTTGGGAATATAGGCGTGGATAGTATGTTATATTATGTTGTTTGAAAACATTTTACGTAGTAAGGCGAATCTTTAAAGTATAAAAAGAAATTAAAATTGCAAGAAAAATGCAAGTATTTCTTCGAATTGTTGTTCCAGTCTTGTTTTTAAGTTCCCCCCTCCGATTATTTAAAGGGAGGCCTTTGCCCAGCTGTGGGACGTGACTGTTTATGATAATCATGTGTGCGTTACCCAACAGGGTCCACATAATATCAGCGTCGTGGTTCACGCCGCGACTTGTGCTGAGTGAGGCCCTTGTATCTTAGGACGTCCACCACCACCTTATGATCATTTCGACTAACATCCGTCTTGCATTTTTGTGATTGTTTTAGTGGAGATATGATGTTGTTGTCTTTTTTTTGTGTGTGTGGCGCCCTTTTATAATAAACTATTTCTATTCTATTCTATAATTTATTATTATTTGTGATAGTTTTAATAGTGATTAAAGGAGACTGAACCGAAGTCCCGAATGACATTCAAGGGCCACCGAAACCTCCATACCTAGAAGCGGGTGTCTAATTATAATGATTGCATAGCTGGCAATCAAATTGACATTTACTATGTAAATTACATTATTAATTCATAGCTCGTCATCAAGTTAATAGTTTAGAGATAAGATGAGGTCTACGCCTATTGAAAGGTTGATAGGTATTTGATGGCTACATAATATTATGATACGTTAAAGGTATATTTGGTTAGTTTAAACGGAAAGAGAAAGACGGTTTTTATGTTGCTTATACACCTAACATCATCACACTATTTTATAGTAAGGAAATGATATACGTGTACATATCAATTCAGAGGTTTTTGCTATAAGTAATTGTTCTATTTATCTCGCTACCGTACTCGGCGTAAAAAAAAAACAAATTTAATTTTATTTGTTCGTCCTGAAGTTTTGTCCCACTATTGAAGTTGTGCTTCGTCCCAAATCACAAGTACCAAGTCACAATCAACAAAATAAATTAAAAGATAGTAAGTAGTCAAGTTTAAGTTACTGATTGTACAAAACGGTAAATTTGGCCGAAGCAAATATTAAGCTTTGGCATATAAACAATTATGGGCCGAAGAAAGAATATAAAATAGAATGAAGCGAGAATAAAATAATTAAAATTATATTTTGGGACCAAGGAAGCATATTTTTTGGGACGATCTAGGATTTTTTACTGTCTTACAAAACTCAGTGTGACTAACGAATAATAAATCATACAAAATTGTACTTATTTTATATTTTTGGGTAACATTTATACGTATTTACAAATTCGGTTACAGCGTTCCATTGCTATTCCAATTTGGTTTTAGTAAAACTTCAGACAATGAACAGAACTGAAACGTATTTACACATACATACATAAACTCACGCCCGTATCCCACCGGAGTAAGCAGAGACTACGGGATTCCATTTGCCTCACGCATTACGGATTTGATAGAACATCTTGTATAGTACAATTAGTGATTATATTTCAATATAGACAAAGTTTTACAATAGCTTGTATGCGCGGTATAAGTTAGGCTGTCAGAGTGCAAAAGCTAGTTCTGTGATGCTCATTAGCGTAGTGATGTTATCAGTCGAGATTCAGTCAACCAATTTTGTTCTAACACTAGCGAAGTACCTAAATATCTACTTGTTTTAATTGTGAGTGTAAGTGCTGTTTTACCGACATTGTTATGTCAACTTGTTCGCCATGTGTGAATAAAGGCTTTTCTATTCTATTCGATAAAATAGTTCACCGCAAATCGCTAAATCGTCGACATTGCGATGCACCTCATGATAACTCTTACTTATCTCAATCTTACAAGTAATCAATTCACGATTGTTATGAATATCGGAAACTATTCCCAGCAAGATTGCTTATTCATTGAAACCATCGGATGTTGGTGGCAGCAACATTGTTTTGTTCTGTAAAATCTACTATTCTGGACTAAAGCTTTTGTCATAAGATTTTATACAAAGGCTGTTAAAATTACATTTTTCGATTGTCAATTTGATTTTACGCCAATTTTAATGAAACACATTTTTTTGACAGCGGTACACTGTGATATAAAATGGATTCTATTACTTGAAATATTTTTTCTTCAGTAAATATTTTACGGTATTGCGTATTAGTTCTTTAGCAATTACAATACAAAAGAATATTTTTCGTAATAGCAGGTTGAAAATAAATTGCACGTATCTCTTTTTCGAAGAGCTTCTCTTAAGACAAACAGAACAATAAAATAAACTGAAAAATATACTCCGGTTCTACGAATACCGAATCCGCCAAAGAAAATACACATAGCTTTTACCAGCAGATTGTATCTCGTAAAAACCTTTTCTAAAATGCAAAACGATAAACAAAGCATAAAGCGTTTTTCAGCGAGTTACCTGAGAGTAAGCCGCGTATCGAGGTGATCTCCTTTAAGGGTAGATTCCATCTAAAGGTCGGCTCATTCACCCTGGAACGCGCTCCATTTATTGTGTACAAAATTGCTGTTTTTACACCAAATGGGACGCAGAGATTTCATTATTAGATCCAAGGATTGTGTTTTAAATTGTCACTTGGATAATGATGTGTGCGTTTTGCTAGGTCCGTCTCGCGCTGGTAGTCCCTATGGGGGTAGGTGGAATCGTTAGTTTCCACAGGAAACGTTGATAGATAAGTAGTTGTTTTTTAGCATGACTGATTGCATGTGTGCCTCAGGTGGCATTCAGGAGCTCTCACCCGGTACAAAATTTAAGACAACAGGCCTGAGGGTGCCCAGTTGGATGCGAACCTTCGCTTAGGGTGCTGTTTGAGTGGATTATATTTGAAGGAAATAATAGACTGTAGTGTGCCGATAACCGCTGAAAGAGGAAAAATTTAGACCACGACTGCGGGGTCGGCATGCGGGTACTGAAATATTTTGTTGTCTCGAGTTGATTCCCCACCTCTATACATAGATTAATCGGATCGTCAGCGTCGGGTATATTGCTAAAATAATACAATACCTAGCTTACTTTATCGACAGGCATTAGGTACTCGAGAGATGATTACGTTTATCTTTTTTCTATCACCTGACAATATTACTCAAATGAGGTTTGCTGGAGCATGCGTATTTCAGAATCGATAAGATTCGTTCGATATTTCTTGTACTGTCGATAACATTAAACGGAGTGTAACTTCGAAGGACATAGCCGACGTTCACAACAATGTATACCCGACCTTTCATGATATATCGCGGGTGATAGATACACATGCCTGATACAGGCACACTTTGATATACATTCCCTCAAGAAGTTCAGGATAAATATATATATATATTACAATATATATACCGGGGGATAGTGACATCGTAACGGAAACTTTAGGAGATTATTTAGACCATGAATCTGAGTTGATATAAAGTGGAATTTCCCGTCGCAAAATTTATGAAAATGTTAGTATTTAAAAAAAATAAAGAAGTATGTATGTATGTATGTATCAAGAGGATCATTTTGGAAACCACCCGACTGCCGCTACCTACGCGCCAATTACCTTCGTGCGAGTCAGCAGCGATGGTTCCAGAATCTTCCATCGGCCCCCAGACGCCGCGCGTCCCGCCTCTAGCCTAGACTAGCGCCGGCGGCGGGATGGTATTCTATAACTCTGCGCCCTGCGAGCGTTCGAATAACCGGCGCGAATATCTCTCCGTACGTATACTCCCGTCTCGTTAGGTGTTTCCCGTTCGTCATCTCGCTCATCGCGAATTTAGCTTAAGCCCAGTTTGTAAACCTAGAATACATCCCGTCATTCCAATCTTTATTTTACTCTCAGTCTCCATAGTTCAGAAGTAGGAGATAGGTAAGATACATAAGCAGAGACTAACTATGGAAGACTTCTTTTGCTTCCTCCACACACAACAATCATACATTTTCAATAGTATTAGTACCTTTTGAAAGCCTAATTTTTGATAATTCTTTTTTTTATAGAAACGGAGCGTGGAGCGAGGCAGCGTCGCCGTAATTACGACGGTGAGTGTTTTTTTTTTCTGTTTTATAGTACTTACTTTAATAAGTGAAATTTTGAATCTTGACGGTTTGCGACCCCGTGACGCTTGTCGAACCGGGACGAGTATGCATCTGTTACATCACTGGATTCTTATCCTCTTTATGTGAATTATAGGTAATCACTGGATCGCAATGACGCTATTATTATGTACCTTTACATCGAAAACAAACTTATGTCAATTTATCTTATTTTATTTATGAATTAAGTAAAAATCTAAATAATAAAAATGTTAAAATAATTTACAAAAAATAATCTAAAAATAACAATAAAAACAATACCAGCTTATTATAAATAGAATAACTCTTCCAGCGCGCCACACTGAGGCAGAGCGCCCAAAACGCTGGCAGTATTTCCCGTCTGAACTGCCAGACCTATTCTCTGCGCAAAATAGCTGCCAGCTCTTGGATCACCAGTTGCCTCAATGAGACGCGCCGAAATTTCATTCAAAAATAACTTGCGTCAGGGCCCTATGGGCCCATCGTCTCCATTGCGGATGGCAAAAAGATATAGGTACGACCCACTTAAACCCACATTTTTTTTTTATTCATGTCAATTGATTTTAAAATATTGCATTCTATTATTTGATTTGATTTTGAATTGTCTCGATTGTCTCTCCAACTACCCGCATTGGAGCATGGGAGAATACGCTACTTGCCCCTTCCGATGTTTGATAAGAACTGAGGATGCATAATTGGTATATAATAATAATCATGTTTATAAATGTAAATATTATCATGGCCGACAATAAAAATACACAGCAGGTACTGATTTACCTAATGAAAAGCTCTGAATCGTAAGTAAAATCTCTGTAGACCCGTTTGTTAATTCTCGTCCTTAAGGCTCCGTGCAGGAAAAAATACCAGCGACCTAATTAATCGAATTGTATTAGCACGAACAAGTTAAACAAGTACGGAAGCCTGATTAAACGTCAATTTAGGGTTCCGTGGATAATCAAACGGGTCGGTCGGGTTATTGAATTATGGCTGCCGGCACGTTCCGCCCTTCTGTGGTCGGCTCATCGTTTTATGGAAGCCACATACACCATAAACATAATTATATAAAATCAACATGTAACTTAAAAAAGAATGACAAAACAACAAAAGTCAAATACTTTCAATATAAACTCATCAAAAAGTACTTAGTTATTTTTAATGGCAAAATTACATTTTAATTTTACAACTCTCATAATCTACCAACACTTCGGAACGTGTGAACTTATGATTGAAGAAAAGTTTTGTTTTCAACAATTCAAATGCATATTTAGCGTGGATATGAGGGTGTGTCTTTGGTTAATTGCCCATAACGTGTGACACTTCTGTCGACTTCCACAACATGATAAACAGTGTCGTATAGTATACAGTGCTAATTTCCACGTTCATCAATAATTAGGTATATTTATACTTAGTGTAAAAAGAGACGTACGTAGTGTGAGTGTGTAGAGAGAGAGAGTAGTGTGTAAGATTTGAATTCAGAACTCAGTACTTTATTAAAATGTGAAATGGAATGAGGATTTCGAAATTTAAAATGATTGTCGGAAATTTAAAAAGGAGTGGCCAGTATGTGCAAAGTTTGTACTTAGCTACAAGTTCGTCCTTTTTTTATCTACATTTCTGGATGTGGTTACGTAACAGAGATAATATTGCCGCTGAGAGGACGTTTCTATCTAAGTCGTCAGGTGAATTGAAACGCTTTAGACGCAACATTTTATGGATAACCGAATCTGGGATTGAATCTTCGCGCTTAAGTATACACTTTATCTTTAGAAAAGAATCGGAGATTTTCCTGTTACGTATAGGTACTTACTGTAGAAAGCGCAGGAAGATTGTATTATCTTTGTACAATAATTGATAAGGCTAGTGTCAGAATGGAGATGTTTGTTGATATCGCATTAACTAATTTGGTAAATAAAGCAAATTTTCACCGAATGATAAATTGTTAATGCGACAGGATTGTAAACTGTATTCACGACCGTGGTCGGGGGTTCGAATCTTCATGTCACAAGCTGTGGAACATTCAGCATCGATTAATGTCTGAAAGCAGTCAGAATTTATCTTTTTCTTTTATTATTATTTAAACATAAACGCGTGACATACATCGTAGTCTTTTATGAGTTTGAATCTTTGAATACATGTATGATTTCATACAGGGTGTTAGTGACATCATAACGAAAACAGTGAGGGTTTTTTTTTACCTTTGATGGGTTTGCTCCTAGGATGATTCAGACCATGATTCTGAGTTGATATTAAGTAGATTTTTTGGTCGCAAAATAATAGGACTGAAAATAATTAAAAAAAGGAAAAAACTAAAATTTTCATGAATTTATACCCATATGCACTTGTATAACTACTTGTATGTACTTTTGTACGGGGTGTAACTGACCTCATAATGAATGCTGAAAGGGATGATTCAGCTTAATATTCTGAGTTAATATCAAGTGGAATTTTCCATCGCAACGGTAAAGAATCGAAAATAATTAAAAAAAAAAACACGATAATAATCATGATTTGTTTTGTTAATACTATATCGCAACCCTTCGGAGATAAAGGCGTGATGTTGTTATGCAAAAATAACTAAGTCGTGATAAAAATATAAGGTTAAATGACTGAAACATACAGACGTGTGCACGTCAATATACATACGTTATTGAAGTCATTAGAGAGACAAATGACAAAAGAATTCCATCTATAGAAATCAAATAAGGGCCAAAAATGAGATGGCGCTGCGACAAGCGAGGGGCTGGATAAGCCGCGGAGAACGATTCGAACCGGTTTAGACTAGAGCTGTACGGTTGAAAATTTATCGATATTAAAAATAAATAATAATAATAATAAAATAAATTATTCTAATTATTTATTTATTATTATATTTTATTGCTGGATTATTATCAAGCATAAGTTTATTTTTTACTCTTACAATAGTGCATCTTTGTACGTTTCATCTATGTAATGACTACTGGCAAAAATAAAGTTTTTTTTTCCACGTCTCTTACTATCTTAGAAATATCGCGGAAGTCCATTAATGCTTGATGCACATGAAGCTGCACATCAGGCCGATAGCAGTTTTGTCTCCAAATAAAATCTCGTTGCTTATTCCGTTAACCTTGCTCAAACTCAAACTCAAAATATATTTAATATGTTAGTTACCGCGCCTGCGTCTGTCTCTATTTGGAGACCATTTTTAAGGCATTCATTTGCTGGAAGGCTGGCCGGAAAAAGCACTGGAGAGAGAGTCTTGGAAGAAATGTAGGGAGGCCTTTGCCCAGCAGTGGGACACTTTAGGCTAGATAAGTTAAGATGATAGTTACACTTTGAATGTCCCATCCGCCTATAAAACTAATGTAACTTCTCACACCCTGTACAACCGAGGAGCTCGGTGGCGCAGCGGTTAACGCGCTCGGTCTGCGATTGTTGAAGTTAAACAACTTTCGCAAAGGCCGGTCATATGATGGGTGACCACAAAAAAAAAAAATTTCATCTGGAGCTTCTCCGTGCTTCGGAAGGCACGTTAAGCCGTTGGTCCCGGCTGCATTAGCAGTCGTTAATAACCACCAATCCGCACTGGGCCCGCGTGGTGGTTTAAGGCCCGATCTCCCTATCCATCCATAGGGAAGGCCCGTGCCCCAGAAGTGGGGACGTTAATGGGCTGGTGATGATGAACTTCTCACACCCTGTATAACCGAGGAAAAGTAGCTACAAGAAAAACACTAGACGTTCTTAGAAAAATAAGCTCTGTGTTTATCAGCCATTACGCCCTATCCAATATGATGAACCAATTAGCAGTAAGTGGAAATAAGTAGTTTAGAATCTCATTACCAACTTTTCTGTAAGTTGCCCTCTATCATAACTTTTCAGATAACAGAATGTTAAAATTTTGTTCAAAAGTAACCAATCTATCGACGCGATTGATGGACAATATTATGATAGCACTATTTCGAAGAATAAACCACTAGATAGAACGTGTATTGAGGCGTGGTAGAGCAATAGGAAATAAGTGGAACATCATAATGGGAACTACATTTTGAATTGCTGCAAAGCTTGTAGGAATAACAGCAATCGACCAGTTTAGTCAGTACAAGTACTGGTTCAGACTGCGTGTAGATCATAGATCGATTTTATTAAACACTAGCGACTTGCCGCGACTTCACACGGTAGTGTTTCATGTGAGTTTGGAGTCGACAGCTTTAAAAATATTTTCCATATAAACTTACACCTCTTAAGCTATTTCACCTCATAATGATAATTAATTAAAACTTTAGCCACATTACAAAAAAAAACAATAAACCAGGGATGAACGAGGGGTAATTGACAGCCAAGCAAAATTGAATCCAATTATCATACTATTCGACTTTTTACTTGGCTGTCAAATACTTAAACCCACGTTCATCCCTGGTTTATTTTTTATTTTTAAGGTGGTAAAAGTTTCATACAAATGTTGCCCTCTTATGGGTTGAATTTCGCAAACTCCCGACCTTAGTACTTACGTTCTATAAGGAAAACCCCATGAAATATTAACACCACTAGCACTTGTACTCACTGAGATTTCCTGATGAGTGAGTCAGTGTGTCAGTGACCTTTCGCTTTTATATAGATCTTTCACGATAATGCATTGTGAAAACGAACAGATATTGAAATTGGTATTTTCACACGAAGATAAAATCACTGTATACTTATAGACGGAAATGTGTTTTCTATTCAGTCGACCATTTCGTTCGAACATGTTCGTCCTAAATATATTCTGTGTTAGTTTCAGATTGTATCTAGAAAGGTTCGAGCCGTTTTCCTTGAGTGTTAAGCCGATAGTGAATATAGACATTTCATCTTCTGTTCCAAAAAATCCCAGGATGTTTTCACACATTGCCTTGTGTCTGTTTATTTGACGTGACTTATTATGTACCTTGCCTTCTGTAATCCGGAAGGCATGTTAACCGGGTGGTTCCACCCGCAATGGAGCAGCGTGGTGGAGTATGCTCCATACTCGAACGTAGATATAAGGCTGTTTATGTATAATTAAAACACATGATAACGGGTTCTTACCGTGTTTGTTTATGTATGTTTTTATGTTATTGTAGATTTGCCTGGGGAGCCATTAACTACTTGGGTGGAGATAGACGGTAAATTGTATTGTAATTGTGTTGTGTTGTATTGTATTGTTGTTGTTGTATTGTTGTTGTGTTGTTGTTGTCTATCGTATAGGAGGGATTTACCTATTAAGTCTCCTCGCTCTTTTTGTTCTCTTTTGAAACAGTACGTTCTGTAATGAAGCATACCCAACTACAATAAATTATAACCTCAAGTTTGGTTGAAGATTCGTGCGGTTGTTCGTAGAAAACAATAAGTCGTCAATATTAATTCGGTTTTACGTTGAGCGTGGTTTAATTACGTATTTTGGTAGCACCACACGCGCCATTTTGTTCAGCTGTCAAATAATGGGGGGTTCTAATGAAATTTCATGTTTGAACGCTGGTGGCTGTTTGGCGAGCGTCTTGTGACGACACTACTCGATTTTAGACTTAATTTGCATTTCTTGGGATCCCCAGACCTAACGTGGAGAAGGTGCCTTGAGGTACACCTACATAATAAATTAAATGAAATATTTAGTGCAATAACAATACATTAGCTTATCTTTATAAGAGATATCTTCCAGCCAATCCATATTATATAAATCTATAAACTCACGTCCATAATACAAGAAACAATGAATTATGTGTACCTATCATCTGGGAATCCTAAATAATCCTTTTAAAATCTTTGTTTTTCAAAGCTCTCATAGAAAGCAAAAATATTTCGCCAAATACACAAGAATATAAGGTTCCAAGCAAAATTTAAACGAGACGGCTGAAAAGTTTTATAAGACGAATGCGTTCCCGATATTATGTTTGTCAAGCAAAATGTATCTTACTCAGAATTTCTTATCTGTCTTCATTTTAAAAATACCAAAAATAATTTTCGATACAGGCGTCAAAATTGTTAGTCTTAAGTGACTTTGGACTTTGATTAGAAAAACAATTAGCTAATTTCGTTAAGCTTCAGAATTGTATGCCAAAATTTCAATATTTTCACGAGGTGAAAGTGGCCATTAATCAAGTTACAGGTACGCATTAAATTACATTCCTTACCACCTCAACCGACAGCTGTTCATTGCTGTTTTGAATTTTTTACTTCATTTAATTTGAAAATTCATTAGTAAACAGTACTACAGACGACCATATGGGCTCATCACCTACCATTTTATCTCGTTTTATAGGGTCTGCTTACCTAACCTGAAGATTTGACTGGTCCAGTTTTTTACAGAAGCGACTGCCTGTCGGACCTTCCAACCCGCGTAGGGAAAACCAGCTCAATACAGGCCTCCGGGTTTCGTCACGATGTTTCGGTTCACCACCGAGCAGTGATAATAATTTATAATCCAAACATGGATTCGAAAAACGATTCCGAAAATCATAGCTTTAGGTGCGTACTGGATTTGAACCTGCAACCTTACACTGAGAGTCCAGCGTTCTTCCAACTGGGATACCACGGCTTCATCATCTACCACGTTGGTCAAATTAAGCTTCATGATACGCGGGTATGACTTTACTTAGTTTAATCACGCAAAGGCTGGGTTATTTCTCCTTTAATTTTTAAATATTTTTTTTCTGTTTTACTTTTCTCATCAACAGCAGTGGCTACAAGCTGACATTAAATACTTGTGGCTCAGCCCATCCCATTAGGGATTACGGTCGTGAGTTTATATATATATATATATATATATATGTGTGTGCTAACATACATACGTACATTATATAAGATCACGCCTATTTCCCGTTGGGATAAGCAGCGACCGTGTAATTCCACTTTCTACGACAAATACGATCAAATCAAATCATTTATTGTATGAATTTGGGTTTATTCGGTCTTAAAATTCAACTTATGGCTAAGTCCCATCAAACTCTATCTTTACAGGCATAGACAAACATGATTTACAATAAGGGAAAAAAAATCTTCAAAAATACAGATAGATAACAAAATATAGCCTTAATTATTTAAAAAAAAACATTGAGATCGTAATAACATTTTTCTATTAACTAGTTACAAATCATTCGTTACTTTTTGTCAGGTAATTTATTATATTTTAATATATATGAGGTAACAATGACTTTAGCATACAGCAAGTCTAATATCTGGCTGCGCCGAGGTATATTTATATTGAGACTTCAATTGTTTTTATATTCGTTCGTTATTTTCTTAAATAAACTTCAGTTAGTAAATATGAGTAATAATCGTACAGTCTCTGCAGTCTTAAACTCACTTTAGTAGTCTATGTAGTGAACACCAACGAATCAGACTCTGTTTACACAGCCTTTGAACATCACTTTTAAGCTATAAATAAATTATCATTCATATTTCACGCCGCAGTGATGTTTTCAAAACTGTACGAGTTTTGAAACGTAGCGTTTGTAAAATTGAAATATTATTTGCATTGAATTTTTTAGTTAAACATTTCTTTGGACATAATATAATTTGTATTATTAATAAAACAATAAGTGACGTTGATGGTGTAATGGCTCGTAATATAACTTACTGTAATGGCTATTGCAACTCACGGGTGTTTTCGGTAACTTCAAGACCCAGATACCAACCCCGCCGGCGTGGTCGACGATTTCCCTTCTTCAGTGCTGATCGCATCAGGTCACTAGTCCAATATTTTGTCAGTTATCCTCTAAGACGTCGCCCTGAGCCGAGGATCGCATCCTCAGCGCTTGTCATTTCTTCGAAGTAGTGATGTCATATGCGGCAAGTCTACAATAACTCAAAACAAAAGAAAATCTATACTAAAACCTGTTTGTAGGCTGAGTAGGTTTATTCTAGATGGTTTTTATCACCTTCCCTTTTAACTACTTGACTTTATATTTGTAGGTCCTAGCTGTTTCCCTTTACCGTCACCAGCGGGCCTAGCACCGTAAGCACGTGACATGTATGTGATAATAATATTATAAAATTGATGTTATTTTTAAGTTAGCAATGTATAGTGTACCTAATTTTGAAACGATAATTCATTGTAATAACTTAAGATTACTGAACGAATACAAAAATGACGTTGGTTTACTTTCTTTGTTATTCACTATATTTCCCTTAAATATTTCTGACACACGCGTCTCTTTCTCGCCGCGACAGAGATTGTCTGTCTCTTTCTTTGCAGTACTGTGTGAGAGTGACGGGTGACGTATGTCGAGGCGAGAAAGAGTCGCGCGCTTATGGTGCTAAGCCCGCTGCTATCATCACCATATCACCTCCTTTGATCACCGTCGTAAACAAACAGCCTTACCTTGGTATTTTTATAATTAAATATTAAAGAAAGAAATTAGGTAGTTTATGTATACCCCTCTATATTGGGTACTCCAGTTGATGAGGAAAACTCCCGTGCCCAGGGGCTTCAGCCTCAGCAAACGATTATGATAATTGACAGTGACATTGACAAAAATGTATTCGATTGACATAAGGCGACTGTCGATTGTCAAAATCGTTTGCAACTTGGCTAATACCTTAGTTTTGTGGACTTCTTCTTCTTATCGTGTGGGTTGTGATGTACAATTCTAGCCTCATCAACCCTTGCGTCAGGATTATGATTGTACCGCCAAAGGCCCCTGACATGACTCATGTAACGATTACTCACTTACATCAGTAAATATTAACCGGGGCTTAATGTGTCTTCCGAAGCACGGATTATCTTTTTTTCGGATAATCAGGTGATCAGCCTGTAATGACCTAACCAAAATAGCGATCACAAAGCGATTTTGTGATATGTCTCCCATGGATTTGAACCTGGAGCCTCGGGATCGTGAGTTCAACGCTCAACCACTGAACCACAGAGGCCGGTCGGTCGGTTTTGAGGACTGAGAAAGTTCATGTATGACTGTATATTATTAATGTAACTCTAAAACAAGCAGTCCCGCTCTAGCCGTCTTACCGGAGCATATTATACCGCATTTTGCCGGAAACATTCACTTTATGCGACTCAAAGGATTTGTTCGGTTCACAACACTCAAATACCGAGTCCTGCCAAACGAGCGGGCGTAAAGAAAATAGGAAAGTAAACATGTTACACATATATGTATGTCTTACAGGAGACATTTAAAAGTATTCTATATTTGTGGGTGTAACAGCCTCCGTGATCTAGTGGCTAGAGCGTTAGGCTCCGATCTGGAGGTCCGGGTTCGATTCCCGATGAACACATTGTCGAAATGATTTTGTGAGACTGTTCTTTGTTTGGTAAGGACTTTTAAGGCTTGAATCACCTGATTGTCCGAAAAAGTAAGATGACTCCGTGCTTCGGAGGGCACGTTAAGCCGTTGGTCCCGGCTATTAGCCGTAAAAATACCTCCACCAACCCGCATTGGAGCAGCGTGGTAGAGTATGCTCCATACCCCCTCCGGTTGATGTGACGTGACTTATTGTAGATTTGCCGCAGATGGCATTAACTACTTGGCCGGACAAATGGGGAGCGCTGAAGGCTCTCACCCGGTGCAACGTTTAATACAACAGGCCTGAGGGTGCCCAGTTGGGCGCGAACCTCGGCTCAGAGCGTCGTCTAAGAGGAAAAATATTTGAAAGAATTAATTGACCCTAGTGGGTCGATAGCGATAAGCGCTGAATGAGGGAGAAGGAGGCCTGAACCCAGCAGTGGGACGTATATAGGCTGTTTATGTATGTATTTATTTATTTATTTATGTATGTGGGTGTATCCCTGATAACCCTGTCTGGAAACGCGTGGCTTACATTAGTGTCGCGTAGTGGGTCATACGAAACCCAGCTCGGGGTCTATACTACTGAACTTGACAAAATTGAATTTATGTTTGGATCGTTGATAATTTAATTGACTGAGCCTAAGTTACTCTTATGGGACTTAAACATAGTTGGCGAGAAATATACACCTCTGCCTATCCTTTGGGGACACGAGAGTGATGCATGTTATATAATATTTGCTGGATGTTTGCTTTATTCTCGCTGACTTCCCGACGTTATCCTCCGAACCGTAAAACACTCTGTTTTATAATAGTTCTCAAAGTAGGTCCTCAGGCCTCGTTTACTTCATTACTTTCTCAACAATATAATTTATGAACCCGCCGTTTGTACACAGCTAAATATCCTTGACCTTATATCTTGGAAAAATATAATAACATCCATTACAAATTTTAATCCTCTTTAACTTTCTAGGCCAAACTTTTACTCTTAAAGGACGTGGACGCAATTCTTAGTAGACAGTACTCTCAATGTCGAAATTTTAACTTATTTAGTGAACAAAATATCAAAACCAGATAAAATATTGCGAGGTATAATAAAACTATTGATTGAATTCAAAATCCCTTATTCGAAAATCCCTTCACAAAATGTTTGCTACAATCGCCGTAGCAAATTGCTACGTCGTAGTAGGACTACGTCGCCGTATGAAACGTACGTCGAAACCATTTAGCTGGAAATCTAAAAGTATGAATTCAGCATTTTGTATAATCTAACTCTCTCTAACCTTTAATATAATCTTTCGTTCCAAGCATAATGTCATAATGATAGGTCCCGGGTTCAATTTCCGGTAAGAACTGGAGACATAACATAAATATCAATTTGTGATCCCTAGTTTTCTTAGGACATTGCAGGCTGATCACCATTGTTTCACAGTAAGATGTTTCGTACTTCGAAGTGCACGTTAAGCAGTCGGTCCCGGCTACTATTTACTTAAGTAAGTAGGTACTAGATGGTAGATGATTTCCTTCATTCAGCGCTCATCGCTATCCACCCACTAGGGTCGATTAAATCTTAGAAATATTTATCAGACTAGGCACCCTCAGGCCTGTTGCCTTAAATTTTGAATCGGGTGAGAGCCCTCAGCGCTCCCCTTTTGTCCGGTAGTTGATGCCATTTGCGGCAAATCTACCAATCTCCAGTAAGTTACGTCAAAAAGTACATAAACATAAATAGCCTATATACGTCCCACTGCTGGGCACAGACCTCCTCTCAATCAACCGGAGAGGGTATGGAGCATACTCCACCACGCTGCTCCACTGCGGGTTGGTGGAGGTGTTTTTACGGCTAATAGCCGGGACCAACGGCTTAACGTGCCCTCCGAAGCACGGAATCAACTTACTTTTTCGGACAATCAGGTGATTCAAACCTGAAAAGTCCTTACCAAACAAAGGACAGTCTCACAAAGTGATTTTGACAATGTCCCCATCGGGAATCGAACCCGGACCTCCAGATCGTGAGCCTAACGCTCTTACCACTAGACCACGGAGGCTGTTCACAAAAAGTACCCATATAAGTTATATCAATTATGTTATTTTAAATTTAGAAAACGAAATTGTTTAAGAGCAAGCTTTCGTCCGTCTCTTCGTGTATTTATCTTCTTCTATCGTGTGGGTTGTGAGGTGGATTACCAATCTCATCAACCCTTGTGTTAGGGTTACTATTGAGCCGCCAAAGGCCTCCAACACCTGTATTTATGATCCCAACTCACTCTTTTTCGATTGAGAGTGAAACAAAATAGCCTGTTTACTCAATTTCACAGTTACAACACAACCGTACAAAGCAGACGAGTATAATTTTGCATTCGCAACGAGTTCACGATTGGAATTACAAATTGATGTCGAACCGTAAATGGAAACTATCGTCCCAATTCGGTTTCAAACGGAAAAATTCTATTATTTTCATTCCACAAAACTACACAATTGATTCGTTTTTCAAATTCCATCGCTATACAGAGTGTTAGTGACATTGTAACGAAAACTTTGAGGGATTATTCACCTCTAGATTCAGAGTTAATAACAAGTGGAATTTTCCATCGCAAAAGTATGGAACTGAAAATAATAAAAAGTTTTTCCGAAAGGAAATTCCACGGAAGGAAACTAGAACCATGGTCTGAATCATTCCCCTCAGTATTCGTTACGATGTCACTTACACCCCGTTATTACAGGTAGCCATACAAGTACGTATGGGTACTGAGGAGGATAATCCAACTCATTATTTTGAGTGGAATTTTTCATCACAAAAGTTGTTATGACATTGTTAATTTTTATTATAACTTATTGCGGGTACCTCGACATTGCGTTTTCTCATTATGACTGACGTTTATTTAGAGATCTGGAACGTTCGTTGGATTGCAAAGACAAATCTTGAAACAATTTTGTGCATTTTATTGAGAAATCAAGCAGTATCTCGTTGCTGCAGTTGTGAACTTATACGTGGCAATACAATATACAGAAATATATATTTACGTGAAACACTGGGAATAAAAATTATTTTATAACCATACAAGGGGTAAGTCAAGTGCACATAGTGAAGTCGTAATGTAGGCTTATCTTTGTAAATGAGAAATAGACATTTATGTAAACATTTTGTTCTAGCCTGACGAAACGCCCTTAGAGTCTAGATAGACCAATCAACCACCCTAAGCTCAGCTAGTCGGCCAAGAGAATTTGGCAGGGTTCCTACGTATAATAAAAACTCTCCTGGCGCCTTTATCCTTCTAAATATATATATTTAGACTTAAGTTAGAAATAAGTTGCATGCAGATTGTTAAACTTTTCAAGCTAAATAAAAGTAGGTTTCTTGGGTGAATGTAATTACATAGTTTCATTGAGTGACAAATAACCTCATAACATTGACGCCCAACGTGGGGCGTGGGGGGTGGGGGGATACAAGTAATGAATTAAAAAAAAAACATGAATTTATCGACGGAAAATTCCGCTTGATATTAACTCAGAATCATGGTCTGAATCCTCCCCCTCGGTATTCGTTACACTAACAGCCTGTATGAACACGTATATATAGTTCACGTCCATTAAAATAACAGCCGGCGGTCAAAGCATTAGATCACTTTTGTGGCACCCTTTTATCTAAAAACAACATCCCACAAATAAATAATCTAAATAAAACATTCATCGGTTTTCAAACAAACAAAATACATGAAATGACGAAGGCTTTTTCAGAATTTCATGTTCAAAGGGCTTTGAAGTGAAATAACCAAGTCGGATGCTACCGACTAAAAATCTTTTTTGAAAGCGTTGTGCTGTTATGTCCGGCGTAACTGTTACGCACGTGTAACTCTCAGTTATGCATCGAAAAGGTATACAGAGTCCATGAATAAAGAAGTGGGCCAAATTAAAGTAAAATAACAGAGTAGTGTTCGCAATCTCCCTCCGTCAATAAATCGTTGATGTGGCCACAATGAAATTACTAACGAGTGCAGCCGCAGAGAACAATCGAGGTGACTGCATTGTGCGGGGTTTTGTTCTTTCCAGGGGTCAGTGGGGAAATACCAGAGAAAAAAGGTACCGGTAAAAAAAATAACTACAGCGTATAATTTGGATTGATTCGATTATATGCCGTGTAAAGGCACACAAAAATAATGAAATACTGCTCTATCGTTTTTTACCTGTACTGTCTTTTTTTTGTGTGTTCCTTGTGTCTGTTTTATTGTTTACAAATACATAAATAGATATCTTCTTAGTTACGTTGTTTTCAACTGGGAGTGGATAAAGACATAGAACGCAGTCAACTGCTTATTTGCTTGGGCATATCTGTAAAACCGACAGATGGATTGTGATGATTTTTAACATGATGGATGATATAGGCTGATCGCCTATATCGTTCATGACCTTCCCTAATCTCTAAAATTCAATTTAATTATCTCTAGATAGATACAAAGAAAGTGGTACAACATTACAAATACTAGGTAGAAATTGCTTTTGCGCCAATTTTACTAAGTAAGATAGAACGAAGTAATTTGCAGAGAGATGTAATGTTAACGCTAACAAAGTATTATAACGTGTTGAAGTAATAAAAAGTTAAGTGGTATGTAGGAATAAGAATTAAATGACGTGGAGGGTAATGTTCAAAGACTGCAGTGGACTCCAGGTTATGCACCTTTGTCAATTGGGTTCAGGTCTGGGCGTTCCAGTACCAAATCACAAAAATAGGGACACAGCCGCGCGACGGTGGAGGCGCTACCATGGTGTCCTGATGAGATAGGGCTGACTATAGTAGAGTGTCTGTACCCCACAGATCGAAGAGGGAAAGATCTGTGCTCATCATAGTGGTAAATATATCGGTTGCTTATGTTTAACAGAATATGGCCACAGGTCCTATTGCCCATATAATTATAATATTATTTTAGTCCATCGTATTAGAATGGATACAATTTTCTGTCGGTTTTTACAACATGACCAGGAATATAAATAGCTGATCGGCCGATGTTTTCTATCCGCTCCCAGGCCACTGAAGAAATTGTAATCTATTTATTTATTTACAGAGTGAGAAACAGTGTAATAAGAGAGAGATGTGGTGTAAAAGTAAGATTGAGAAGGGTACGTTAAGTTGGTTTGGACACGTAAAGCGGATGAAGGATAATATGATTACGAAAGACGTACACACAACGAAGGTTGGTAGGGCTGGCAGAGGAATACCTAGAAGGACGTACATTAACCAAATTGGAGATGTCCTTAGAAAAGGTTCAATGCGATCTACTCTGAACGGGCGTGCGTGTATGAAACAATTGATGAATGTGGAGGAAGCAAGAGAAGTATGTCAGGATCGAAGCAAATGGAATTCCATAACTGAACCCAGTGGGAAATAAGCGTGAGATTATGTATGTAGAATGCTCGAACCATGACAACGGAACAAAAGGAATAATAATTGAAAAGCCATTACGTAGCAATACACAAATTGTTACATTACATCAATGTATATTGCCGGATAAAGGTTTATTGTAGTGATATTATTATTGTTGTTGTTCAAAGAGCATTATAATAATCCTCTCGGGTTAGTGATTTGTTTCATAGAATTCTATTTGAAGTACCTACCACTTATATTATTTCGAAGCAATGTAATTAGTTATAATATATTTTAGAAATTAAATTAACATAGTAGAAAGCGGTGGTAATTGGTTAATTGAGCCGTGGTAGCCCAGTTGGTAGAACGCTTTCTCTCACTTTGAGGTCGCAGGTTCGTGTCCAGCACAGAGCTAAACCAATGATTGTCAAATCGACGGGGAAGAAGCAAATACTAAAATAAATAAATAAAAATAAATTAAATAAATTAAAAATAAATAAATATAAATAAATAAATTAAAATATATATTTGAATTTTGATTAGAATTAGAATTTTGAATTTGAATTTGAATATATATAATAATATATATTTTTTTTTTAATATATTTATTACAATTATATATAAATTTGTTTTCCAATTCATGTTTGGATAATAAATGATTACACGTGCTCAGCGGTGAAATGCATTTTCGGAGGTATGTGACCTAACCTGTATTCGGCTGGTTTTCCCTTCGAGGGTTGGAAGGTCAGTCAAATCTGCAGCTTAGGTAAGCGGACCCTGTAAAAAACGGGATAATGCTAGGAAGATGATGAAATTAACAATGCTGTGACGGGACTCTATTATAATAACTTACTATTCTGGGAATAACAGTAGATTGTACACTATCTACAAAGGGATTATGTTCTCATTAACATCATCGTCATCACCCCCTAGCGTTATATTCACAAGGTGCGTGCTTGATAATTATGTTGATACATTGTTTTAAGTTTACGCGGTCCCAGTCGGTCGCGGTCGGTTATCGGAAGTCTCATATCCCCATTTAAACGCGGTAAGAACCCGTTATTATGTGCTTTAATTATTATGTTGATATCAAGTGGAATTTTCTGTCGCCTGAATCATCTTTCAATGTTTTCGTTATGATGTCACTAACACCCTGTATAATACTTTTAATTCATCATCATCACATCATCACCAGCCCATTAACGTCCCCACGCTGGGGCACGGGCCTTCCCTATGGATGGATAGAGAGATCGGGCCTTAAACCACCACGCGGGCCCAGTGCGGATTGGTGGTTATTAACGACTGCTAATGTAGCCGGGACCAACGGCTTAACGTGCCTTCCGAAGCACGGAGAAGCTCGAGATGAAAACTTTTTTGTTTTTTGTTGGCACCCAACCTATGAACGGCCTTTGCGAATGTTGCTTAACTTCAACAATCGCAGACCGAGCGCGTTAACCTCTGCGCCACTGAGCTCCTCCTACTTTTTTAATTATATTATTATTATTACCTAGAACCCATGTGCCGTGTACGGCTCGGTCTTGGCCACACTCGCTCATTTGCTGGTGACGTCGAGTCCTCGACTCGGCAACCGATTATCTTTAATAATGGACTGCCGACAGTGTTTCGCTTATAAATACAAATTGCCATCCAATATTGATCAGACGCGATAGCGCAACTTATGAACTCTCGCTACTACATTTTGGTAAAGCGTTATTTAATATCAGTTTCAACAGCGGTCGTTAAATTCGATTCATGACTTTGTAAGTTTAACTTTCTTGTGCCTGAGATTTTACTAAAATCTGAAATAGGAGGATATCGGCGTCTTATACCGAAAGTCACATAAGCACGTATTGTTAGGGCGGTGATATTCTACATAACGTATTAGACAACTGTTCCGGCGCAAGAAGCGGATAATTCAAACACATAACGCTTTATCAGGACGTTTATGGAGCCCGATACCATCGCGCGGTATGTTTAAACTATGGAATGCTTTATATACAATTATTTATAAAAAGATATATTTAGTAGGTAACATAGTTTGAATCGTATTTTTTTACGTAAACGTGTCATCTGTCTAAAACTACTGCAGCTTCTCACAATCGTATACCTTGCGAAAATAAGGTACAAGAAAAACCGCGGTACAGGGCTCTTTAAAAAATATAATTTAAAAAGAGTTTAATAATAAGGCTGTCTAATATCAGTTCCCAGACTGTTCATCCCATACATTCTTATCTTCTAAATAATCACAAACTTTAAAATAACCTTTTTTATGCTCGTAGAATGCGGCTAATACGCTGGTTTATAATCTTGCGTTATGCATATACTGTGTAGATATTATCTATTATGTATAGTTACTATATTACACAACATGATAAAGTTTTATCCTGAGAAACTCACGTGAAGGTACCTATAAGACTTGCTCACATAAAGCTCCCACCTCGTGTTTAGGTCTGAGGATGAATGATAACGAATATCTTATTCATCTGATGTACTTAATCTGTTTCGAAACACAATTTCAATGAAATGTGCCATCTCCAGTGGATTCGACTATGAATTCAAATTGTTTTTTTCCATAGATAGTTGATATTACGTTGTTTCCAGGATTCGTGCCCGGTTACTGGCAATAGACACGCATAGAATAGACATGAGCCGTAAACTTAACTGGCGAGAAGTGGGTGTATAATATTACCTATACCATACACCTGCGTTCTCCTTTGGGGATACAGGCGTGATATTTTATGTCATGCGTTCCACGTGGCATATTCTGTTAAGAAAGAAAATTTAAATGTGTTCTTTCTTTATGGTTTTTAGGGTTCCATAGCCAAATGGCAAAAACGGAACCCTTATTGATTCGTCATGTCTGTCTGTCCGTCTGTATGTCACAGCCACTTTTTTAAATATTGTAGTATGCCAATGTTTTACGGTCGAAATAAAACTTTCGGACGCGTATGAGCTAACGAAATTTGAAACTAAATTCTAGGATTGATATTATAATGAACGGGTATGGTCAAGTCCGTCTGTCCATCACAACTATCATCTTAGGAAGAATACAATCTGTAACCATCTATCTAGTTCATCTAAGCTCAGTAATACACGGTTACTTAGACGTAATATGCCGTACCCCTGATTACCCCTGTAGGAAATACATATAGTAGTGTAGCTGATATTATTTATCATTTACTAGCGGCCGCCCGCGACTTCGTCCGCGTGGATTTCGGTTGCCGCGGTAAGAATTTCCGTTTATTTATTTTTTTTAATTCTTAAAGCCTGTTTGTTATTCTGATGCACAAGCTACATCATTGTAAAGTTTCATTAAAATCCATTCAGTAGTTATTGCGTGAAAGAGTAACAAACATCCAAACATCCATACTCCAAACTTTCACATTTATAATATTAGTAAGAAGTAAGATTATTATAAGTCCGACTGTCAAGAACCAATCTTGGTTGGTACTCGCCGGTAACTCGCGCGAGTTGATCTATTCAGCTGTTCGGTGGCCAAATTCACAGAATTTAGTTTTGTGTAATATGTGTTTGTTTCAATCGGAATGGAGTTTACTGTAATGGCTGAATGTAAAACTGTAAAATTAAATAAATAAATAAATTATTATTACAGAAAATTTTAGTCCTAATGTGTCCTAATGGCTGAGACCCTG
This sequence comes from Pectinophora gossypiella, assembly GCF_024362695.1. Lineage (NCBI taxonomy): Eukaryota > Metazoa > Arthropoda > Insecta > Lepidoptera > Gelechiidae > Pectinophora > Pectinophora gossypiella. The sequence goes on along the minus strand of NC_065414.1, from coordinate 15,642,741 downwards.
GAAGACCTGAACACCATGCTCGAGCATCTCAGTAACGCATCCCAACGAGTGGGTCTTAGCATGAACATGGCAAAGACAAAAATTATGTCCAACGACCATGTCGCACCCACTCCAGTTCAGGTTGGGAACGTTACACTCGAAGTTGTAGACCAGTACATTTACCTAGGACAAATAATCCAGTTAGGTAAGTCCAACTTCGAGAAAGAGATCTCTCGTCGGATCCAACTCGGATGGGCAGCGTTCGGGAAGCTGCGGAATATCTTCTCGTCCAGAATACCTCAGTGTCTCAAGACGAAAGTCTTTGACCAGTGCGTGTTGCCAGTGATGACCTACGGCAGTGAGACGTGGCCGCTTACTATGGGTCTCGTGAGGAGGCTCGGTGTCGCTCAGCGGGCAATGGAGAGAGCTATGCTCGGTATTTCCCTGCTGGATCGAATCAGAAATGAGGAGATCCGCAGGAGAACTAAAGTCACCGACATAGCTCGGAGAATTGCAAAGCTGAAGTGGCAGTGGGCAGGACACATAGCGAGGAGAACCGATGGCCGATGGGGCGGAAAGGTTCTGGAGTGGCGACCACGTGTCGGACGACGCTCAGTGGGTAGGCCCGCTACAAGGTGGACCGACGATCTGGTGAAGGTCGCGGGAAGCCGCTGGATGCGGGCAGCGCAGGACCGATCGTCGTGGAGATCCTTGGGGGAGGCCTATGCCCAGCAGTGGGCGTCATACGGCTGATGATGATGATGATGATGAAAATTTTAGCAAACATTATCTAATGTTGTTAAACTGGTAGGTGCGTTTATTGAATCTCTTTGTTTTTTCAGCAAACGTGTAAGAACGGACCCGGTCCCTTCGTTTCAGTGAATAATATATCCTGGAGGTCCGGAAAGGGTCTGTAAGTTAAATGCTGTCAATTCGCCACCACGCGTGACCCCGCTTGATTAACGACCAATCCCGGGAAGTACTCTCATTTCTGGAATAACTTGATGGAACTTTAGAAAGAATATTCTCCTAAGTTTAATATTGTGAAAGGATACCGGTCACCGGATGTGGTGTGGCTGTGGCCGTGTGATGTCGAGTGGGTTTTTTTAAAAAAGAACAGCCACCTAAGCCGTTGCGAATCACATCCTTTTCGGATTTGTGTATACTCATATGAATCACATAATGTATGTGAATGACTATTACGTCCCACTGCTGGACACAAGTCTCCCCTCACGCTGCTCCACTACGGGTAGGTGAAGGCGTTTGAGGGTCCGAGACCAATGGCTTAACGTGGCTTCCGAAGCACTGAATCATCTTACTTTTTCGGACAATCTGGTTATTCAGCCTGCAGAGTCCTACCCAAACAAAGAATAGTCTCGCAAAGTACCCAAAACTCAAAATAATAGTTATAATTTGATCATCTCCTGGATACCCGAGAAGATCGTTTTATCTTAGAAGGTATATTTTATCATATATTTTACGTGTCATTCTGTCAGAATGAAAATATGAGTTAAGTATAAAAAATAATTTTAACGTGAATATATTTTACCGGATATATAAATATACCTAATTTAATACAAAAATTGTAGGCGTCTGGAACGAAGACAGTAGGCCGGAGGGCCTGCTAATGAAACTTGGGTACGCCCACGCCTGTAAATATTCTATATCCAATCAAGTAGACGGGCTTCAACCTCGTACCTGTACAAGACAATTTTGACATAAGATTTCTTGACAAAGGGTTGAACTTTCCAAAAATAGACCCTCAAATCTCAGTTACTTTGCACGGTCACGGTCCTCATTTTGGAAAGCGATGTGATCTTTTCATATAATGTTACCAATTTCATCCATCAGAATAATAAGTAGAAACACGCATCGAAGCAATTCATCTAAAAAAACAATATTCCAATTCGACATTTGCACATATAAAAGTAAGTGCGCAATGCAAACAAATGTCAAATAGTAATTTCGTGGTTTTTTTTTTTTGGTAGATTGGTTTGATGTAGCTTTTTTAACCCCCCAGAATTTTAAAACTAAAGCGTAAGACGGCTTGAGTTAAAGTCGTAGATTATCAATACATAACATAAACTGCCTATATACGTCCCACTCCATTCCCCCTCCGGTTGATTGAGGGGAGGCCTGTGCCCAGCAGTGGGACGTATATATTATGCTGTTTATGTTATGTTATGTATACGTCCCACTGCTGGGCACAGGCCTCCCCTCAATCAACCGGAGGGGGTATGGAGCATACTCCACCACGCTGCTCCACTGCGGGTTGGTGGAGGTGTTTTTGCGGCTAATAGCTGGGACCAACGGCTTAACGTGCCTTCCAAAGCACGGAATCATCTTACTTTTTCGGACAATCAGGTGATTCAAGCCTGAAAAGTCCTACGTGTGTAGATTATCAATACATACATAAAATAGTTTTCAAACCACCTTAAGTCGTTCTCGTATATCTAACCTGCAAATGACTTAAAAGTTTTAAGTATTATATCGTCGTTGGACATACGCGTACCAAATCCCACGGTCTAAAGATCGCTCAATATTCTAAGGCGAGAGAGCGGCTGAGGCGACCGACTGCAATCAATTACCGAGCCTTATACCAACCGCGATAAAATCTGCCTGCGTTTTGTAAATTTTATTTTTTATTTAACACGTCGTCGGCGCTGTGTTTTATTATTTAATAAACGACGCGATAATAAATAAAAGAGGCACCGGCTACACTGGGCCATTGGAATTTTGTATTGTTTGTTTACAAAGGCATTTCGTTGGTTGTTGCAGGAAAAAAATGTCTCTTGCGATTCGTTAGGCTCGTTTTGTGTTGCACGGGAAAATAATTTTGGAAAACTTTTACAAAAACAGTAGGTATTGGTAGTGGAAAAGATTGGAATTTGTGTTTGGACGTTGTAACTTATTGGTTAATATAACAATAGAAATGATTCGGTTCCTGAATTTTACAGACTAGCAATAGGGGTTACCAACGTGAAGTTACCTTATCAATATATTTCAGTATATATAACAGCAAGTAGCCTTTGACTCCCTCCTAACTCCAATTTATTTCTTCACCATATGAATGCAAGAGCAAGCAATCCGTGTTGCTTTTTTTTTTTTTTTTTTTTTTTTTTTATTTATTTTATTATTAAATCTTAATGCTAAAAATACAAATATCAATGCCCTGCAAAACTGTTTAAACAGTTTGTCTGCAGGAAAAGAGTCTCTACTAATAATATGAACTTATATCTAATAGTCAATTAATAACATACAATAAGTTAGCTAGGACACGAGTCTAGAAGGTGTTGTTTAAGTAATTTTTTATATTTACTTTTATTTGGTTCTAGACGGATGTTCTCAGGCAAACCATTAAGCAAATAGGGAAGTCTCTTTTTTAGAGTTCATCCGCCCCAGTGCGCCACGCCTCATATGCAAAAAACCAGGACTCTAGAAAGTTGCAACGAGATTCAGCACTTTTAAAATAACTCACAACTATGTAAGTGATCTTCCGAGCACATTAAGTTTTGTCTAACGAGTTTTACAAACTTGCTCTGCGGCGGTCGTTTTTGGTCGATACTTTAACCTACTTTACTATACTTGACTTGAAGACGTTTCAAAATATGCCTTCTGAGTTTGGAAACGGATGGTACGTTCTACGTTAGTTTGAAATTTTAATTGCTGCTGCAGTTTTCAAAATGCTTGTATTCGTTCTCTGTACGGAACAGAAGAAACTGGTTGGAAGGACCAAGTGAGCGAGAAACACGCACCATACAAGTATGAACAAATAGTTCATACTTCAACTTTGTACTCCACTCGTCTGCAAACTTAACGACGCACAGAGCTCTGCGATTGTTTATTAAAATGTCGTCTTGTGCACTATAACCTACAGGACAAAAAAACAAATATCGACTACGATGCAAGGAGATCCCTCCTTATCACAAGAAAGCTTAAATTCTTAGTACGATCGGATATTTATCAAAAAAATACTTTTGTATGCAGTATTTTACTTAAAATGATGACGGTCATTGACCTCACAACCTACTCTAGAATAAGAAAAACGATGGACTGAAACATCAATCACCATCACTCTAGCATTGTCCCGTTTTTCACAGGGTCCGCTTACTTAACCTGAACATTTGACATGTCTGGTTTATTACAGAAGCGACTGCCTGTCTGACCTTCCAACCCTCGAAGGGAAAACAAGCCCAATACAAATTAGGGCACATACATCCGAAAATACATTTCTCGGAATGTAGGTTTCCTCACGATGTTTTCCTTACCACAGAGCACGTGATAATCATTTATGATCCAAACATGAATTCGAAAACAAATTTGACGAGTGCTGGATTCAAACCTGCAACCTCAAACTGAGAGGCAAGCGTTCTACCAACTGGGCTACCACGGCTCCTAAACATCAATATTCACCTGAAGTTTGTGTTCATGTAAGTAGGTAGTTGCTGTGCTTTACGTTTTTAGCACAAACCAGAAAAACTGGAACCCTTGCCTACCGAAATTGGACAACTTCAAAATATTTTAGTTTTAGTAAGCCGGCACTGGGAAATATGCAAAATGAAAAGGGTAGAGCAGTACTGCCGTTAGTACGAATATTAATGTACACCATTTGTTAACATGATTGTTTCAGAAACAAAGCATTTTACACATAATGTAACCAAAACCCGGTTCATAACATTGCTTTGGCTTGTACCGAGCAAAAGGAAGTACGTTTCCGAACGAACTGACACAAAGAATTCCAAAATTTCCACTAAATTTCTGGATTATTATGCTTTAGGTACTCTCAATCTCACGTCACTCAGATGAAATGAATAGACAACAGCCTGAGATGCTCTCAGTGTAAAGTATTGCCTGTCGACCGTCGACTGTCGACTCCAGATGTTGTTCTCTCAGACAGGTAATACGCGCTTTTACTCAGAATTAGAGTAAAATTTCAGTGTATTAAGATAAAATAAAAAAAAAACCTTTGAGAAGATTGTCGACTGGATAAGATTAATGTTAAACGACACGGATTTCATTGCCCACCACAGAGCCTGTGGGTTTGTGAAAAATTATATTTTGTGGTTCAAATTCAACTTTAAAGTATAAGTAATAGAATGTGTTCAAATCATATAAGTGGCTCGTTTCTGTTGTTATGATATATGGCACAATATGAATAACTTTGTCTTATCTACCTATTTCACAATACATCTATGAATAAAATGGCCGCCTTCAACACGCGTGACCTCAATATTCCACCTGAAGCCTCAAAGTTTTATTAGCAAAGTATTTGATCGTATCGTGACGGAAAATGGCTAATACAATGATTGAACAAAAACAAAATGGTCGAATGGAACAACGTTCTATTGACAAAACAACGGGAAGCAAACAAGAGTGGAGTGTAGCATGGTATTGTTGTGTTTAGAATGCGAGACAGAATGGAGCGGGGATTGGATTCGACGGAATGTTAATGAATGAAAAATACATACAGAAATTGACGTTCTTAATCCCTGAAATTGGGTTAGTCTTTTTTGTTAGCTGTACGCTGAATATAATCAATCCAATAGTTTTTTTTAGACGTTCCAAATTCAAACTGAATTTTGTTCTGAAAAAACAAATAGATAAAAATAAATGCTGTGTAAAGTATCGATATATGCGTGTGAACGCCCGGTCGCCCGTGTTCGAAGTTCAAACGGCTGACAAAACACAAGCCAATTATAAAAACATAAACACCTCTGGCAGTTTCAATTTTGCTTTTTTAATCTGTTTCACTGAATTTATAAGCCCTTCGGTCTGTGGCGGTTTGTGGTTTACGAGTCATATTTGTCTAACAAAAGGAAATCGGACGTAGAGATCGTTTACTGCCCCGTAGTGCAATCAACACTCAAATAAGATTGAATACAAACTTATAATCTATGATTGAGAAGGGAATGTTAAGTTGGTTTGGACACTTAGAGCGGATGAAGAATAATAGGATTACGAAAGCAGTATATAAAGCGAAGGTTGGTGATAGGGCTGGCAAAGGAAGACCTAGAAGGACGTACATTGACCAAATTGGAGATGTCCTTAGATAAGATTCGACCTACTCTGAATGGGCGTGCGTGTATGAAACGATTGATGATTGTAGAGGAAACAAGAGATATGTCAGGTGTGGCGTTCTAGATGTTCAGGTTGAGTGGTGTGCTGGTAATTAAACGACCATATAAAGGAATATTTTAAAGTTTATTGTTTTCTTTTACTTATTCACACATTTTACACTTTTATTATTATTATTTTATAAATCACCATATATTTTTAGTATTGTTTTAGATATTTTTTTAACACAAGAAGATATTGATTATGCATCCATTTTTGATGCCAAGAAGGAAGTCCACTATTTGTCTATGACAATACCTTTTTAATAGTAACAAAACCATAGATATTTTTATATTTTGTTCGTGGTCCGAACATCAGGATCGAAGCAAAGTCATAGTCTCTGCTTACCGCGGTGGGAAATAGTCATGGCGTGTCATTTTAAAACGAAATAAATAAAAATAAGTGAAACACACATAAGCTCACTATCATAGACTATATCCTAATGGGTTAGCCAGAGGTAGATGTACCTCATAAGATATGTAAGTACCTGTGTATAATTTATAATTATACAGGCTTTTCGGCGGGAAACGGGAACGGGACAGTTGCTTTCTTCATTGAGTAATCTAAATAATTAATACGAAGTGGTGTTTTGTGGTTAATGATCGCATTAAGTTAGTCGGAAGACATTCGCGAGTATTATTATATTGGAGTATTCAATAAACAAAGTGTATCTGCCTATTTTCGCTTCGTGCCGGGAAGCCGCTTCATAACTCAAAAGTTTATGCGGACTTTTGAGTTAATTCGTTTGGGGTTCGGAGTAGGAGGCTACTCCGAGGGTGGGGGCTTAGGTTTCATCATCATCACCTTTCATCATTTCATTAATCATCAAGAAAAAAAATACGTCAGACATGGCTGTATGGGCATAGTTCCCTTTGCCTTACCCTTTGGGGAAAACCAAAACAAAAAAAAATAAATTATAATTATACATAAGTACAAACATAAACAGACACCCACGCGTACTTCTGTTGGAGTCACTTGATAGAACGCATCATAGTTATAGCCTATTATTAGTGATGGGTTAAGGCCATCTGACATAATTAACTCGTCGCTCACCGACTAGTCGCCGACTAATTCTTAGCTGTGATAATGGCCGACTAGTTGGTTTTCCCGACTTGATTGTGCATCTCTACGAAAGACACATCCTACCAACACAGCATAACATGAAATGCAAGCACTATACGACAGTGGTCGATCGAGCGAGTTAATTTACTAAATAGCCAGTGATTATCGCATGGCCGCAGCACACCCGACAATTGAATGACGTCACCCCCACACCCCCTTCACCCCCGACAAAGGCGACAATGCCGTGACGTCCACGTTACATATCCGCTACTGAAATATGACGCTTTGATGTGATAATTATCGGCTTTGCATACACTAAACCAAACGCTAGGCTGTACGTAAATCGAAAATAGCCTTTGCAAATATACAAATAATTGTAACGAAGCACGAAGTTGTTCAGCCTGAAATGACGTGGCGGACTAATTATAGCCTTGGGAAACTGTTCAAATTCTAATTCTAATTCAAAAATATCTGTATAAATTGGTAACATCAGATAGATACATCAGACGCTCTCCGAGTTGCAAGAACTAGGGTTGGAAGCTACTCACCAGACCTTGCGCCTACAGACTACTACTTTTTCCAGAATTTGGATAACTTCTTGGCGGGAAAAACATTCAATACCCGAGAGGCAGTACAAAAGGCCTTTGGAGAATTTGTTGCCTCCCGTCCAGCGGATTTCTTTAAGAAGGCCATCAGTAAACTGCCACTGCGTTGGCAAAGATGCATTGATTGCATGGGTGATAACTTCGATTAATAAAAATAAAAAATACGTTTTTTTTGTTCACCTATAACAATAATAAGCCAATAATAACATTAATATGGGGCCTTTGGCGGCTCAATAGTAACCCTGACACCAGGGTTGATGGTGTTGGTAATCCACCTTACAACCCATACGATAGATTGTTCACCGTCGTAGCAATCTTTTTAACATAAAACATACATGAATAGTGTCTAAGTGTACGTCACTGGGCAAGGGCTTCCCTTCAAGTCAACCGGAGGGGTGATGGGGGTACATACATACATGCATGAACTCACACCTATGTACCACCTATTGAGACTATGGAAGTCCATTTGCTTCGATCGTGACACACTTCTCTTGCTTCCTCCACATTCATCAATCGTTTCATACACACACGCCGGTTCAGAGTAGATCGTACTGAATCTTTTCTAAGGACATCTCCAATAGATATTGGGCACTTTTGAAATTAAGAATATTTTTATAGCCGACCTAAGACTGGCTGCACGTTGTATCTAAAGACTATAACAAACCAATACGGATTATGTTGGAGACTTTTATAAGCACAATCGCTGCTGTATTGTGCAATTCTTTCACAGCCATTGTTAGCGAAATGCGCCAACTCAGCCGCAACCCGAGAATCAAAAGGAAATAGAAAACATTATATTGCGCCACAAAATCAAACTTATAACATTTCGATTCAAGTTTTAATTGGAAACTCATATCTATCAGGACGCAAATCAAATCCCAGAGTAGCGAAGTTAAATTCGAAATCGCAGTTCAACAAACAGAGAGTATTTCATAAAAATAGAATCGGGTATAAAATTCAAATGATAACGACCCACATCGAGTCGATGACAACGGTCATCCCGGGGGAGGGCCTGCGGGGAAGCGGGGATAGCGAGGGAGGAAGGTACGAACGGGAGGGGAGGCGCATCCATTAAAAGTTGAATTAATGCGCGGGCGACGCATCTCTGGAGACCGGCCGCCGCCGCAGCCGCTTTCAACGACGACCGAAACGTCAAAGTATAGTTTCGGTCCAATCTGCCTGTGGATTCGGACAATTGGGAATATTCTTTTATTTATCAGCGACCTTATTTTTCTATGATACTGGTATAAGTACCAGTACTCCTATAGAGTTTTATTAAAGATCCAAAATATTTTTGCTGTCCCAAATGATAAAACATCTTGGCAAACGGTTCACGGCACATCAAATAAATTAAATTATTAACATTTAACATAACACAGGGGCATGTTTGTCGCATGCACCCTGAGCGGTGGGCACGGATCGTCACAGACCTCGGAAAAGATGGCGTGACAACTTGGACGCTTGCCGGAGGGACTGGCCGGAGTACGCACAGGACCGCGAAAAAGAGGAAGGGGGGGCCTTTGCCCAGCAGTGGGATTTTGTAGGCTACATTAACTAACATAACACATGAGAGGTACGATAGGCGGCAAAAGTCAAATCAGTTTCTTGTAAAGTAATAAATTAACTGGTTGCACTTAAGACCTCCTGGTTACATGTCGCTTCTGTAATAGACAAAAACACCTACAAAAACATAAATTTTATAATTATGACAACTAATGGTTCATAATTTCACCACTGTTTATAAAAATTCGCTGGGATTAGAGACTGAACTTCTGCTCTTTGATTGTACATCCACCTCAAGATGAACTAAGTACCCACACGTCAACGAGCTTTCTGTTAGACCAACATGATAGGTGGTGAACCGTATCGCCGTCTATAATTAATGGTCGAGTCAAAAGTATTGTGTTAGTGAAAACTGCACTTAAGAAATTAATAATAAAACTCAAAGTTTAGTAAGTAAACGATTTCGGCCGCGTACGCTTCTCAAATCCAGCTAAAATACAATGCTGATGTTATTTAATCTACTGATTGTAAAGTTTAATTAAAATCCATTCTGTAGATTAAAATTAATAAGTAACAAACATCACGCATCCATACAAAATTTCGCGTTTATAATAAGGTAATATTATGTAGGATGGACATTCCACGCCCGTGGTCTTGTGTGAAGTACGCTCGTTTAAAAATAAATAATCTAATTTTTTGTACAGCATTAAGAAAAAAATAATAGTCTAGACAGAGTTACTACTATTTTAATTCTTTCTCCACTTAAAAAGCACGTCAAATCGTCGCTCCGTTTTTTCGCGAAAGACGGACAAATAATCAGAGACACATACAGTCATACGCTTTCGCATTTTATAATATTACTATAGATAAATCAACCATAGAACCGTCAAACAGTTGCAACGCTAACCAAAACACCTTTTCCGACATCATTACTTTCAATCATACAATCCAGTCTTATAACAAATTGCCAAATATATCGCACATCGTCAAACCATGTATTTATTTGCCTACTAGATAATCAAATACAATATGGTGAACCATTTCAGTATGAAATCAATTGCTAATGTTTAATTACTTTGGTAATTGCCCACGGTGCGAGCGGTCGTGTGATGAATACGAGTGCGTCCATATTATTAGCGTTTCATCCGAATAATTGTTTATTGATCGATGTTATTGGCTGTGTAATTAAGATTTATAATGGTCCAACATATGCCCACGTGCATGTTTGCCCCATCCTAGTGAATCTCGTATAATGAAACTTTAATGTTTGAATTTGAGAAGTATGTCAGAGTCTGAATTATGGGGTATAATGTAGAACCCTTGCCCAGGGATACGGGTGAAGACCTTAACGGTTGCAGAGGTGGAGATGTGAGTCATCGGTAAGGCAGTGCAGGACGGAAGAGGCGAGTCACAGGGACTGTAACCTGGAGCCTGATAGAGGGCTTCAGAGACGGAGGACAGGGGTCCTAGTACAGCTTTGAAATATACTACTCTGGGCGCCACCCCACTAGCGTCAGACAGAGTACTGCGGGGCGAAAGGCGAGAGGGAAACCGCTGCCCTATTTTTCCCTAAAAATAACATGGAGAATGCTAGACCGACAAGAACGTGGCTCTTAAATTAGTGATGATGTCCATTTTTCCATTGCTTACCGCCGGTGGTAAATAGTCGTGAGTTTACATGTGTATGTCAATGTTTCTGATGTCCTTCATTATCGTTGCCTAACAGCATCATTTCTTACTACCATCTTCTCTCGCGTGTGCTGTGAGAATAATGAATCATCAACCTTGTCAAAACTCCGCTATCAAAACTGAACTGATATAAAGAAATATTTGATCTAGCTAACACAAACTTCAGAACACTTTGGTAAAATTTAAAAAAACATTTCTGAATCGACGCAAGAGAAGATTTCATTGATCACTGTCTTTCTAAGTGGTCGCCGATGACACGATCAGTTTGATCGATCAATCACTCCTTTCTTTTAAACTGAATCGAACACATCTTAAAGAAAAGCCAGGTCATTAGTGTAAATGAGACAGTCAGTAAAATAAAAATGAAGAATTTGTTTGTTTTCAAGGCTTAGAGTAAACGCTATTATCCATAATGTATTGTCATTTGTCTACTCGTTTTTACTACACGTCAACGATAAAAAAACGTTGAAACAAGGCTGTAATTTTGTATTGTGTGGATTTTTTATCACGCGATTATAATTGTAACCGACAGAGGGATTGTGTCCTCTAATATGATGGACTAATGTTATGGGCGATAGGCTGATCCCTTATCACCATAAGGTTCATCATATCCAGCTTACGACATCGTATCAACAGTGGCTGCAAGTTGTCTTTGATTACTTGTGGCTCTGCCCACCCCATTTGGGATTACGGGCGTGAGTTTATGTATGTATGTATGACTGTATGTATTATAATTGTATCATGACGACTTCATTCGCAAAGGATTATTGGAAAACGTAATGAATATTGCCTCGACGGAATAAAATAATGTTCTCGCAATACTGAAAGCCGTAAAGTATTTTTAAAGATAATCTCTTATAACAAAGATTTATTCGCACACCTATTATTGAAAAAAGAAGGAAATAAGCTAATAAATAATAGTCACTGTGATCCTGTAGTATGCCGGCTAGCTTCTAAATCTGGGAGCGCAGGCTCGAAACCGGTATCGGACTTGCACCAATGAGTCATGGTTTCCTTACACAGTTGGCTCGACCATTATAGACGACGCATCGTCGCGACGATGAGGCTCTCCATCTATCACGTTGGTCTAACAGAAAGCTCGGTGAGGTGCGGGTACGGTCACGAGCATTAACATGTACACACTTTGGTACCATGTCACATTAACTTTTTTGACAAATTGAACTGTAAGTCTCACTAAATGTCAAATATGTTGGTGCGACAGAGTCCTAAAGTGGGTACATTATATTGCTCATGACTGTACCTAGATCGTTTTGCGATGGTTGTACCTCTGACAACTTGGATATAGTTGCGGGCTTATGTTATTTTAATAATTAAACATTCTTAGGTCGTTTTACATGTTTCCCGTATTCTTGATGATCTCGATCACATTTGATAATATCTCTCTCATTAGGAATATGATCGTGGGTCGGGAGCTCGTATTAGTGACATCGTAATTAATACTGAGAGGACTCATTCGGACCATGATTCTGAGTTAATATCAAGTGGATTTTTCCGTCACAAAATTCATGTTTCTGTTGTGTTTTTTTATTCTTATTTTAAATTTTAGACTTTTGCGATGGAAAATACCACTTGATATTAACTCAGAATAATGAGCTGAATCATCCCCCTCAGTATTAGTAGTTACGATGTCACCTGTGACGTATTGAAGGTTTTATTTATTAGTTATGTGTTTGTATTGTTTTTTTATTATTTTTTGAATAAATAAATATTATATTATGTTTTTATTTTTTTCAGATATCTGCAATTACGGCGGCAGCTATCTTAATGGTAAGTCAGTTTTTATAGCAGCATTGCTGACCTACAAAAAATTATAATCTATGTAAAACTAAGTATATATGTGTGTGTGTATTTATGACTTACAAGCAAAACTGTGTACATATGCCAAAAATCTTCTCAACACAATTATTTTTTTGTTTGTACTTCTAAGTATTGCGTGGGTCAGTCATCGACATAGGTTGAAGTAAATAAAAGCCTGGATTAACGGCTCAACGTGCCTCCTAAAGAACGAGAACCTCCTAGCCAAACAAAGGACATTCTCATAAAGTGGTTATGACAATGTCCGCATCGGGAATCGAACTTCGACCTCCATATTGTAAGGCGAACCTTTCACATTTGATTTCATGCGATAGTGAAGTGTCTTTTTTTATTCAGGACTTATTTTAATTTTCGTGCGTGGCAGTTATTGGCCAGACATATATTTTTTTTATTATTGACGTGATTTATTGTTGGTTTATTACAAATGGACTATGAAACTCCTGCATCTCATCCGGTACAAAATGTAAAACAAAGTCAATATAACATATTATTTGAATCTACGTCATTACGCAAGGTGTTATGGCTGAGGAGAAGAAATGACAAAAACAGCAACACATCTTTTAAATCAATGTAATTATACATTATAAGTTAATTGTATTTATAATACCAGGCATTTTTATCTTTTAGGTAATCATTAATCTTACAATAAGTTTTTTTGGCCCCGGCCATTGGACCCGTTTACTGCGCCAAATCAGGGGCCTTAGATGGCTCAATAATAACACTCACACCAGGGTTGATGAGTTTGGTAAACCACCTCAACTCACATTATAGAACGAAAACAAAACTAACAAAGAGCCGTATAAAATCCAGATACTTAATGTATGCGCAGGAGATGCTTGCAGCCATTAAATTATTTTAATTAACAAAGCTGGTTGTGTTTCTGTAAACGTGGCTTATTAAATGAACAAACCGCATAAGAGATGAACGAGGCACGAGTGAGCAGATGCACACATGCCGGGGATTAAAAAAAAATCAATGGCCGCAAGATTACTGGCGATGTGTACTCCGACACTGCTGTCAGGTGGCACGCGGTACCAAACATTTATTTACAATACATTATACGTGCTACGTGGGAGGAGCTCGGTGGCGCAGCGGTAAACGCGCTCGGTCTGCGATTGTTGAAGTTAAGCAACTTTCGCAAAGGCCGTTCATAGGATGGGTGACCACAAAAAAAAATCATCTCGAGCTCCTCCGTGCTTCGGAAGGCACGTTAAGCCGTTGGTCCCGGCTGCATTAGCAGTCGTTAATAACTATCAATCCGCACTGAGCCCGCGTGATGGTTTAAGGCCCGTTCTCCCTATCCATCCATAGGGGAGGCGCAAGCCCCAGCAGTGCGGGGACGTTAATGGGCTGGTGATGATGATACGTGCTAAAGATAAAAGTTCGGTGTTGTTACACCATATAGACGTCTTACATAAACGCAAATAAAATCAAAATCGTATATTCAACATAATTACTGTAGATAAACTTGTCCAAAGTAAATTGGTCATTCTAGAATCTGCGTCATTTCACAAGGTGTTATGGCTGAGGAGAAGAAATGACAACTTTACTAAAAGTTATTCAATAACTATAGGAATACATTTAATACCAAACATTGTAATCATTGAGGTAAGTAGTCATTAAACTAATCACAAGCTCTTTTATATAAATAATGCTTAAAAGATAAAGATAAGGGTTACTATTGTGCATAAATTTAGGTACAGTACAACTAAATAAATAAATTAAATTTAGATTTAGTAACAATCCATGAGCTTTAAATTATTTTATGACAATTTCAAATTGTAAATTCATGTCTATTTCTCGTTGAGTACCACGGAAATCCACTAATATATAACACATTATAAACACAGAGACCCACAACTCAATGTAATCACACTAACACAGCATATGACAAGAAAACTGGTATCCCACACATTAGGTAATGAAGTCTTAACACGGATTCCAACCAAGTCCTGATACAGGTTACCAGCCTGTATATAGTAACCTATACAAGTACATCATGGTAAAAGGGCCATAGTACATAAGCCACAGTTGCAGTAGTTTTAGGTGGATGAGACGTTTTTTATGTAAAAATTTACGATTCAAAGTGTAACTATGTTACCTACTGAATAAAGATATTTTTGAATTTGAATTTAATTTGAATTTGTTGTATCTGTAGCGGACCCAACTAGTTGGCCACCTAGTTCCGCTCACATGCAACAGATGGCGCCACATTCAATAATGCAGTCTTCAAGCAGTCCTGAAACGCGGTATCGAAGTTTTCACGGCAAGACGTATATATACAACTTCCAACACAATACTGTTGGATCGTCGATCCCTAGTCACACTACCAACTTGTGGCTAGCGGGGTACTATGCTCAGTTCGGTACCCCGAAAACATCCTTTGGCGGCAGCACATCCTCGCCGCCAAACTGGTGACCCTCGACAGAACACTTCCTGCCTACACCTTCTGGGAGTCGGAGTCAACTGCGTCGCACCTGCATCATCCGCCACCAGCATCAATCACCCCGCATCAACCCTCAACAGGCGTTCATCATCAGCCTTCAGTCGGAGCATCATCAGCACGTCCACCTGCCAGCCGCCTACGACGCTGCCTGGATACCTGACACTCCACACCAGGACTTCGGAGCATCTACAGTTCCATGACCAGCTGCCCAAGCTGCCTGGACTGGCACTCCACACGCAACAGCGACACAACACATGAGGTCCACTGCCACACCACGCTGTCGAGCACGCGCTCCACGTGGCAGGCCGCCTTCTCGCCTCACGCCAGTCGCCGGCTCCACAATCCCGACTCACCGCGGATAGGAGCAGCTCCCCATCCCGACTCACCGTGGATAGGAGCACAACCCACGCCGTACACACCTCTTCCCGACTCACTGGGAGTACAGGCAACACGGCATTCCTGAAGAGCACTGAAGCACTTGAATCGACCTCCGGTCTGAGGGGGGGAGTGATGTAGCGGACCCAACTAGTTGGCCACCTAGTTCCGCTCACATGCAACAGATGGCGCCACATTCAATAATGCAGTCTTCAAGCAGTCCTGAAACGCGGTATCGAAGTTTTCACGGCAAGACGTATATATACAACTTCCAACACAATACTGTTGGATCGTCGATCCCTAGTCACACTACCAACTTGTGGCTAGCGAGGTACTATGCTCAGTTCGGTACCCCGAAAACATCCTTTGGCGGCAGCACATCCTCGCCGCCAAATATCTTTTGTATGTATGTCTTGTATCTTATGTGTTTGTGTCTATGAATTTATTTTATACACAAGCTTACAACGAATAATGCCAACTTCAAGACAATACTTGTTTAAACAAATGTCGTTGTTGTTTCTAGCAAATACTAGGAAATACTTAATGTAGAATTACTCGTAGTAGTATTTATCACAAAAGAGACAAGGGTTGAAGCGCTAAGATTATGTTCTTGTTTCGTATTCAAATTCATTCTCAGAATCAAGAGTCTCTTAGAACTGAGAGTTGATTCTGAGAAGACTTCATCAAAGTATGAATCCATTCCTCCAATAACATTTACTTAACGCCGTATAAATTTTTCGTAGAAACAAAATATACCCACTGATAGCGTCTATATAATTACAGCTTTAATTTAAATTTACACTGAATTTATTAATGTTATGTCGAGTCCAGGCGAAACGTACTAAATTTCCTTGCCACGTGTATCAGTCGCTTTGAATGTTTATTTGTAACAACCTATTATTTGTATTCTGGACGTTATTTATTCTGCCGTGACTTTCTCTTGATTTTTGGGATCTACTTCAGCATAGGTCAATATCTTAAATTCAAAAATGGGGCATTCTGTCTGACGCAAGTGGGATGGCGCCCAGAGTAGTTTATTACAAAGCCATACTAGGACTCCTGTCCTCCGCCAATTTCAATTCAATTTCATAAAGTCAAATTCAGTGTTTAATAGCCTGAGGGAGGAATCGAAGCGGGGACACTATGATGTGAAGTCCCGCGTTCTCCAATTATTTTCATATTAAGATACGGGGCGTATTATTTTATTCCTGGTTATTTCATGATGCCACATACCGTATCCCACTGCCAGCAGTCACCATCCAGGTAGCCGGCTCGTTGTTCCGCCGGCGAGTGAGCGGCCAGTTAATAACTGGAGTGTTTGTTCATGCTGCATGCTTCAGAGTGCATGTGCTTACGTGGAGGGCTGCACCGCCTGAGATTTGTTTAGTCAATGTATACAGGAGGAATATGCAGTTGTTTTGAAATGTTTGCTTGCGTGCACACATACATATACACACACTAGCAAGTGACCGTGTACTGGAAATCTATTAAACGCGCGGCTTAAATGCTCCAATACATCGCCGTATATTTGAATTCATCGCACAAACACAAACAAACAGACACACGTCTGGCTATGAGCGATTTTTTCTCCATCTCGCTATTTTATCAGCACGCACTAACTTTCTCCTCACCATATCTTTTAAGATATTTTTCAAAATGACATAGTGCGAATGACTAAGTTGATATATAAGCAATGTGGGAAACTTCAAAATTCAAAAATATCTTTATTTAGTAGGTAACATAGTTACACTTTGAATCGTCAATTTTTACATAACAAACGTCTCATTCGTCTAAAACTACTACAGCCTCTCACAACCTGTATAGCCTTCTTCATCAAAATATATTCAGATTTTTTGCATGAAACAGCCGCAAACTCAGTTACATACACCCAAATATCCTCACAAAATTTCACGTTTATTCTATTAGAATAATGTAGTATGTACTTTTGTATATTCATAATTCATTTCAGAATGTATCTCGCACTGGTACTGTGCAAATTTGGTTGTTTGCCTTTGTTTCATTGTGTCAGTTTTGAATTAAAATTACATGCTGTCTGTAATAACTAAAGTGTGAAATTGTAATTGTTTGCCTTTACTACATATTTTATAGTTAGACTTGTTTTTCAAAATTGTTGTTCCGTCAGAATAAAGTATGTAGTGTTTATGGTATTTATTTTTGACCTGATTTATAGTAGATTTGCCACAAATGGCATTAACTACCTACTTGGGCAAAGCTAAACTAAACACGGCCTATGGCAATGTATGGAGACAATAGGTTTTAAAGCCAAAATCAAAGATCCCCTTAGTTTATATTTGTTAATTTACGACAATTTGTAGGAAACCCTCGATACGCGAGTCGAACTCACACTTGACCAGCATTTTTAAATGTGTGCAGATTGGTGTTGTACTGATGTTGTATCATATTCCCGCGCAACTCCAGAGTGGCTCTCTTGCTTTGTTTCACAAGAGAATGAGTAATTTAAATACAGTTGTAGCTTTATTAATAACTAGAGTGCTTATTGTACAGCTGAATTCTCAGTTAAATGTTTATTTTGTTTGTGAGTGTACAAGCATAATACATAAGTTCACGACTATATCCCAATGTGGTAGTCAGAGGTCTAACTAAATACCCACACCTCACCGAGTTTTCTGTTATACCAACGTGATAGGTGGTGAGACATATCGCCGTCTATAATGGTCGAGCCAACTGTGTTAGTGAAAACTGCACTTGAGATAAATTAATAATTTGGAGATTTAGCATTTCTACGTTTCTGTTCGAACAGCATAATACATTTATTATGCTGTTTATTTTATAATCTGTGGCATCGAGTTCACGAATATGTCGTGTGGATAGTAAAATGGATCTTCTCTTCTATCGTGTCGGTTCTGAGGTGGAGTACCAACCTCATCTACCCTGGTGTCAATCAAGGTAACTATTGAGCCGCCAAAGGCCCCTGAGGTGGCTCACGTAACGACTACTTACTTACATCAGTAAGTAGTAATCTGGACCAACGGCATAAAGTGCCTTCCAAAGCACGGATCATCTTACTTTCGGACAATCTGGTGATCAGCCAGTAATATCTTAACCAAACTAGGGACCACAAAGTATTTTTTGTGATATATCCCCACCGGGGATCGAACCCGGGACCTCCGGATCGTGAGCCCAACGCTCATCCACTGGACCACGGAGGTCGTTGTAAAATGGATAGTATTATAGCGTGCCCCACTGAGTTGATTAATGAAGTGAGCAGATGCAAGTTAATTCATTAAAAATGTTGTATTTGTCTTAAAACCAGGCGACCTCTCTATGGACCTGTCCAACACATTTCTCGGAGTTATATTATTTCAATTTAATGTTAATGTATCAGCCACAGTGTAACGCGGTACCGCCCATATCTCATTTATTTTATATTACTTTCTCTGAATCTCCGGCAAGTTAGTGAAAACAAATGGTTCTGACAGGTAATCTACGGACAAACAGACGTTTCGTTTTATGCTTAGATAATATTACTGCGTGTAATATGTATTCTAGGAAATTTTTGTTCGAATGAACCTTTATAACGTTGTTTCTAACATTATTTTTAAATAAAAAGGTGTAGGTACTGTTTTTATTCGATTGCCCTAAAAGGAGGATAATGTTTTTTTCATTCGTTTTATAGGATAAATTCAGGGCCTAAAGTGGATTATAGTAAATGTAATTCTCCCATTTATAATTATGAGTGTGTCCCACATAATGGATCCCCAGGAGGTCGAGGAGCTTCCTCCCAAAATGACGCTAGATCTCATCGAACGGATGGAACGGACGATTTTTAAATGTAGGGACTTGGTCACGATATATCATGCTAGGTCGCAATGGCCATTCGGGCTGCATTAGCTCGAGGCCTTTTCTTTTTAAACAATAATCTATTTAAATGTGTATCATACACATTTAACTACCCTAGATCAGGCCACCGACCCAGAAGAGTCTTAAGTCTGTCATTATGTAGAACCTACTTCAGTACTTATGTTTTTTAATCGGACCCGTTAAAAAAATATAATGAAATAATGAACCCTACTCTAGATTATTACATCGTAATATAGGCAGGCAATAGTTGACAATACCTGTCCTTTTTTGTCTCTAAGTAAAAAAACAGAACGAAAGATATTAATTTATCTATTTTATATCGTATTCCATGTGCTTTGTGAAGTTTTTATGTAGGTAATCTTTATTATCGTCACTAATTTAAGAGCCACGCTCTTGTCGGTGTAGCATTCTCCATTCTTGTCTATCAAAGACCAATTCCTTCACTTCCTTATAAGAAACGACGTTCGCCTTCTCCTTAATCCGATTCACGTAAGCTCTTCTTGATCAACCCCTTCCTCTCTTTCCGTGTAGCTTCCCTTCTATGATGGTAATCTTTATATTTCTCTATTTTTTATATCTGAAGTACCTATCCCTTGATCAGCTGGAAGATACTTTTTAGTAATAAAATATATATTTTTGTAACTTATATGTTTCATTTCGTTTTTTATATCTAACTATAAATAGTCATAAAGATACCTGTATTTTTATGACCAGGTACTTTCAAAGAAAGTCCTAAAATATCTAGATGGCAATACATATTATTAAAAACTGACATTCACACTTAAATTTCGTATTCCTGGCATTATATAAGTAATCATAATTACGTTGTGTCAAAAGGGATTACAAAAATGAGCATAATTTAAAGACTCGTCCTTATCAGTTGCATGAACGTGGGTATTCCCCCTTAACTAACTCGATCAGCCATCGTAATAGATAGGAGCTTATTATAACGACCCTACAAAAATAGAGCGGCCTTTACACCCGGGAGCGGTCACAAATTGACCTCAATTTGTTAGTCCTAAAGCGTGTTTGGAGAATCGTGGGTGAGTGTTAGACCTTTCTGAAGGTAACATAAATTGTTTAAGCAACCGTTTAATAAATCATTGTTTAAATGATTTCCGTTTAACGCGTTCGAATTGTAAATAAAAGTAGGGAATAAAACTCGTCATGTCGCTGTGAATAAATGAGTAGCTTACATTTTAACGTCAAACTCTTTATAGTGCGTTTTAAACTTGGAATGAATTTGTTTTTAAAACAAGTAGAACAAATACTAGATAATAATATGTTTTTAACGGCGTAAAGAGAAATATGGTTTAAGGTCCGTGCTCACTACACCGGCAAAAATATATTCTTTGTATGAATTTCTATGGCGCAACGCACACTACGTATACACTTCCGTCACCGCCCAACACCGTAGCATAAGGAATACTCGTAACACTACGTATAGAACGGCAACTCTCCCCCCCCCCACGTCTGAGGTAGGTTCACCTCACCCCCCCTCGAACACAGTTTAGACTTGAATCGTGAAGGCTGCGCGCGGACCGTTGTTGATGATATACATAAATACACACAAATATACATAAATAGAACGGTTGGAGTGGCCATGCTAGAGTCCGACACGCGGCGGTCCTTGCCTAGCACGGTCCTAGTATGGCACCGGCCTTCACTAGCCGACACGCCGTAGTTTTTTTTTTTACATCACATAATTTCTACTTGGCCTGGTTTTCCCTTCACTCAATAGAGGCAAAAAAAGTGTTCCCAGTTTTTTCTTGCCACCTTTCCATAAAGCGATCTATTTCGTGGCGTCACCTCTGTCATGGTTCTTCCCGACGCTTTTTAATTCACATCGTAGCAATTTTACAAATACAAATGGGTACGTTTATTTGCTAGATCGTGGTCATACGATACAGTTAAGTTCAGCATGCTCTGTCTTTTAGCCCCAAGGTCGCTGGGTATTCAAACTAAGTCTTCCAGGTTCATTTTACCCGACTGCGGCGATGAAAAAAGGAGGGTTATGAGTTCGACCGCTATGTATGTATAATGTAATTGTGTAAGGATGTATGTGTGTATGCACGTCTGTTCCAACCTAACTTCTAAACCACCTGTCAAAATTTAACAAATGAGGTGTCACAACATGCGTATTGACTATCCAGTGGTTATAGGCTATGTGACGTTACGCTAAATTAAATGTGGCGTCCTCTAGAGGACTTTATAATAAACGTTTCTTTCTTTCTTCACATAAACTGAGGACGAAAAAAATTGATTTTTAATGGTGGTGTGTTGGGTATCAAATGGATGACATCAAATTGCTCATTTCAAATATGGACATTACTAGCTTTTATTTGCCAATTTCCTTGTATTTACTCGATAATTACGTTGAATTGTTAACATGATTGCTCAGACACGTTCATTGTTGCAGAAAACACGTATCGGAAGTACTTTATCTTAATAAATAACCCGACTACGTAAAAATCACGCTGTACAAAGTATGAAACAAGAAAATATGTATTGTTCCCTTCATACTTTTTAAAGCGTGATTTTTTCGTAGTCGGGTTTTAAGTTTCAAACTTATTATAAGTGCTTAGCGGATTAAGTGTCTCGCTATAACGGATATCTTATTATAAACTCACGCCTATTCCAACCTAACGGATAACGGATATCTTGGTTTTAGAAAATAGCGCGAAGCTTTTATTTCGATATATCAATTTGAATACTTGAATGATATCAAATACGAAAGAAAGGGAGAGGGTTCTATATAGGTTAAAAATAAATAAAAATAAAATAAGCCTTTATTGCTGTTACTTATGTTACTTACATTGTACATCTAATTACCAATACTTTAAAAAATAAACTAAATCTGTTGTTTAATTAACTGTATCGGCGAACGGTTGATGATTTGCGACAGCTTGTCTTTCGACAAAGGCCTCCTCTAAAGATTTCCATCTGGTTCTATCCCTTGCTATTCGGGTCCATAGTGGTCCCGCCACTTTTTTGATATCGTCTTCCCACCTTGTCATCTGTCTACCTCTACTTCTTTTAGCATTTCTTGGGTACCATTCTGTTATTAATTTGGTCCATTTCTCCTTCTCTTCTCTCATTATGTGTCCTGTCCATCTCCATTTCAGTTTTTTGTTTTTCTATATAGGTTATTGAAGGTTATATATTATATTGAGGAGTCTATATAGGTTGAAAAAAACAACTGCTAATAATAACTTGTTAGGTTCGGCGAAGTTGATGGAATAATCGGTAGGGAATAAGAGAATGGAAAGCATAATTCTCATAAAATATACTAAATTCAACGAATAAAAAATATTGTTTTCTTAAGAAGCTATTTAATAATAATATTATACAATAATAATAATAATAATAAAAATAAGAATAAAATATTATATTATATTTTTTATAATAATAAAATAATAATATTATAAAAAATATAATATTTTATTCTTATTTTTATTATTATTATTATTTGAGATGTTATACTTTTCTTCGAAGAAGTCTTTCATACTAATTGAAGAGTTACTTGTAAAACTCTTATTTTAGACCATGTTGTAAGGTTAATGTTATTTAAAGCTGGTAAATAAGTTTTAATTAATACGGTGAAAAATCTTTAAGAGGAATTTATAAAATCTCTAGAATTTATATTCGGAACGATGAAGAATGACATCAATATTGAACAGCACTCGAACTTAAGTTGCGAGTTAAAACAGCAAAAGTGCGCCGTCTATTCCAACCATGTTGTAGAAAGTTACAATGAGAATAAAGGTTTGCACTCAGTTCCTCACATTGCGATTAGATTTGTGCAACAAACTCCAGCGCTGAGGCGTGCGGGTAGATCCCGCGCGGTTGTGACCTGTTTACTTGAAGTAGTTCCGAGGTCACTGCGGTCCGCTGATACATTCCCCTCCCCTCCCTTCGCCCCACCCCGTGTGAAAATTTTAATTAAACCAGAACTTTGTACAAATTCCACGGAATCAATTCTCGATACGGCCCGCAAATTGGTAATCCAGCCCACTTCCACAGCCCGGCGGACGCCCTGTATCAGTTTTAGCGCCCTTTTTTCGTATTATCGCCGAGTTAACAAGTGGCAGCGTTGTTCAGCCTTTTTCGGAGGGAAAAAAATGTTTTTTACGGCTTTTTCGCGGCGGCATCCGTTTAATTCGAGGCGGAGTGAATTTTTGCGGCTAACTACCAGGCAGTTTTTGCTTGGGAAATAAAAGAGACGCCATTTTACGCGCTTCGGTTGGAGATAGTTTGTTACGCCGAGTGCGGGCGGAGCGGCACTCCACGGCAGCACGTGGAGGTGGTATCGTACGTGGGAGCAGACTGGGATGCCGCATCCACCGGTGCGCAGCTCCGGGGCGCTGGAATAGCTACATTTACCTCTGAAATTGGATCATATGGGGCCTCACTGAGCTGGAAAATGCTCTGCGTCCTGCCTATTCATGGGGCCCGGAACGTGTAATAGCCACAGAAAGTACTGAATTTAATATCACATAATTTAAAAATATATCTCTACCTTTTACAAAATGCAAATGGCGAGTGTGAAAAATTTTCCGAGTAAATTATTCTCGCGGGCAGTCTGTTACTATTCTGGCCACAATGCAATTTGAAGATAAAACTTTTTTAATACTCTAAAACAATTGGAAGGCTTTGCTAATTAAAATTTGATAAATGTTCAGCTTTACGGAATCAAGGATCGACTAATGAAGTAATTTTTCGTCTGTCTTGTTGGAGCTCGTTAATTCCAGAGTACAATTGTGTTACCCTGGCGGCATTCAGCGCAGGTATTATTTAAATTGCATTAATAATTGAAGTTAGTTAGAGGAGGCTCTGTGCAGGGCGGACCTTGGAATTGTAATTGTCACGGTGAAATTAGGCATTCTGCGGTCACCCACCGCCCGCTGGGGTTTGTACCTGGCATTCTTACAGAATAAATGTGCATGAAATACATAAGCTACCTACTATATCCCAATTGAGGTAGTCAGAGTTACATCCAACGCAAGATGATGGGCACCCACACGTCACCGAGCCTTCTGTTACATTTAGTGTGTATGACATTTTATATTACACTACTTAGTTTCATAATCATATACATTTATTTGTTTAAAACATGGTATTTTAACATGGTATGATTATTTTTCTTCGTCCATATAACGGTTATATTCATAATCGTTCTGCATAGACACAACTTACAACACCATGATACCGACCCCGCCGTGGTCGACGATTTCCCTCATTCAGCGCTTATCGCTATCCACCCCCCAAGGTCGATGAATTCTTTCAAATATAATCCTCTCAGACAACGTTCGCGCCCACCTGGGCACCCTCAGGCCCGTTGTCGTAAATGTTGTACCGTGTCAGAGCTTTCAGCTCTCCCCATTTGCCCGGCCAAGTAATGTCGTTTGAGACGTATCTAAAATAGGTCACGTCAAATAATAATAATTAGGTGATTGGGTACAATTTAAAAGATGACTTATAGAATATAACTACCTCAGTTAGTAGATAAATTATATAAATAATATACCAGCACGTGTCGTACACGCAGCCTCAATTAAATTTTATAATTACTATTTCTATAATTACCTACAAAGAATTACTAAATATATCCAGCCAACCGTATTCCGTGACGGCGTAGATTTACGATATACGCGATAGATATATATACGCGATACATATTTGATTTGCTCATATTGAATGTAGAAATCCATCAAATGAAAATTGATTCGCGTACGAATGGTGATTTCGTGCTTGAGCAGCCACGTTAAACCTTTGGTCCCGGGGCTATCAGCCCAAACACCTCCACCAATCCACAGTGGAGCAGCGTGGTGGAGTACACTGTGTAGTCTCTCGGGTCGAAGGATAACCCTTTTCTGGACGTGACTTACCTATTGTAGATTTTCCATGGTATTAACTACTTGGCCGGACAAATCGAGACACCCTGTGTATAATGAGGCTATATACTCACACATATGTTCAAATCCACGGGGCATAATTTGATTCTGTTAAATAAAATCATAAGCAGCTTATATACGTCCCATCGCCGGGCCTCCCCTAAACTAACCAGAGGGGGTATGGAGCATACTCCTCCACGCTTAACGTGCCCTCCGAAGCATGGAATCATCTTAGGTAGTTTTTCGGACAATCAGGTGATTCAAGCCTACAATGTCCTTACCAAACAATGCACAGTCTCACAAAGTGATTTCGATAATGTCCCCATCGGGAATCGAACCGAGACCTCCAGATCGAGAGCCTATCTTTTAACCACTAGACCACGGAGGTCGTTCGGTACACAATATTAAAATAACCGTCGTATGAGTGAGTTGGGGGTAATAGAGTAATTCACTTGTGACGGATCGGCGCGAAGTTGCCAGCATAAATAATGTGTTAAATGGCAACACTTCGTGACTCCGACGCTTAATCAAATGTAATTACTAACACACGTGAACACATTTTTCACTTACACGTCAAAGTTTCACGTGGAACATGAGTTTTCCGCTTTTTTGCGTTAATTATGTTTTATTTAATACTCCGAGCTGTTACGCTTTTGTTGCCTAGTTAGTGCTTTAGTGTTTGGAATGATTTATTCATTATGACTAATGTTTTATGTGAATACTAAACTAATGAATTCCACACTAAAGGTGGGTGGATGTAGCGAGGGTGATGTATTAGGATAATAGTTAAGAAAATACAGTGATCTCCGGACTAGCCATTTTTATGAAATAATACCAGTTATCATGAATTAAACCCTACCGCTGGGAAGGCGTGATATTTTGAAATATCAAGTCGAATTTTCCATCACAAAATTATAGAATGGAAAAGAATTTAAAAAAACACAATTGTGCGACGGAAAATTCCACTTGATATCAACTCAGAATCATGGCCTGAATCACCCTTAAAGTTTTAGTTACGATGTCACTAACATCCTGTATGGTATCTGACTGTGAGAGTAACTATGTCTGGGTGTAGATTCAAATCCAGATATGACAAGGCTATACTTAAAAACACCTGATGTTTAATTATTATTCGTCTACCCAAGAGACAGTGTGACCCGTTGGGTGGCCGCATTAATGTTGACCACACAAATTAGGTCAACCACCCTCAACACACGTGGCGACACCACATTCTCAGAGTTTCCGTTCTTTGCTTATATTAGGCTTAACTTTATTTTTATGATCTTCTTCTATCGTGTGCGTTGTGAGGTAGATTACCAACCCCATCAACCTTAGTGACAGGGTTACTATTGAGCCGCCAAAGGCAATGTTGTTAGGTCTATGTTTTTTATGATAAAAAAAATATATATCCTTTACCCATTAACGATCATTACTCTATCCATAGAAGTAGCTAATCAGCTCGCGACAACAAACCCCTCAGGACCCCGATACTGCCGCCGGCGTGGTCAACGATTTCTCTCATTCAGAGCACATCCCTATCGGGCCACTATTAGTCGATTAATTCTTTCAATCATAATCCTCTCAGATGACGCCCTGAGCCGAGACTCGTGTCCAACTGCACCCTTAGCTGTATGTACCCTTAGGACGGGTAAGTGCTCGCAGCGCTCCTCATTTGTCCAGCCAAGTAGGTAATGCTATTTGTGGCTTTATAATAAGTCACGTCAAAAAGCAAACATTACGCTTTTGTTATTATAAAAGTTAGATCTACAAGTACCTAGTCAGTAAGCGCCTTGCAACTAGGTAAACAGTTACCCAAATCACTTTTGCTATCTAAATATTATACTTTTCGTTTGATTTCCCTTTGTGAGTAAAAAAAAAAACGATTTGAAATGTTTACGTCGCAACAGCACGGTCCTTGTGTACCACTGACAACTATATTTGATAAACTGACTTATTTCGTTTGTTCCCGTGATTGTTCAAAGGAGGCTCTTTGTCTAAAAAAAACCTTGATGTTGAATTTGGAACAAAAAATATATGGAAAGATCCCAGAAAAGTAAGAAGTTTGAGTGAGACATTGTTTCAGTTGTTGGACAATTGCAACCCGTTTACTTTTTTATAAAGTTACGGTATTGTGCCTTCTCTCCAGCGGGATGGAATTTTGATTTACAAAATAAGAGATTTTTATAAAATCACATTTTTGTAAAATAGTTATTGTGTGAGATTAAAATATAGTAAAAGATCACGTTCATAATGTCTAAATTCATTTCACAATTCATTTGAAATATAAATATGTAAGTAGTAGTCTATATTATTTTTATCTTTAGAAACTAGTTTCCAAAAAAAATTTTCTCCTAAGTTTTCTTTTATAACAGTTCATAAATTACACACACGTTGGTTCTGTGGGTGTCGAACTCTGCGTTGTCCGATAGTGATTAACAGTGTGAATAATGTAGGTACGTATGTATGTTGAAGCATCCTAAAACCAATAAACATAAAATACCATAAACTCTTTATACATTTCCAATTGAATCACGTACTTTGTTCAAGATGTAGTATGAAATTCTGATTACTAAATAAAGACAGATCTAAAACCAAGGAAAAACATTTTAATTTTTCTATTTAACTTAGTTGTGAATTTTAATAAAGAAAAACGCAAGAATAAGTCCGACATTTTATCACGTTTTTCTATGACGTCACATTGTGCTATTTCATACAAATTCCTAAGTAACTTCGTGTTTTGACGTTTAGTAAAGTAACTGATTTGACTAGTTAGAAACTAGCCTATTGGGCTTGTCTGAGGTACATCTATAGTACATACATACATAAACTCACGCCCGTAATCCCTAATGGGGTGGGCAGAGCCACAAGTAAACAAAGACAACTTGCAGCCGCTGTTGATACGAAGTCCTAAGATGGATATGATGAACCTTATGGTGATAAGGGATCAGCTTATCGCCCATAACATTAGTCCATCATGTTAGAGGACGCAATCCCTCTGTCGGTTTACATCTATAGTAAAATGAAATAAGCGCCCTCCTGTGGTACACACGCTTCACCGAGCTTTTTGTTAGTCCAGCGTGATAGGTTGTGGTAGTGAAGCACTTATTTACCTACTATAAAACCTCTGTAAACTAAATACAAGTGACCTTAAAATGTTTGGAGGTAGTGATGTTATTGTAGTACAAACCTTGGTGGGCTGAGTTCGATGCTTTCCCTTTGAAGCGAGTCACTGAGTCCCTCAATACCGCTGAACGTGCGATGCCACACGAAACGTTTTGGCTCCGTTGCGACGTCAAAGCGATAATGCTACGTCGAACTCGTGTACTCGCCTCATCACCAGCCTGCGCCATTCTGGGCGCTGTGCTGCCAAACCCTCCCATAATGCCATCTTCGGGCGCATCAGCGTCGTGCCGACTAGGAGTCGAAGTGGTCGCCATGGCCGAAATCGGTCGGAGAGATCATCATCATCATCATCAATGCTACGTCCTTAAACATAAAGCGTCTTTCCTCACAGCGTAATTCGTGTCAAATTAATTAACCTTGCTATTATATGAGTTCGACGAAGGCCCGTTTTTTGATGACATCATAACTCATTATTTTATTTAAGGAAAACCAACAGTTTAAAATATTTCAGACTTCTATAGCAACATTTTGAGGTTTTTTTTTTAAATACCGTATTCAAATAGTCAATTGTTCCGAAATCGTACGAATTGCATCACGCGTATTGTGAAGAAAGTCGTTTAAGAATAACGACATGCCGCAGGATCTGTTGCCATTTCGTTGTGACGTCATCGTGGCACTGGGTGTGCGTCACAGTCTATTTCGACGACGCAACGAAGCAGCAACGCCCGTGTGGTATCCGTGTGTCAGTCGCGCCGAATAGAGACGCTCTCGGCTGAAAACATTTTTGCTTGAAATTAAAGAGCCACTGTATGATTACACCCACTTTGAGTTTACACCGTGCTTCATAAACAGAATTTTCACTGTTTTAATCTTTGTACTACTTCTGATTAAAGCGTATTGACTTTGCCCCAATACCCGTGTTCGGTTAGTTGAAATAATGCTGCTTACTGAGTTACTGAGCTTAAAGACTGTGGAAAAACATTTACTTTCAGTTGGACACAAGTTCGAACCCTGTGTTCAATTACAACTCTTATGCTTCCGCATCCCACGCGCTGTCAACGTTTTCAGATTTATATTGAATTATAACAACAGAAATGGACGATTTTTATTTTATTGCTAAATTCAATGTGGCGCTCTCTAGAGGACAAAAAGAGATTTCTCTGAAATTCTTCCTTACGTGGAACCTGTGAAAACGGGATAACCCTAGGGAGATGACTTACTTATTGTGTTACATAATATAATGAGAAGGGAAAACATTTGCAATAAGCACATCATATGTGAATAGAATATTCAAAACGTCGCGTCGTCGCGGAGAATCACTTCCGAGCCAATGATCCTCGCTAGACAAACATTATCATAATTATAACGGTTAAACATTGACTCTCTGCGTGTTTACCGGCAGACATCGCCTCTTTATCGCAGCCTCACACGACCCAATTATTCTGGTGGTTTTATACTTAAGTATATGTATTAAGTTGTCAAGAACTGCGGTTTCATGTTTAATACTGTGTCGGGAGAGAGAAATACATTTAGGATGGCCCTGTTTGGATGACTCAGTATTGAATTGTTTCTTAGATCTAAGTTCTAACGACGAATAAAACGACTGGATTAAAAAGTACATTCGGCTTAAGCAATGTTAAATTTTGGCTTAAGTTTACTCCCGAAATAGCTGCAGCGCAACAAATGCCATAGCCAAGCTTGACCAAGACTGATTTTCTGCTGGAATCAGTTAAGAACATTTATTCGTAGGCTATATACTGGTTTGTTATTAAATATTGGCAACTGACCGACCACCGACCGGCGACGGCTGCCCGTTAATTGCTAATTGACACGACAGCCAACATAGCCGTCGATAAATTTGACGCGACCGATTTAAAATCGGACGTGATCGGATGCTGTGACGTTTACAACGGCCATACATCGAGATGTCTGAATTCTATTTCATTTCCAACTTGATGTATCGCTCGTTCAAATTGTTAGTAAAAATGGTCGCGCACGTTTGATTTACAAAGCATACAGTGGCACGCGTTTCAATGAAGGGTTTCACTGCGCTGGTCGATACCGCATTGTTCTGCGATACATATATGAGGTAGCGAAAGTTGACAGTATTGGAGCACAGGTAATAAAAAGTACATTTACTTACTAATTTTTGGATGAGGGCATAACTCATTATTTAAATACATACATACATACATAAACTCACGCCCGTAATCCCTAATGGGGTGGGCAGAGCCACAAGTAATCAAAGACAACTTGCAGCCACTGTTGATACGAAGTCCAAGGATGGATATGATGAACCTTATGGTGATAAGGGATCAGCCTATCGCCCATAACATTAGTCCATCATGTTAGAGGACACAATCCCTCTGTCGGCTAGATTAATCCCTATTTAAGGTGTTTAAATAGGCTAGATTCATCAAATGAGATATACTTTTAATGACAGGTCAAAACGAAAATTTTCTAAGACATTTGTTTGGAATACTTACATAGTTGTGACGTCATCAATAAACATCGCTCTCATTAAAATTCGAAAATAAGACGATAACAAAAATGACATCTTTTCTTGATAATTTTAGACCGGCTCTTCTATTTCCAGATTAGCATAAATTTATTTCTGACAATTGTTTGGTTATTTTAAAAATGGCGTCGCGCATTGCGGAGCCGTACCCGTAGCTCGGCGCGCGTGTACCGTAAGGCTGCGTTTCCATTGACGCGGAGCTGTGCGGAGATGAGCGGAGATGTGCGGAGATGTGCGGATTTGACCAATCACAGCGTTCCAGAGAGCGAAGAACGAAGACGCTCTGTCACTCTCTCCCTCACGGTGATTGGTCGATTCCTGCACATCTCCGCTCATCTCCGCACAGCTCCGCGTCAATGGAAACGCAGCCTAACACGCGCATTTGGCGTTATATTTCGTACATCGTTCATTGGTTAATTTGCCCCAGCTCGTTCGATATTGGATTAGGAATGTGCGCAGGGAGAAATCGAATCCAACTCAGCTAATAAATAAAATACCAGAACAAATTCCAATCATAACACGGGGCCGAGTTTATTTGTTGCGCTGCGTTACCTGAAACAACATTGACATTCCTGTATGTATGAATATTGTTTTACACAGGATACTTTTGTAATCAAAACAAGCTATATAATGCCCCAATGCTGGGTACAAGCCAACTCTCATAAAAAAGAGGATAATGTTGAGCAATTCCATTGTCAATGTCAATGTGGAGGAAGCAAGAGAAATGTGTCAGTCTCTGTTAATCCCAATGGGGAACAGGCGTGAGTTTATGGATTGTGCTGTGTGGACTTTGTATCAACGGTGGTTGGAGACTTGTGATTAACCAATCTCTTTCGAACCAAAAATGTGTGATTTTAAATAAACTTCAACCCATATTGACACATTTGAAATGGCCATGTCGCGTCGTCAGTTTTATCCTCCGAATAATGGAGTATTTCTAAATTGCAAGCGCGTTGCGGGACATCGCCAGTGGGACAATCTGGACAGTCTGTGGGCGGGACACGGCGGGACATTGCGGGGAGAACTGTCTCCGCCAACAGGGCGAATAGCTAAATGCGACGACTATTCTATAGACTATATATACGCGGGGAAAATTATATTCTACAATTTGGTAATTTGATTTAAACTGTGAAACTTACGATTCTATTGGTAAAAGAATAATGGTCAAAACAGTCTAATCAAATAAGTACGTAATCGTTATGCTGAGTCATGTCGGAGGTCTCTAGCGGGTCAATAATTATTTTTGTGTTTTTGGTTCTGATTCCAATACACAACGTTTAATTTTATTTTAAGTTATACCTGTCATTTTTTATGCGCCGAAAAGGAAAGGGGTGGGTAATCGATAGGCATAAAATTTATGGAACAAATGTCGATTTTAGGCAGAAATCTTGAGAGGGTTGCTCTCAAAATTTTACATTAGCCAGTAACCCGACAGAATTAAGTTTGCTAAAAATGTCTCTAAGAACTTCGTTAGAGACTTCGTCGCGTATTGTAAGGTATAATAGGGATTATGTACTAAGTTTATAATATATGTACTTATGTAAATAAGTTAGTATTTAAATGGCTTGGAATTGAGGCGACATCAAGTAATCGAGTTCCATCGTCGCTGCGTATAAATTATTCACCCTAACTACATTATATACAAGATAGTCGTGTTAGCTCCGTACACACCAGATTTGATTTAAATCGACGTGTATATATGTATATATACTGCGCTGTCGCTCCCAATTTGTATAGCTAATTATCTATTGTAGTTATACAGTGTATACTCATTACTCAACTATACATAATATCTTCTTCAATCGTGAGTGCTGTGAGGTGGATGACCAACCTCAGTAATTATTGAGCCTCGTGGCTCCTGTAACAAATGGTAAGTAGTAACCGGGACCAACGGGTTAACTTGCCTCCCGAAGCATAGATCATTAGCTTGTAATGTCCTAACAAAACTAGAGGTCACAACGTGATTTTTGTGATATATCCCCACCGGGATTCGAACCCGCGAGCTCCGGATGGCTAGCCCAACGCTCAATCATTAATATATTACGATTCGTTGTCGTTTACAATCGGAAACAGGTCAGAACTAATCAACTTTACATTTAGTCTGTTCATTCAAACTGCTGTAAATCTCCCGTTAACGTAAAACCACAGCTCTGCCCACACCAATAGGAATAATAGATGTGAGTATATGAAACTAAAACTCCATAAACCTGACGTGGTCATTGCTGCCTTTTCATTTCATTCGGTTTAGTTCGAATGTGATTGACATGTCCATTTGGATAAAAATATCGAAATATGAAAATTTAAAAAGAAATGAAAGAGAGATTGTGTCCATTCTAACTTGATGGGCCATCATCATGTGTGATACTGATGACGTGTCACCATACGGCTCGTCATATCATATCCATCTTAGATTTCGTATCAAAAAGAAAAAAAAACGTATTAGCGATAAAGCACAGAAAAACAAAAAGTCACGAACAAAAGTCTATAGTACCACCGTTCGGGGTTCACACACAAACAAGAGTAAAAAGTTTTTAATTATTTTTTTTTTTTTTAATGCATAAAGTCTTTTTGGTGTGTTTCTACCCCATTAGAGATTAAAAGCGTGAGGCTTTGTACGTAATACAATTTTAAGAAATATAACAATACAACTTTAAAGATTTGGAAATATATTAGCCCATTCCCAGACGCGGGCAATTTCTGCTCCGAATGCAGGTGGATGCAACAGCAGTGTTACAGCGGAATAACAAAATAAACCACGATAGTGCACTCTGCATTGCTGCGGTACGTGGTCTGCACGCTAACTGCACCATATGCACATACAGTTCACAGGTAGAGAACAGTAGATTATTTATTATAGGTATACAAGCGCGTGGTTTTAATACAGAAGTTCAAATGTTAGTTCTTTAGAAAGATTCATCATATTACAATTCTTTCATAAATGGAACACCAATTTCACGGGCGCCTAAAGTAATTTAAATACGACAGCACTTAAACCCACATCTTAATCTTGAAAAACAAAGACAATAACAATAATAAAACAGAATGTCAGATAAACTAAAGAATTATTTTAACATGAATTGTATTATTCCTCGACAGATACAGAAACACTCAGTTTGTTTTAGCCCAAATAGAAAAAAAACAAGTGTCGTTTGTCGCTTAAATTTATTCAAGTCACAGCGG
Organism: Pectinophora gossypiella; assembly: GCF_024362695.1. Taxonomy (NCBI): domain Eukaryota; kingdom Metazoa; phylum Arthropoda; class Insecta; order Lepidoptera; family Gelechiidae; genus Pectinophora; species Pectinophora gossypiella. Next base: position 15,608,574 of record NC_065414.1, on the reverse strand, counting down.
GCGAGTAGCGCGGCTTAGCTCGAGTTTGTAATGGACTTACACAAAAGTTCCAAGGTTCGACCCGCCCGGCACTCGCCAATCAATCCTAACTTCCCCTAGTCAAATCAAAGACGTCTCCGAATCTAGGTATTGGGAACTTAAATTATTCCCAGTTCCCGAAGGAATGGGATTTTGCTCGGATTCCTCTCAGTACTGCAGTTGACTTGCAAAGTTCCTTAGCCACTTGTGTTGTCCTAGCAACGGATCCACAACTCTATTTTTTTTTTCCCAAAAAAACACGAGTCCTTACTCCATATTTTTGCCTAACTACATAGATACAGATGGATGTTATTTGTTTTATTCTGATAGCCCTAGGGGATCGGTGAAACTGGGTAAATTCCACTAACTATTTTATTGGAGTCAGTGTTATTATAAGAAAAATAAAAAATAAACATCATAGCAACGAACCTCGGCGCCAGAGGTCAGAATAATCAAGCACTCTTATACCTACGTAGTAACAGAAAATTAACCATAATTTTCGATGAGAAATTGGTACCTTATCAACATAAACATTATGTACTATTTTTAACCCCCGACGCAAAAACGACGGGGTGCTATAAGTTTGACGTGTCTGTGTGTAAATGTGTATGTGTCTGTCTGTGGCATCGTAGCTCCCAAACGAATGATCCGATTGTAATGCGGTTTTTTTTGTTTGAAAGGTATATTAGTCGAGAGTGTTCTTAGCTATGTTTGGTGAAAATCGGTTCAGGTCATCAGGTCGTTTGTTAAGTGTGATAGGAATATTACACGCTCAGTTTGCTTGCAAGCATATGTGGGATAAGTTATTTTTTATTTTTATAGGTTTTAGCATTTTTAACCTTTTGTCATAATAATTGAGTACTTTTTTTGGTCGGGAGTTTTTTTGTAATTGAATGAGATAGAAAATACTTAAATATTTATCTACTTATTCATTGCATTATAATGGACGCCCGGAGAATAAAACCAATGAATGACAACTTGCTACTCAGCTTCCAGTCCTTTAGTGTTTAAGTTCAAATATATGTGATGAAAGTCCAAATCCCGCCGGCGTGATCAGAGACTACTGTCGGCCTACTAGGGTCAAGTAATTCTTCCAAATATAATACTCTCAGACGACGCCGTGAGCCGAGGTTGCCGCCCCACTGGGCACTGACAAGTCTGTTGTCTTAAATTTTGTACCAGGTGAGACCCCTCAGCGCTTCCCATTTTTCCGGCCAAGTAGTCGATGGCATTTGCAGCAAATCTACTATAAGTCAAGTCAGAAACAAAATGTGATGAATACACTCAACGAGTAAGTGAGTAGAGAAACAAATAATCTGAAGACCTTGCAGCCACCATCGTTACGAAGTCCCAAGTTGGACATGAAAGACTAGTTTTAATGGTAGATCATATGGGAAAGGAAAATGTACAGACATGGTCAGTTGTGGCCAGACAGGCAGTCGCATCTATAAAAAACCGGACGTGCCAAATCTTCAGGTTAGGTAAGCGGACCCCGTGAAAAACGGGATAATGTTAGGGGGAGTATTTCTAAATAAATGTTCAAGTTACAATTTGCCAAAAAGCAAGGTTCCCTTATACATTGCTGAACATATTGAATAAATAAAACGTTCACAATCTAAATGATGAGCGCCCGATATAGAGTATTGATTCCCGCTGTAATCGTGTTTATATTGGCAGAGTTCGTCGCTCCTAATGTGGGCTCATTACAATAAACTTTGTATAAATTTCGCACATACAGGGTAGTAACATCGTAACGAAAACTTTGATTGGTGATTCAGTCCATGATTCCGAGTTGATATCAAGCGGAATTTTCCGCCGCAAAAGTATGAAACTGATTATAATTTAAAAAAAAAAACATTTTTTTTTTTTTCATGAACTTTTCGAGAGGAAATTGCTCTTGTTATCAATTCAGCATGGTTTTAATTATTCCCCTCAGTACTCGAAACGGTGTCACTAACACCTATATGTACTTATATGGTTATTTGTAAGTACTTGTACGGGGTGTAAGTGACATCGTAACGAATACTGAGGATGGCGATTCCGTTCATTATTCTGAGTTAATATCAAGTGGAAATTCCTACCGGAAAATTTATGAAAATGTTGGTGTTTTTTGTCATTATTTTCAGTCTCAGTGCATTAAGCTGTACAGTACGCAAATAAAAGCCGTCTTCACGTTGGTACCTACGTACGTATTCTAGCGGCGAAATCAACAAGACTTGTCCACCCTGGCCAACAGCCCCGTATCTAGAGGGGAGCAACTGGGTTGGGCACACTCTCCCTGGGCATCATGGAAGTTTCTGGAAGGCGCATAATAATCCGTTTCACATAGCGACTAGCACAGAGGCAGATAACTGTTGCCAACTAAAGCGCCCGAGGCGAGCACCTAATAAATGTGATGAGGGCGCTGATGAGGTGCCTATTATAAATTATATTTAACGTCTCGCACAAGTTGCAATATCGCAAGTTCTAGTATCGTAAGTATCTAATAAAGAAAAAAAATGTATTTTGTCGTACTATTTATATATTTTGCAAGGGCCGCCACAGACCGTCAACTCTGAACATTTAAGTATCGTATCGTGTCATGTGACGCGGGGTAACACGGAAATTTAACGAAATGTAGCCGCCGGTAATCTGCTTTGTACTAAAGATTCTATCTATCTATCTATCTACTAACTGCGCTAAATACAAGGTTATCTAAGCCGACGTCACACACACTTGTGACGTACGAGCTGCGTGGCTATTTGTGATTAGCTCCGCCGACGACTTCGTTTCGGTGGATTTTCATAACTGAATTCAAATCCTTGTTGTCTCGCCATCGCTTCCTGGGTCTACCTTTCTTCATTTGCGACCAAGAAGTAGCGACTGTGCTGCAACAGTTTTTCCGCCTCGTAGAAACGTGATCAGCCCTACCATTAGATTATGCGTGTGCGCTTGAGACAGAAAGAAGTGGAAGCCGAAAGAAAAGCCTTTTCCCAGTCGGTGCAGATTGGAACAGAAATGCAAAAAAAGACAACATTCCAAATAAATGACAATGGGCACTTTTGTATGAAACTTGGTCCAAGAACCTCCACTGATGAGACTTATATGTAATGAAAGCTTATGCTTCCCCTATGATTCTGGCAAAGTCCTATCAGATTCTGTCCCGGGGTTCTTTTTTTACGACCATGTTTGTCCTGGCTAAAAATGTGATAAAATACAGTGGGAGCTAAAATCGACTCAAGATTTGTTGCTGGATAACTAAGTCTACATAAATAATTATGTATCATATTGTATATCATTTTAAAGAAGATCTTTTCCAGAATCCGAAACATAAAAAAAAACAAAAAAATCTTTTTGTAAGCGAATTATAGTCAATTTATATCTGCAGCGCCATTGTTTCTCGGTAGCTAAGTTCAAGTTTCATGCCTTTTACCCATTCCAAAAGTATCTTACCGATTTTTTTCATATTGCTTCCGGAATTTGATCTGAGTGATAATAACAAGAAAAATAAATAAACACCTCTCCGATAGAGACCGACTAAGCTATTGCCTATTGCAAGAAATCGTCATCATTAGCAAGTCATTACGGTATTGCATATTATAAGCTTATCAGCAACTTGGAACTTGGTCCAAGAACCTCCACTGGTGAGACTTGCATGTAATGATAGCTTATACTTGTCCTATGAATCTGGCAAAGTTCTATCAAACTCTGTCCTAGGGTTTTTTTACGGCCATGTTTGTCCTGAGTGTACAGTAGTGGACTGCAAAATCACCTCAGGATTTGTTGTCGAAAAACTATTTAACTAAGCCTATATACATAATTATATATCATAATGTATATCAATTTTAAAAGGGAAGGTTATCAGAATCTGAAACACAAATAAAAAAAATGCATTAAGTATGTAAACGACTTTTAGCCAACTCACGTCCGTAGCGCCATTTTTCTCAGCAGCGACGTACGAGTGTCGCGCCTTCCAACCTTTCCAAAGAAGCCCAATCATTTTTTCCTTCTTCTGGTATTGCATTCTTAACCTGACAAGACTAAGTGACAACAACAAGAAATAAAATAGATACCATTCCGATAGAGGCCGCGTAAGCTATGGACCTATTGCAAGATAACGTACTCAAAGGCTAGTCATTATAATCCAACAGACGTAACATGATTAGAATGCGGGAGGACGCAAATGTAGTATGTTTTCTTTCACCACAATCTTGTTTTATTAATCCAGGCTTATATCTTGTCTTATAAACAATGCCGAATGGTACAACAAACGTATCGTAAACGTAAGGTTGCCTGGTAGTAATTGCTACCTTGGCAATAAAGCCGCCTTTTGCACCAGTTATTGCCTGAACTTGTTTAATAAATGTGTTTCTTTTGTATACAATAGAGTCATTGTATTGCATCTTGATTAGAATGACTTATTTCTTGTTTCTCTCGTACTAAGCTGTATAGTTGTATTGCTGTTAGTGTTAAAGAGACACATATTTCGTCTCTTTCGCATAAGGCGATGTACTACATTTCCGTCCCGCCGCATTCTAATTATGTTACGTCTGTTGGATTATAATGACTAGCCTTTGAGTACGTTATCTTGCAATAGGTCCATAGCTTACGCGGCCTCTATCGGAATGGTATCTATTTTTTTTTTTTTCTTTGTTGTCACTTGTCAGGTTAAGAATGCAATATCAGAAGAAGGAAAAAATGATTGGGCTTCTTTGGAAAGGTTGGAAGGCGCGAAACTCGTACGTAGCTGCTGAGAAAAATGGTGCTACGGACGTGAGTTGGCTAAAAGTCGTTTACATAATGCATTTTTTTTATTTGTGTTTCTGATTCTGATAACCTTCCCCTTTAAAATTGATATACATTATGATATATAATTATGTATATAGGCTTAGTTAAATAGTTTTTCGACAACAAATCCTGAGGTGATTTTGCAGTCCACTACTGTACACTCAGGACAAACATGGCCGTAAAAAAACCCTAGGACAGAGTTTGATAGAACTTTGCCAGAATCATAGGACAAGTATAAGCTATCATTACATGCAAGTCTCACCAGTGGAGGTTCTTGGACCAAGTTCCAAGTTGCTGATAAGCTTATAATATGCAATACCGTAATGACTTGCTAATGATGACGATTTCTTGCAATAGGCAATAGCTTAGTCGGTCTCTATCGGAGAGGTGTTTATTTATTTTTCTTGTTATTATCACTCAGATCAAATTCCGGAAGCAATATAAAAAAAATCGGTAAGATACTTTTGGAATGGGTAAAAGGCATGAAACTTGAACTTAGCTACCGAGAAACAATGGCGCTGCAGATATAAATTGACTATAATTCGCTTACAAAAAGATTTTTTTGTTTTTTTTTATGTTTCGGATTCTGGAAAAGATCTTCTTTAAAATGATATACAATATGATACATAATTATTTATGTAGACTTAGTTATCCAGCAACAAATCTTGAGCCGATTTTAGCTCCCACTGTATTTTATCACATTTTTAGCCAGGACAAACATGGCCGTAAAAAAAGAACCCCGGGACAGAATCTGATAGAACTTTGCCAGATTCATAGAGAAAGCATAAGCTTTCATTACATATAAGTCTCATCAGTGGAGGTTCTTGGACCAGATTCGCCCATTCTCCTTTCAATCTATTTTGAATATACGTAATACCACATAGCACTAGTATAGCACCAATGTCAGTATAGTTTGATTGTGAAAATGTTCATATTTTTTTTTTGGGAAAACCCCTTCAAAGAAGGGGTGAAATTTTATATGGGACTTTTCGCAGTTATCAAAGGAAGGTAATAAAACTTAGTATATTTAGGTAAGGGGAACCGTGTTACCCCAAAAACGCGAGGGAAGCCGCGGTCACAAACTAGTGTTTATTGTTACACAAATGTAAGGAACTTTGTTTACAATTGTGAATCACAATTAGGTTACTAGGTCAAAACTTAATTTTACTATTCAAACATACATATAACTTCACGAACATAATTACTATAGCGATAGACAAAGGCACAAGAACCTGATTAGAAAAATTTCAACCAATGATGCAAAGTTGTACGATGAATTTAAGGAACAGTATGGAGACAGGATCAACTCATCGCCAATAAATATGATCTATAACTATACTATTAGAAAGGAAACAATCCCTCTGTCAGTTGTATGACATGTCGCAATGCTTATTGCTACCATTTACCGTTGTTTTTCTTATCGTGAGGATTGTAAGGCGGATTACCAACCTCATCAGGCTTTGGGTCAGGGTTACTATGAGTCGTCAAAGGCCCGTGACGTGACATGTAACGACTACATACTTACATCAGTAAGTAGTAACCGGGACCAACGGCTTATCGACCACTTACCGATGAAGGAAATGTATTGATAAAATCTACAAGCCCGAGATCATATCAAATGCATGAGAATAAGGGCTCTATCTCATTAGAACACCATGATATTATAACCCTAAACCTTGTACTTTATAATACACTTTTCAGTAAAAAAATCGAAACAGGTTGCAAGTTTGTTTCGTAAGGATTAATTAGGAATCAAATACCTATACATATAAATGTTACTGTTCTAAATTTAAATTTTAAATAGATGTCACTGCAGTATTGGTTTTGTTAAGCAAGAAAACCAACACAATATTTTTTTATGAGAAGTAAATAGTAAAATGTCATGAAAACCAACAAAAAGGGTTGCGCGTCGGTTTTTTAAAAGCTCTTAAAGAGATATATGTCCGTAGGCTGCTATAAATCTGACTGGGTGGTCGAGACAGAACGTTACTAGGTTTTATATTATGCTGTAACACGTTTATTATGTTAGACATGTTTTATTAAATACGTGATTTATGCTAGACGCCATATTGCAGGCGGTGGTATTTCTTTTGCAGGCGGTGGCTTGCGCCCACTTGTGACACTTATTAGACTGTTCATTAAGATATGTGTGAATGAATGATTGTCGGATTTGTTTTCGAAGTCATGTTTGGATCATAAATTATAATCACATGCTTAGCGGTGAAGGAAAACATCGTGAGGAAACCCACATTCCAGAGAAATGCATTTTCGGATGTATGTGACCTAACCTGTATTGGGCTGGTTTTCCCTTCGCGGGATGGAAGATCAGACAGGCAGACGCTTCTGTAAAAAACCGGACCTGTCTAATCTTTAGGTTAGGTAAGCGGACCCTTTAATAAAAACATAATAATGCTAGGGAAAGGATGATGATTAAAATGTCTGTGAAATGCGTTTAAGTTAGTGCTTACAGCATTTTCTATAATGGTCATCATATTATTATCATCATAATAAATAATAAATATTATGGTAATTTGACAATAAAGCGACTGATGTCGTTAAATAATTATAGCATAGGTATACAAAATGTCTGAAATACATAATTATTAAAAAATGCATAATTAATTTTAGTTAATTTTTATACGTCTGTATCTAAAAAGAAATAGATTTACAAATTAAATTGTCTTATTAAATTATTATAGACGTCTTAAAGCCATCACGGCATGGATTACCATAAAGCCATTACTTAAAAGTAACTTTGTAGCACTTTCAATGAAAGTTTTATTAACAAAATACATTTTTAAGAAAACCTATTTTTATCATAAGGAAAAAGTAATTGGTATTCAATGGTAAGATTTACGCAGAAGTATAATTAAACAATAAAACATTAAAGGATCAACCTTAATTATCTCAGCATTACTGTCTTATCGGCAAATATCGCCTACGCAGATGAAAATTAATTAATACATTTTAAAAATTATTTAAAACAGCGAGGATTAAGGCTTTGAACATTTCGTAGCATTACTCGAGTATTCTTGACGCTTTTCTTTTTTTTATCTATCGCCCTTATCGATCCTACGACTTGTTTAGATATTCAGTGCTAATACACCAACGTTACACTGGTATACCGGCAGTATTGCCTCAAAGGAACCGGGATTTTTGGAAAAATAAGTAAGTTATAAGTAACTTATATCAAGAGTTAATTATTGTAAAAAAGTGAAATTGAAAATAATACATCTAGAAATACCACAGAGACACCCATGCCAAGTAAAAGCTAAAATAATATGATTCTGAACGTAAGTTCAGGCTGTGACGACGGTACATCTCTCAGCGTACACGAGATGGAGCGCTCTTCGATATAAGTATATACATATAAATAGGTCGATACAATCGTTCGCATTTCGTATATTACACCTTTATTGTTTCCCGTAACTATTCTTGTACTACCTCTGGTTTGGCTGGAAGAGATCTCTCTTAGAGATAAATCCTCTCTCGTTTACGTCCATTCCATGTTTTTAATGTAATCGATAAAATCGAGTATATCTAACAATTATATAATTTTCAATATCTATAGTATCAATCTAATCAATACCATCGATATGTAAGAGGCTTATAAAATAATCGATCGCAATACTAAACAACAGCGCTGCAACACGTTAATGCCTCAAAGGATCACGCCCCAATAGCACAGCAACAGTGTGTGTGTGTGTGTTATCAGTAGCTTTGAGTACGTATATATTCATAATTAATTGCAAAAAATACCCTCAAAGTTCCATAATCCCTCCGACACAAAAACTGAATATTTTTTATCTCTGTCGTTCCGAATATTTCACGAAACCGGATTAAAGCTGTCTGTTCCACATTGCTGGCGAGACTAGTGTCTGCAGCCGGCGGTGCTCGCCTCCTCGCTGGCCGCGACTCGGCTACAATAATAAAAGAAACCCGCCTACCATCATAAAGACGTTCTTTAATTCTTACTGAGAACTCGGCATCTGACTGAAGGAACTATTTGAAAGAAGGCATAAGTAATAATCCCTACGGTGGCCAGAGCCATAAGCTTCTATAGAGAAGATAATCTGCATTACCCAACATATTGCGTAAAATAGTTACATAAATTCTTATTGGAGACTATGCCGTTTATTCTATTACATATATAATAAAAAAAGAAAATCAATATTGATGAACTATGACGAACTGTACCGTGGCAGCGTAACAAAGTGACCATTGCGAGCCTGAAAGGCATAGTAATCTTGTAAATTTATTGCGGCCACCCTTGGGTGCAGTCCTTAGATACCAGTGAAAATGTGGCACCTTACACTAGTAAGAGGAGATGACAAAATTACAAAAAATAGCATTATGATTTAATTAAGTAAGGGCTGCAACACAAGTGAGGCCGTAATAACTTTACAAGATGTGATGAACTGTCTCTCGAACTCGCAATGATCAGTTTGTTACGCTGCCACCGTGCAGTTCCTCATAGTTATCAGAATAAACACCAAGCGTGGCTGCGATTTGTCTTATTTTAAAAGTAGAAATCCACCTAATAGGCTACTTGACAACCTACTCAAATAAGATACTTTTTTATGAAATTTCAAAACGAAAGTTTTCCTTGGAGTTTGCATGGAAATACTGTCCTGTGACGTCATCAATAAATGCGGTCAAACGTCGTACTTAATTCATAAATAAAATTGGAAAATACGTCGAAAAGTAAAATGAGATTGATTTTTAATCAACATAGATTGGCTTCTATTTCTCCAGGGTTTATGGGGTTGGTAATCCACCTCACAACCGACACGATAGAAGAAGATTTCTAGATTAGCATTTTATAATTTATCTTTGACCCAGTCAAATACCCAATTCCGACACATCTCAACGGAAGTCCATAAAAACTAAATGCGTATCTCTATCATTTGTCAGTTACCGGTTTTTGCCGCGCTCAATCTGAAGAGTTGTGTTTTACAGCTGTCGGTGGCGAGTTTAATTAAACCCTCCTCCCCTATACCCCACCCCCTACCCCTAGATCCCCGCAATTAAAGCCTTATACTTGTGGATGATTGTCCTTGGCTATCACCCTGCAAGGGATAAGCCGTGATCACAGCAAAGAGAGAAATAACAAAATGGTGCTTTTTTTCATAAAAAAGAATATTCTACAATCCGTGATAGTTCTGTTTGGAGAACGCGTGACTCATATCGTAGTGTCACAGATTCAAATCCCGGTTAGGGTTGAATCTGTGACACTACGATATGAGTCACGCGATGATGTTTGGTCATAGAATGTCATGTTTGGTCATTGAATACCAAGGTCAAAGATGAATCATGAAATTCTGATTACTAAATAAATTCAGATCTTAATGTGAAACAGAAACGTTTTCTTTTTTTATCTAACTTATTTGAAAATTATGAAACAAAATTATGAAACATGTCATAAAAAGAGAGACATTTTGTCACGTATTTCTATAACGTCACAGGTTGCTTTTTCATACAAATTACAAGGTAATTTAGTGTTTTGACGCTTAGTAAAAAGTAACTGATTTGACTAGTTAGAAACTGCCCTAATAATACGTGGTTTCGAGAGAGAGATTGACAGTTATAATAGTAATAATGAGCGTCGTACCTAAACCAATTTATGAAGCGAATGTCACTGGTAGAGATGGAAGAGGAAGGCCTAATATACCGCAATCAAATTAAGAATGTTTTAAAGAAAGGCGAGATGAAGAGTACTTTACACCGGCGAGCGTGCATGAGGACTTTGATGAGAGTGGAGCAAGCGATAGTGAGGTGTCAGGGTCGTAGTAGGTGGAATTCCATGATCTCTACAGGCGTCATCTTACTACTGATGTATTGACTATAATCCGATATTATTATAATTATGAAGTCAAACTATTAGAGACCCAGGGGTACGGATGACCTCAACGGTTGCAGAGGCGGAGATGGGAGCCATCGGTACGGCAATGCAGGACGGAAGGGGCGCGTCACAGGGACGGTAACCTGGAGCCTGACAGAGGACAGCAGTAACTGTCAGTACTATTCAGAGGCGGAGGACAGGAGTCCTAGTACGGCTTTGAAATTGACTACTCTGGGCGCCATCTCACTCGCGTCAGAAAGAGTACTACGGGGCGGATGGCAAGAGGGAAACCACTGGCCTTTTTTACCGACTTCAAAAAAGGAGGAGGTTCTCAATTCGACCGAATATTTTTTTTTTTTTTTTTTTTTTTATGTTTGTTCGGGCATATCTTCGTCGTATATGAACCGATTTTGATAATTCTTTTTTTGTTTGAAAGGAGATATACCCAAGGGGGTCCCATGTCAAGGAAGTCAGGATCTGATGATGGAAGACCAGAGAAATCGAGGGGAATTTTCAAAAATCGTAGGAGCGACTAGTGCGTTTGTAAAGTCATATTGATCGGATCGATCTTTAGGCTTCGGAAAAACTTCCCGACCTTCGAAAACTGGTCAGCATCAGGGAGATACCCTATGGCCTGGCAAAACTATACAACCTGGAGCAATTTTTCTTTCACGAAACGTATTTAAATCTTGATCAAATTCAATCGCCGGTGCAAAAAAACAAAATGGCGGAAAAAAAAGATGGCCGCCATACAAAATTTTGTCGATTTTGGAAGAAGCCCGTTTGGGTAAAAATAATGTATGGGGCGCTTACTCAAAACGTCATGTAGAGTACGGAAATACTTTCTGGTCACCAAAAACTGCTCCGCATCAGAGAGATACTCTACGGCCTGGCAAAACTATCGCACGTGAACCAATATTTCTTTCAGAGCACTTATTTAAATCTTGGTCAAATTCCATAGCGCGTAAAAAAAAAACAAAATGGCGGAAAAACAAGATGGCCGCCATACACAATTTTGTTTTTTCAGAAAATGTCTCGCGATATAAAATATATATCGGGGTTATGATCGGATCGTCATGTTAAGTATGGAAATACTTCCCGATTTTCGAAAACTGCTCCGCATCAGGGTGACACCCTACGGCCTGGCGAAACTATCACACCTGAACCAATTTTTCTTTCACGAAACCTATTTAAATCTTGGTCGAATTTAATGGCCGGTGAAAAAAATACAAAATGGCGAAAAAACAAGATGGCCGCCATACAAAATTTTGTTTTTCCAGAAAATGTCTTGGGGGTAAAAATGATGTATAGGGGTGTGATCGGAACGTCATCTTTGAAAACTGCTCCCAATCAGGGAGACATCCTACGGCCTGGCAAACCTATTGCACCTGGATTTTGTTTGTTTCCACGACACCCATTTAAATCTTGTTCAAATTCTGTCGCCGGTTAAAAAAAACAAAATGGCGTAAAAACAAGATGGCCGCCATACGAAGAGGGACAGTTTCGAATAAACAGGACACGCGAGCTGCTTTAGCAGCGAGCGAACCACGCGAAATCTACTGTATCTATATGTGTGCGTGAGTGTGTATGATAGCAGCTTCCACTGACAACCACATGTGTGTATGTGTGTGTGTGTGTGTATGTGTGTGTGTGTGTGTGTGTGTGTGTGTGTGTGTGTGTGTGTGTGTGTGCGCGTGTGTGTGTGCGTGCGTGTGTGTGTGTGTGTGTGTGTGTGTGCGTGTGTCTGTGTGTGTGCGTGTGTACGTGCGCGTGTGCTCGTGTGCGTGTGCGCGTGTGTGAGTGTGTGTGTGTGTGTAAACATGTTCATCAATAATAATTGTGATCACTACTAATCATATATTATTATATATCAATATAAATCAGAAAATCTGTCTGTCTGCATCCTTGCTCAGTCTAACCATCACTTAAAATCGTAAAATAAAATAAAATTTTTAACAAAAAAAAACCGACTTCAAACGCAAAACTAAAAAGCAATAAATAAATTTACTTCGCACAAAGTAATTAGTACGTATTTTCAATTAGTTAATTATTTTTATAAATCTGAAGTCGGTGCCAAGTAAATGCTACAACAACCCTACTACAATATCAAATTACAATGTACACACAATATTGTTTAATACCTATATCAAAGCAATTACAAAACAATGTCAAACAAAAAATTACAAAACAATCAGTATTGAAAAATATAAGAATCGGTACTTCGTTGTAGCATTTCCTTGGCACCGGCTTCAAATTTATAAAACTAATTAACTAATTGAAAATACGTACTAATTACTTTGTGCGAAGTAAATTTATTTATTGCTTTTTAGTTTTGCGTTTGAAGTCGGTTTTTTTTTGTTAAAAATTTTTTGCCCTAAAAAGTAGCATGGAGAATGCTACACCGACAAGAGCGTGTCTCTTAAATTAGTTAGATGTGAAAAGTAAAGAGGTTAAAGCAACCACAGACTAGCAGCTGACTGCAAGCGACACTATGTTTGTATGGTGCAGCAATATCATCATCATCAGCCGTACGACGCCCACTGTTGGGCATAGGCCTCCCCCAAGGATCTCCACGACGATCGGTCCTGCGCTGCCCGCATCCAGCGGCTTCCCGCGACCTTCACCAGATCGTCGGTCCACCTTGTAGCGGGCCTACCCACTGAGCGTCGTCCGACACGTGGTCGCCATTCTAGAACTTTTCCGCCCCATCGGCCATCGGTTCTCCTCGCTACGCTGCAATATACGCTGCTATATTGTAGCCATGTTCGGTAATCTTTGAGCTTATCTTTCCGCCTAAAATAATAAAAGACAACGGTCTTTATCATTATTATTATGCTGCCAAGTAGACACGCTCAAAATATTTGATAAAAATCTCACACAAAATGATCACACAATTGTTATTTCGACGAACGAAAATAAATTTCATATAACAAATTACCAAATAAACATTAAAATGAGATAATTTCAACAATGCTGTCTGGGAGAATAAAATTTATTCAGTCAGGTATGACACGCGTAACTAACCGAGTACAAACGAAACATGTTTGTTTCAGCGGTCGCATCATATTTCAGGTTCATTCAACTTGTCTGTGTTTAAATAAAAATATATTTTTAATATTTACATAACTGTAATTTACATGAAGTTGAATTTTTCTCCCGTCATCCCTATCTCACTCCTGTTCCACCAACTAATGGAGAATGGAATGATCATTTATATTTAAATTTGCATTGTCCTTTTACAGACTTGAAGTTATTCAAATTAATCTGACTTTAAAATTAAATAGTAAATGACTTTATCTAAAGTTAAGGAAAGTCGAGACATCTCTTGCCTGTGTGGGGGTTGAATGAAACACGCGAAGTAACGCGAATTCGCAATTAGCCAGTGCTTCGGCATAATCTGTATCGAGAGTATCGACACAAATAAAAACTTCAGAACAATATAATTGTATCACGCAGCTGAGTAAACAGTAACTATTTGCATCACTTTTGATGCTATGAACTATCTTCTATGACACAATACCTACTAACTTAAACACGAAAGTTTATAATACGACTGTCAACTAACACATCATGTTAAAAAATTGTTGTCTATAAAAAATAATACAAAGTAAAATAAGTATGCAAATAAAGAATCTGAATCTGAATCTAAAATTAAAACTTGTAGCGTCAGTAGCGTAACGAAAATTTTAAGGGATGCCTCAGACCATGATTCTGAGTTGATATCAAGTGGAATTTTCCGTCGCAAAAGTATGGAACTGAAAATAATTTAAAAAAACCGCCAAATATTTCATGAATTTTTCGACAGAAAATTTTTGATATCAACTCAGGATCACGGTCTGAATCATCCCCCTCAGTGTTCGTCACCAATACTCGTACGGACTTGGATGTAAAAACTCTTTAATAGTAAGGACACTGGCTGGCACATAGAACACATCTACTTACATAATATTGGCTTTCCTTAAATTATCTACAAGTTAGCAACTCGCGTGAACCGTCAAGCACTTCTTAAGTGTTTACTCACGAATTCCGGTATTGAAAGCAGCCGCGGGTATGAAGTCTAGCGACAGCTACTTGCGGAGACTTGCTCAGACTTGCCGGGACTTGTCTGAACTGTTATTGAACTGTTCAGCTCAATGAGCAAACTAACTGAACTAGGCTGGCTTTGTCTGCGTACATTAAAGTTTGCAGAACACGACTGCTCGCGTTAACGTCATGAAATTGTAATTAAATTTGCGAGACGCTGTGAGCGGTTCGTTTGAATAGACCGCTGTTCGTTGAAGAATATCAAGATTTGATGTTGAATTACAGTTTACACGAACCGTTGGGTTACCCCACTTCACTGCTCTGTCTTTCTCTCTCTCTCTCTCTCTGCCTACGTAAATACTAGAACATTTTTGTAAAGCGACATAAAACCCGAGCTTAAATATTATTTTAATTTGTCTGGCCATCGACAGTAATGCAATTCGTGAACGTTTGCGGAGCGGCCGCCAATCGCTGAATGCACTCAGTGCAGCGACGCGCGACGGACGACTTTAGACCGTTCATAACCATAACATAGAATAAACAATAATGCTACGCGTAGAAGGGACACTCTGCGCCCCGCACTGACACGGACCTGGAATGTGATTTAAGCCACTGGAGTAGTTTATTTAAGCCATTGCCTGAGTGGCACGCACGGGAAAAAAGCGGCCAACGGTAGAGATTTTTGTATAGAGTGTCCTTACTATATATCATATTACATTCGTAAATTGACTCACGCCTGCGATCCCAATTAGGGTAGGTAGAGTCACGAGTCACCAGAAGACAATTTACAGTCACATTAGGTTTAGACAATTTAGGACATGTCAGAGGTCTTTAGCTGATAAGTTAAAAATCAAATCATTCATTTATGGATAAATAGATATATTATGGTTCATACCCTCAAGAGAAGAAGGTATTGGAGAACCAATAACATATTTCTTGAAAGTCTTTTAGGTGACATAGTATTTCTTCTCTTCTTCTTCTAATCATTTAATGTTTTTAGCTAGTTTTTCACTTTTCTATTTTTCATTCTTTACTTTCGTTCAAACAGTCTGACTCAGTTGACGAAACAAAAACTTGTTTTTTCAAATTGTATTTTATTATAGTTATTTTATTCAGACACTTATTAAAACCCTTCGCAATATTTTGAATAATTTTCCTAGAAGCGACTCCAGTGGTAGAAGTTAAGTCGTTGATAACATTTATAAGACAAATGTCTGCGGATTATGGTGAACAGTTTGAGCATATTTGCTTATGTCGCGTTTAGCACACCTGAGTGCAGTGACGCAGTGAGCGAAGTAATAATTGAACAAGTTCACGAGACAACTTTACTACTTTCGAGATAAATTAGGAGGTGAAAAGAGGTCTTTAACCTTTACAATAAAGACTTTGTTAAAGTTTCCCAACTAAAGAGAAAGAAGTTTCTCGAAGGAAAAAAAGATACGATATAATTTGTACTTACAAAAAAAATATTCATATTCGAAGGCTAAATAGTAAGTAATACATAAGTACTTCGACATAAAGATCCAGTTACATTAGGCGATTCTCACACTGTCCCGCTTGATGCAGCGTAGCGCGTTGATGTATTTTCTGTGTGTCTTTTGACTGTGCGTGTTTTCTATACAAACGGAGATACTTACAAGCAACGGAAGAACACGCATCCACGCGCTACGCTGCATCATGCGGGGCAGTGTGAGAATCGCCTTAGTGTTGAGTGCAATTCATAGTTGATTAGACCATGATTCTGAGTTGATATCAAATGGAATTTCCAGTTGGAAAATTCATAATTTTCTTTTGAATTTTTTTCGGTTGCGTAGTTTTGCGACAGAAAATTCCACTTGACAACATAATTTTCGTTACGATGTCACTAACACTAATTGATAATAGATCCCCCGTATCTTGCATAGCAAAACCGGAGCCGTTAAGTACAGTAATTATCTGCGAACTCCTCTAACTGTTAGGTATTATTTTACAAGAAAAGTTACTTACTTACTTGATATTACTTCACAATATCGGAAGTGGTCTGAATGATGATTATTAGGTCAAGGGTGGTAAAAGGACACCCAAAATATTGAATAAAGACAGATTGATGTGTTGAGGGTGTGAGGGTGTTAATATAATTGTAACGAGGGAGCAATTTTCATTCGCTTCTCGCATAAGCCTTATTCAGGATTTTAGATAAGCGTCTTATACTGTATAAATAAATAATTTGTAAATATGTTTTGAACAAAATAAAAAAAGTACTGAGCTGGCGGCTGGTAGGGATTGTCAAAAATACGAAACAACAGAACTTTTGGCTCATCGCGGGCGGAATAATAAATAAGAATAAGCTTTATTTTTACGATGTTAAGTAAACTGTATTTTCAAATATAATTTTAACGAATAAACTTTATTGTTCAACAAAAAACTCAAATAAAGTTAGAATTGGGAACAAAGTCAGAATTTCCCCAGAGAGCATTCGGTTTAACAAAACGTACAACATTTGGCGCTAGTATAAAATGTGTATTTGCCATAATTTCGGGATACGTATTTACGTGTTGCCGCCGATCTGCAACAATATGCAGAAATTATGCCGGTCTGCTGCAAGTCGATGCAAATTATGCCCTCGGTTTGCCGAGGTTCGTGTGTGGCCCCCGTTACTCATACACGGGGTACTTTCTAATGGATAACGTAATACACCCCCTTGCATATATTTGTTATAAAATATATAGCACTACATAAATAGCTTATATACGTCACAGACGTCTTCTCAATCAACCTGCAATTGTCATAATAAAGAAAAAAACTATCAAAAATATTTCATATTTACGATTATAGGCCCAATTTACCATAATATAATTAATTCCCAAAGTGGATACTTGGCCGACTAGCATTCCGACAACATTTGTAAAGGACGAACTGCCTATCATCGATGCCTTAGGTACTTCTTCTTGGTTCTTTCACTATGTATGACCACATTTTTTACTACAATAAATTTAATTTCATTTAGGGGTTTGCTGGAATCAGCACCAATAGAAATACACATAACATAAACAAACGATTATATCCCAATTGGGGTAGTCAGGGGTACATCCATCGAACTTTTTTGTTAGACCAACGTTATTGGTGGTGAGCCGTATCGCCGTCTGTAATGGTCGAGCCAACCGTATCAGTTACAAACTCATTGGTCTTCTTCTTCGTATCGTGTGGGTTGTGAGGTGAAATACCAACCTCGTCAACCCTGGTGTCAGGGTTATTATTGAGCCGCCAAAGGCCCCTGACATGGCTCATGTAACGATTACTCACTCACATCAGTAAACCGGGACCAACGGCTTAACGTACCGTCCAAAGCACGGATCATCTTACTTTCGGACAATCAGGTGATCAGCCTGTAATGTCCTAAGCAAACTAGGGATCACAAAATGATTTTTGTGATATTTCCCCACTGGGATTCGAACCCGGGGCCGCCGGATCTTGAGTCCAACGCTCAACCACTGGACCACAGAGGCCGTTATTAACTCATTGGTGCAAGTTCGATACTGGGGTTCGAACTGGCACTCCCGTTTGAGAAGCAAGTCGGTACACCGAAAGTGCGCATTGTCAGCGCGTTGGCAGCAGACTCAGCTGAAAAACGGTTTAGTGTGCAACATCGATAATATTGAATCAGTTGACTCTATTAACAATGCAAATAGTGTAAGCGAGAGCTGGCAGCTAGCGCCGTAAATGCACCAAGTTGTTCAACAAACTTATCAGTTACAGCTGGATAAATGTATAAGTACCAGTCTGTTGTAATAGAAATGTTGTTGCGCGGGTGTAAATGTAAGTTTGCGAGGCGCGCGAGCGTTTGCAAATCCGAACTTATGCAACGACGCGAGTGTTTACAGGGATCGTTTGTTAGTATCTTAATGCCGGTAGTCTATTTGTCCGGTGGTGCGGACGCCCCACTTGGCCACTACACTATGACCTGATAATGCATTCGCTGTACTTATTGAAATTGTACTTAAAATATGCAGGTTTTGCTTTTTCTGTTGGAATAGGATTAGCAAGTAGGTAAGGGAGTGAAAATGTGGATATCATGAAAAGTAGATCCCTTACTTAATATTTAAGTCGGTTGAGCAGTTATCATCCAAAATATCATATTAATAATTAGATTGGGGTTTAGTTATTATGGATTTGGAGTGGGTATATACTATACCACAGCCTCTGTGTTCTAGTGGTCAGAGCGTTGCGCTCACCAGATGGGGAAATCACTTTGTGAGACTGTCCTTTGTTTGGCAAGGACATTGCAGGCTTGAATCACCTGATTGTCCGAAAAAGTAAGATTATTCCGTGCTTCGGAAGGCACGCTAATCCGTTGGTCCCGGGCTACTAGCCCAAATACCTCCACCAACCCGCAGTGGAACAGCGTGGTGGAGTATGCTCCATACCCTCTCCGGTTAATTGAGGGCAGGTCTGTGCCCAGCAGTGGGACGTATATAGGCAATTTATGTACGATGTGTATACTATACGCCTCTGCTTTGTGTATACAGGCATCATGCTACGTTGATGCTCTTATTATTAGATTTACAAATCACTAAAATATACGTTTTTTTTTTCAATAACCTTTAAGGGGTTATTGGCAGTATAAAACTTATGTCCTTCCTTGAGTCTTAAACTGTCTTCATACGAAATTGCATCTAAATCGATTCAGCGGTTTAAGCGTAGTAACGTCAAATAGACAGAATTACTTTCGCTTTTATAATATTGGTATAGAGTACGGATATTATTATTATTAGTATTGATGTGGATGTAACGAGCTCGCGGCTCACGCATGCGCCGCACGACGCTGATAAGGAACATTACTATGTATAATAGCCTATTAGCGGAGCCGGTCCATGTTTTACATACAGGATCAAACCACAACAACGGCTTTATACCCACCCACAAGCATCTCAATATCACCGACAAGTATTGTTAGCGTCATGATTGTGTTGCTAAGGACAAAAATACTGTTCCATAACTATACAGTAGTGAACAGAGCCACAAGAAAACTTGCAGCTACTGTAGATACGATGTCTTAAGATGGATATGATGAACGTTATGTTGATAAGGGATCAACCTATCGCCCATAACATCAGTCCATCATGTAAGAAAGGATCCCGTCTATCGGATTCGTAATGTTGACACTGTGTACTTACCTTTATATGCGCAAATGTAAAACTGCCATACTACGTTTTAGATAACTTTTTAGACACACGAAAAATGTATACTTAGCAGTAGTTTTCCGTTTTTAAACATATATACTCTACCTTCTACTAATATTTACGTTACAAATATTACTACAGAATGAACGAGGAAATCGCATTAGAAACCCGCCCCGCTGTGTGCTTACAACGTCGAACAACTCGAGAGCAAATGTGAGCGTAAAATTTGTAAGTACTTACTTACTTAAACATGTCCTTATAAGTTGTCAAGAGCAGAACAAAGTGGAGGAAGAATCAACACAACTGTGAAAACACGGGTCCAGGCAGGATCGAGGGAACCAACTGTAAAGTTCAACCGATCCCCTTCACCTGCAAAGAAATTGAGAACTATTGAAGCGAGCAAAGTATGTTTAGGACAGGGGCGGCACCATAAAAAATGCACCTAAATTTTTTATGGGAAAGTTGGCGAAATTGCTCTTTGAAACCGCCCGGGAACTCACGCAGACATAACTCCATACAAAGCGGGGAAAGTTTATTTTAAAGTTGCGCGCGGCGCGTCCGACGCACCGCCTGCCGCTGAAATATCACTCAACTTCACAACTACCCCTTTTTGTCTTTTTTGCCCTTTGTTCTCCCTCTCCCCCTCTTTTTGATGACTGTCATAGTTGGCTAACTCGCGCGTGGATTGTTTTTCCTGGCCTGCCGTGGATAGTTCGAGGTTTCTCTTTAAAATTACGCCATTTTGTGGGAAGCGCCATATTGTTTTAAAACTTTTGTGTCATCACACAATAAAGCTAAAAGCATCTTTATTTTAATTTGCTATTGTTGTGGTCGTTTTATTTTGCTCGTCTTTAATAAATATAATAACAATAGGTGTAGTATGAAACTACGAATAAGGAACAAAACCTGGTAAGATCGCGTGTGTAGCGGCGGGTAGTGTCCGTATAGTACGTGTTGACGCGCCGGATCCTGTGACAGTGCGCATTAG
This sequence comes from Pectinophora gossypiella, assembly GCF_024362695.1. Taxonomy (NCBI): domain Eukaryota; kingdom Metazoa; phylum Arthropoda; class Insecta; order Lepidoptera; family Gelechiidae; genus Pectinophora; species Pectinophora gossypiella. Next base: position 15,587,777 of record NC_065414.1, on the reverse strand, counting down.
CAACACGCGGGAAATAATATCGGTTAGTAGTCGGCCGTCGGTCGGCCCGGGGCGGGTTTAGAGGTCTGTCAGGGTGTGATAAATGGCGGTGCGGGGTAATTGTAAATGGGCGGCTATAGGTGGCCGGTCAAGGGCGGCGGATCTGCAAACTAATTATTATCAATTCGAGTCCCTCGGCGCCGGATTACCGCCCCAAATTAATTTATGGCTATTTACAAATACACGAGGATATGCAAAATGAATCCCTGTGAATTTATACCTGGAATTAATAGTCGTTCGCGGCGTGACCCGTGAGCTGCACCACGCCTCGTGGCCAGTACGCTGAGAGCTTTTGTGTGTCACTATGACACTGGCGCTGAAAGCAACACTCTTTTGAACCCCCACTATAAAGTGCGAATTGAAAACAAAAAAGGAACCCCGTGGAAGGTAAACAAAAGGCGATTATAGCGGTAATCTACAAAATACCCAAGCTAGCTGAAGTTAACGATGACAAACGACTTAATCTATCTAATTATTGTAAAGTCGATCCTCCAAAGTTGTATTATACACATTTTATGCTTTAATCTTTAAAAGTAATTAAGAATGACTATAGAAGTTTAATGACTGGCGAAATTAAATAAACATCTGAAACAGTTTGATTTTAGGAGATTCTATTTTTGGTTACGATTAGATTTAGTTTAATGTTTTAGTTTTAAATGCTATTTGAAATGCATTGCATACTTAGAGAACGATACAGTTTTTTTGTTTCCTTCACGTGTACTAATATTCCAGCATGAAAAGTTAGTTAAGTTCAATAAGTAGAAAGATAAATACCGATCAAGTGTTTGTTAGGATTACAATCTTTGCTACAGACTACAGTGCAAATGTAATAACAATAAAAGGATATACAATCGGGAAACATTTAATGTTCCATACTAAGTACACAATGCGGGCAACCCAATTTTAATAATACAACAGAGAGCTTCATATCTGTACAAAATACAATATTAGCAAATATAAACGCGAGCAGAGAATCGTTAGTGGCAAGCCGTGTCGTGAGAAACGACTGCAAATGTCTTCAGCATATACATGATTCGTTCATGGCGGAGTTTGTACCAGTAAGTAAAAGCACAACATTTATCCCAAGTTATGGAATTCGTGTCATATCAGCCACTCAGCACCGAAGAGTGAACCGTACGTGTCTCCGAAAAATGTCGCCTCGTAATATTTCTACGGAGATTCTGCTGCGGTTCAGAGAGACAGATAAAGCGAGATGTATCACTAGAAGTAGTACAGCTAACGTGGGAGAAGTAAAACCTGCGTGAAGCATTTGTTGTATTACGCGGAGCGCTATCGCCGTGAAGGTACGTAAGCAGTTTTTGATTGCCAGTAATTTTTCACGTGGAAGTTTGCTCTGTGAATGGCACAGATACGAAGCCTTATAGATGGTTGCGTAAGTGGCATCCGAGTGACCCTCGGAAACTTTCGATCGCCCCTTTATCAATATCATCTACAGAGGTATGCTGCCGAAATGAAAGAATCTGCTCTATTCACAAAAAAGGTCGTAGAATGGGAAACGCGAACGAAAATTTTCGCGAAGGCGACCTTTTCTTTTGTCAGATGTTTATCTTCGGAGCCTTTAAGGGACCACCCGCTACCACGCGACTTTACATTCGCAATTTAAAACCGTCGACCCGACGGCTGTCCCTTCCATTACCGCTATACAGTGAAGCTATTTCCTTCACCAAGCAGAAGGAAGCGATAGAAAGGAATGTTCTTTAAATTATTGTTTTGAGGGATTGGAATATGCTAACAGCATAGAATACATTCTTAAAGATGAACCTCAAAGTAAGATAAATCTATTGACGAAAATAGCCCTTAATTTGCAGCTTTTGTAAAAATAAATACATTTTGTGATGATGTACAAGTGAGTGCTTTTAATGCCGCCATTAGTGTTTAGGGGATGGAGGGGTCGCGGGTTGCGGGGTGCGGGGCGCGGAGAGCGTGTTAATTCCTTGAGTGGGGTTGTTATTCAGTCTGATGGTTCGCGGATTCCCAAATCTCGCCTGCCTTGGAATTTTATTATGTGATTTTAACGCTCTTTACGTTATTTTGGCAGCTTCCAAAAATCGGTTCTGGTTTTAGTCTTGCAAAGTAAGTCTGAAGTAGGTAGGTAGGAACTGGAAATTACGTAATCATTTTACGATTAGCTTTTTAGTGGATTTAGAAATTTTCAATATCAGTCTTATTTTTCGCCTCGAGGCCACATCTCTCATGCCCACTTAGATTTTTTGTTGTGATGGAAAAGTCTGAAATTTTGCGTAGCATGTTTCCGCATTTGTTTTCGTAAAGAACGATACGTCCCTCAGAGTTTATCTTTGGAATATGTCAAAGTTTAAAAATGGAACTGCTTATTGTAGCTGGCAGGTCGAACATGTTGTAACCTATCCCATATTACCTTCCGGAAACCAAAACAAAGTTAGCTAATTAAAAAGATAATCCGTTTGAAACCCTTGTCCTTGTCCCACATAAAGGAGAATTTCCAAAGGATCTCTCTAGGTGCGAATTAGATTATCCATATCATCGTTAGATTAGGGTTCGCCCTCGGTGCATCCTGATGATTAAAGGATGACCCCCACGGGACCCCCGTAACGACGGCCGGTCGTACAAGGGCGCGCACCGAGGGGACAACTCATTCGAAAAACAGATGACGTGTTGCAACCCCTTGATGAAGAGTAATTGTATTTTCCAGTAATTTTATTTATTTAATCTATTTCAGGGCAATATTTTGGAATTAAATTAACATAACATAAACTGCCTATATACGTCCCACTGCTGGGCACAGGCCTCCCCTCAATCAACCGGAGGGGGTATGGAGCATACTCCACCACGCTGCTCCACTGCGGGTTGGTGGAGGTGTTTTTACGGCTAATAGCCGGGACCAACGGCTTAACGTGCCTTCCGAAGCACGGAATCATCTTACTTTTTCGGACAATCAGGTGAATCAGGGAATTAAATTAATCAATATTATTAATTTATTTTGAGAGAATTCATTTAGAAGCAGTCGTATTAAATATTAAATATTTTAGAAGAGTAGGTACATCAGCTTCTAGGGAGTTCGGGATCTATTCTAAAAAGTTACATGTGTCTTATATACTATTGGTCTTAGAGCGTGTTCCTGGCCAGGTCGATACTCTAAGGACCTATGAGTAATGGAAGGTGTATCTACACTACAACCTAGCACTTCTTACGCCTAGTCACATTCCTTATAAACCACCATTAATTACTTACCTTGTACTATAAACAGCAAAACAATATCACTACCTATAGGAAAGATGGATTCAATTTCTTGATCCATGACACAAAAAAGTCGTGCCACATTCCTAACGCTAGTATCACCAAAGATTCTGAGAAGTATAAAATATGAACATGAAGAGAGAATCGTGGACCGGGTTCTCTACGAGATTGATCGATGTTGTTGAGTGCCGCCCAGTGCATGCTGAGTGCTGACGAGATACACGGTGGTGGTTCATCTGCCGGACTGAGGAACCAAGGCAAGACTTACCGCCAGGCTTCTACAATACAATAAAACTTTATTGCACACAAAAGCTGTTGCTTTACATAAACAATTTACAGACAATCAACTGGTACAAAAGGCAGCTATTGCTACCTTAACACGGCTTATAATGTGGCTACTACGTGGTTAGTTTATAATCCTTTTTGTTACGCTTTTACACTTTAACTACCCAATCGATCATAATCGTGAGCATACACGTTGTCAGATGTACAGAAAAGACCTTAGCATACTTCCTAGTGACGGACTTAGTATTTATAACTTCCTGCCGCAATAACCATATTGGCGTATTACGATATTTTATGTAGAACTTTATTACAATGACGGGTTAATGCGTTGTCATTCCATCCTCATCCTCTATGATAGACATGATACGGTGACGTATTCGAGATAAGAAAGATTTTTTGCTCTTTCGTTCCCAACAATGTTTGATACGTTCACGTAACAAAAAATATTTCGTATCTAAAAGGTAGAATTTTACGAGAACCTTTCCAAGTAAACATCTATATTTTATTCTATTCATGATCACGGAACCTTGTTAAATATCAAAGCATAATAATTTATGTTTTTAAAGGAACAAAGTCTGTGAGCACGATGAAATAGGATTCAATTTATGTCGCGCGAAATTCAGGTCAAAATGTGTGAATTATTAATTTTAAGAGATTACAAGGATATTTCTGAATTAATTCTAAGTAGGTATGATTTAGAATTATTTATGCTTTAAATATTTCAACAGAAGGGGCGAACCAAATCCATTCGTCTGAAGAGGTACAAATATACCGATCTGTTCGCTAAATGAGTTTTTGAAAACTGTGTTCATGAGCAAAAAATGTTATTACTCCATTAATCTTCTCAGACGAACGTGACAGTTTAATTAAATCATACCGTGTGTCTATAGTTTTATAACTTTTACGCTGTATTACTTATTAGATAGCGGACGAATGAGATTGAACAAGAAAAAATCTTCAAGTACTCTATACGTAATGCGCTGCTGAAGAATCGACAACAGCACAATCTAGTTCCTAAACTTACACTTCTTAAGTGTATCTTAAAATGTTTTTCATCGAGTGTCGCTCTCCAGGCCAAAGATTAGAGCGGCAGACCTACAAGTTGTCTAAAAACAACTTCCTTGATCCCGAAGTTCCATTTTTATTTATTTTTTAACGTGACTTATTGTACATTTGCCGCAAAAATGTCATTAACCTCGGCTCAGGGCGTCGTCGGAGAGGATTATATTTGAAATAATTGATCGACCCTGCTGGTCGACCACGCCGGCGGGGTCGGTATCAGGGTCCTGAAGTGCTTGTTGTCGCAAGCTGATTGGAGGTTTCTATGGCTAGAGTAATCAGGTCTTGAAGTTCCAAGCTACCAGCCCGTGACTTAGGAAATAGTCCATCATGTTGGAATAGTTCTCACAGCACAGTAGCTCGGTTTAGTGCACTCCAAGCTCGCATGATATACATGGTAGGACCCACGTAACAGGCGATATGTTTGACCTGATTCCCGCCCATTAATCATTGTAAATAGAAGTAACCTATTCTCTGGCGTCCCTCGTTGTAAGGCGTCTTGTAGGTCACCGGCGCAACGTATAATCATGCTGGCAGTTACTCAGCTCGTCTTGTTATTACAATTATTCGCATTATCTCTTCTTCTTATCATGTGGGTTGTGAGGTGGAATACCAGCCTCATCAACCCTGGAGTCAGGATTATGATTGAGCCGCCAAAGGCCCCTGACAAAATTGATAGAGGAAGATTCTATTGGTAGAAGGACGTACATTGACCAAATTTTCCTTAGAAAAGCTTCAGTGCGATCTACTCTGAACCGGCGTGCGGTTATGAAACGATTAATGAATGTGGAGGAAACAAGAGAAGTGTGTCAGGCTCGAAGCAAATAGAATTCCATAGTTTCTGCTTACCCCGGTGGGAGATAGGTGACTTTATGTATGTATGTATGTATGTAGTAACTACACTGGCCTGCAAAACTAATTAGTACACTGTTAAAATTATGATAACTTTTTAAGTGCACAAGCTAAACTGTCGAAATAAAAACGACGTTATTAATGTATAGTACGAGTATAATAGTTACAAAGGAAGCTGATAAAATTATCTACATTTAAATCTCGAACTTCAGTTTAGAAAAAAAAAACAAATTGAAGTCGTAGTACTTAGTTTTGCAGTCAAATGTATTTGAGTATGTAGTCGCTACGTCGCGGGCGATTGACTGTTGAATAATAACCCTTAAAGCAGGGCTTGTAAGGTTCGGATGACTTATCTCCAAAAGGCTATGTTATAATATATTATCCTCTCACTCCTCGCACACTTGTGTTTATTTAAGTATGTAATAGAGGAGATATATTGCCCAGTTAGGGCACAAATCCTGGAAACCGCGTGTATAAATGATCCAAACATGAATTCAAACCGATGAATTCGAATTTAGTGGCTTAGAGGCCGAGTCGGAATTCAAACACGTGACAATAATGTCAGAACCGTTTCGAGCAGTAAATTCAAATAATATGGTATTGTATGAAAAGGTTCACATAGAAATATTGTCACGCACGTTTACCCACACACTTTTCCTGTTACCCAAAGAAGATTAAAATTCAAATAATGTTACGGTTAAGTTACTCTGAAATCAACATACCTACAGAAATTATATCTCTTTGAAAATAATTCGCCTAGTGCCTCAGGGAGTTGTTAGTCGGTACACTGATTTCGTTCCTCATCGGATGTCTTTATGTTATATCCCGTGCCCTTCACGAGCGTATCGAGCGTGTCGACGTATAAAGACGTCGACTGATAGACATGGATAGGCCTCACTTCATTTGCCGACACAATAAACATCGTGATTCTCATATTTCATTGAACACACTCGATTCACTGCACGCTTCACACTGACAGTTCAAGGGTTTCAATGAATATGTTTTGTTGGATATCCCACATTATCTATAAGAAACTATTCTTGATGTTAAATCGATTTATGTGTAGAATTAGGCCAAGGGATTTAATGAAGTCGTTCGACAGCCTATTTCTAGCAGTAGCCTTTACAACCTTCATGATTTGTTGAAACTCATAAGTTTGTCTTAGAACCTATTATCTATTTTTATAATGAAACGTGCACAAATTGCTATTTCTTTACAGAAAATCTCACGTACTAAAGCTATTGCCATTACAGGCGAGCGCACTTCCAACTATGTGCTCTCATAAAACACACCGCGCAGAGATCTACGCTAAACGATCACTATTTATCACGAGCGAAATACAAACAGTGAACTAAGCCTTCTGCAATTAACCCGAGTCTAAAGTTGGACAAAAAATCTGTACAATGGCGGCGCCGTCCGCGCCGTCCGCGCCGTCCGCGCCGACCTGGCCATTATTCGCATAAATTGGCCGAGCATCATCTCCGCCCTTTGTTCCGCCACTTCTGCGCGATTGTCGGTCTTCATTTACTTAATTACGAGCCCATTGTACCCTACGTATGACCCGCAAGAACTAACTCCCGATACTTAATCCTCGCCCGGAAAGGTCAACCTCAGGCCACAATAGGTGAAGATGCCCGCGGCATACACACGCACACACAATCGATCTTTTATTTACCGACCTATTGTGCAATACTAGATCTGAAAGGATAGGTAATTATACCGACTCCAGAGCAAACTGAGTACTTAGTTCTATGATTACGTCGCCGTCTGCGGAACCCGAATGCAACACCAAACCAACTGCGGTCCCCGGCAAAGCAAACGCCGGCACAAACACAACTATGCTTTTAACGACGAGCTTCCATAAACAAATAGAACACAAATAGATTAACCGAATCCTCAAATCCTAACTAATCAGAATATTAATCTGGAACTAGCACGTAAAGACTTGTATTACGTAGACTCATGAATATGCAAGTGGAAGACGTTCAATTCGTAATCGACATGTTAGCCGCGCGGGGCGGGGCGGGCCGCGGGGCGCCGAGTTAAATCTCTTTCAGGATATAATTGGGCGCACATGCCGCTAATGAAATAATTCTGTCCTCCACCACGGATCAAGTTTCTCGCCACAGATTAATTTCCAGAGCCGACGTTTTCACTTGGCATTGGATAATGGTAAAATTTTAATCTGTTTTTTTTTAAATATATTAAATAATATTTCATTGCTAATTGTTATCTTTTTAAATACTTAATAACATTCTGGTAAGCTTACTCCCTCCATGCAGCGCGTAGGTTATTAAATAACCGGTGCGAGTCGAAATCTAAAATCAAATCAATTATAAATAATGCTCATAGTCGTTGAACTACATCGCCTTGATCGATCGATGAGGTCAAACCTCGTAGCAAGGAGAAGTTCAATTAAGAAATGCGTGGTGCTACGTCACTTTTCGGACTCATGATCCGGTTGTCTCCGAGTTCGAATACCAGTAGACATTATATCACAACAATCAAATTGTGAGCCTTATTTTGGTTAAGTTTGGGCAGAAGGCAAGAGGAAAACCACTGCCCTATTTTTCCTTAAAAAGTAGCATGGAGAGAAATGCTACACCGACAAAAGCGTGGCTTTTAAATTAGTGACGTTTGGTTACGACATTGCAGACTAATCACCCGATTGTCCCAAAGTAAGACGGTCCCGGTTACTACTCTTACTGGTGTATGTACATAGTCATTACGTTAGTCATGTCAGGGGCCTTTTGGTGGCTCAATAACCTGGACACGAAGGTTGATAGGGTTGGTCGTCTACTTCAGAAAACAATGTCTCGTCTACATCTGTATTCGTACTCTATGTGCGTGGTATTTCCGACGGCCGGCGGCCAACTTGCGGCCGCGCCCGCGCCGCAGCCGCTAACTACTTACTGCTCCACTACAGATGTGAACCAACTTGGATACTGCTCCACTACTCCCCGTACTTGGCGTCCCACCAACTACGAACAAATCTCTTATTACACCAACTGTTCACGTCTCGGCCATGTCTTAGTTTAAATTTAATTTCCACTGCAGTTTTGCAGTTGAAAAATGTATAATTTTTTATTCTTTATTTATTTAATTAACAGAATTGTTAACTTTATTTGTTGGTTTTTATAATCGTGTTATTTAATGAAGAGGTTTCCGCTAACACTTCAAATTAAGTTTCATAATTCTGCACAAGTTGTATGTGCAGTTCTCTACAGTATGCAGTGAGGAAAACTGCTGCAGCTGTTGCAAACAAAATTAGACTCTGAAAAGGAAAATCTTTTAATAGCAAACCGACGCGGGCAAAGACAAAAAGAAACAGCAAAGACGACAGTAATCACATCAGTGTTACGTTTCCAATTAGTCCGGTCCGTAGCTGTTTGCACCGGTTTGCACCGGTCCGGACGGCCGGTGCCGGTAATACCCGCCCGGGCCGGATTAGTCCCGGCCTTAAGACGCAGAAAGCTTTTAACAGCTGATTCTACAAGCACTTGCAACGTTAGCTGTTTTCCATAACAGCTTCTGAAATAACAGAATTGAAAATTAAGTTTTGTATTACTCGTATTAGGGCCAAGAACATAAATGTTCATAGAGTATCAAGTATTAAATGCAAGCGCTCTATATTTTATACTCTCTTCTTCTAATCCTTTTATCCCCTGTTGGGATGTAGGGCTCGCCTAACAGATTTCCACACCTCGCGATCTTTGTCAGCCTCTGTTGCTTGCTCCCATGACATGCCGAGAGTTTTTAACTCTCAGTCAACCGAGCGTCGCCAAGTCTCATTGGGCCGCGCGCCCCTTTATACGTTTTCCACGCGCACACCAGGGCAAATAAAGTTTCTATTCTATTCAGAGCTCGTCGGGATGAGTGTTCCACAGGTCTTCTAAGGACATTACCAATCTACCGCCATTTAATGTGCGGACTACGTAAGTAGAATAAAAAAAGCACAAAATAAAACTTGACAAACTTGAATACTCGTTGCTTAGGCATTTCAAATAAATGTCTCAAGTCAATTTACTCGACAGGCGACTGATTTAGTAACAATTTAGTTTTGTTCAGTTAAATTTCCATTTAGACTTTATAAAATATTTTACTTTCAAAGTTCTATATAGGTTAGATAAGTTGTACGTCTGCCTTTTATTGAAAAGGCCCCAGGTTGGTCTCTCAACTCGGGTGTTTCTTTTTTAAAAATCCCTACCAAACTATTGCGTGATGAGAGAGATACATTAACATCGATAATTTGATTTCGATTTTTATGGCTGTATTTTTGATATGACAAGGAACCATTATTTTTATCACTGCGGTTTGTGATAACGTAGCAATCGAGGAAAGTTGACGCCAATTATTTATAATGACCAGAATTGTGATATGTGGTCGGTGTAACGATGTACTTGTGAATGACTGTGACTTTGTCTGCCCAAAACAATAAAATGAGCTTAAAAATACATTGAAAATATTTAGTGACGCCACGTCGTGACGATATCCGTGGTCCAGAGGCGGTAGTATTGGACTCATGATCCGGAAGTTCCAGGTTCAATCCCGGTGCGATCATAAACACAAAAATCACTTTGTGGACCCTAGTTTAGTACGGACATTACAGGCTCATCATCTGATTGTCCGAATGTAAGATAATCCGTGATCCGGACACGTTAAGCAGTTGGTCCCGGCTAATATTTACCTAAATAAATATGTTGTCATTACATGAGCCATAACATGCCTTTGGCGGCTCAATAAACGACCCTAACACCAGGGTTGATGAGGATAGTCATCCACCTCACAATCATCACGAAAGAAGAAGTTCTGCCACAAGTACATTATAAAATCAAGTTAGGTAATGCAGTTTCCCTGTTTGCTCCCCGCTGGGGTCGAGATGTTCCTGCTTGTTACAGAAATAACTTTTTCGCAGTAATCCGTTAAACAAAACACCCCCCAGAGGCATATAAATCCGACGCACTATACGAGTATATCCGCGCGATGCGAACGTAAATAAAACACGAGTCCACATGAACACTGTTCGCTTTGTTGACGAGTACATGCTGCTAATTAGTTTAATCACATTTTACCCAATAATTAATTAAAAGTCCTGTTTATAAACGTTGTCGGAATGTTGGGAGCGCTCAGTGGCCAGCTTTGATCAGTGGAGCGCATGGCCCAGCCCAGATATTTGCGAGGATTCCACGACGTACGTACTATGTATTCTATACTGGACCTTCTTACATTGATTATTTGCTTTTTATATTGAGTCACGAGGTACCTTTTTATTTTTTCAGCGTTTACGTAGGCTTTGGAAACTGATTCGAGAATACATCGCACTGCGGTTTTTGTAATATTACGGCTGAACTAAAGGAGCAAGATGAAGCCATACTTGATGCACGTCTGTACCGCTGTGGCATTTTGCGGTATATTATCAGTGGCGCTCGCGGCTCCAAGTGTCATTATGGGCACGGAGACAGGGGAGTTGTTGCGCTGCAAGTTCAAGAACGCGAGCGACTGTAAGACTGTGAACCAGCAGACGTCTGGAGTGTCCGCGCTCACCGTGGAGGGAGAGTTTGTCTATATAGGGTTGGAGTCCGGCCTGCTGCGCCGCTGCCGCATCACCAAGCTGGAGAACTGCACCACCTTCCACGACTTCACCACACAGATATACGACCTCGCTATCTCCGGTATGTTCGTCTACGCTGCGATCGACGGCGGCATCACGCGCTGCGGACTGCGCAAGTCCGACGACTGCTCCAGCTTCTACGAATCAGAAACACCCATTTACTCCCTCGCCATCCACAGTGACAAGCTGTATGCTGGTTCCAGTACCACAACCATACAATGCCCACTCCTCGGTACTGACAACTGCACGGTGTATTTCAGCACGACGTCTGCCGTCAACGCTATGAGTGCTTTCTCGGAACACTTGTACATCGGCTTAGAGGAGGGCGGCGTGCAACAGTGTCAACTCAACAACGGCACGGAGTGCTCTAAACTGTTGGAATCGGAAACGCCAGTCAAAGCGCTAGACATTTTCGACAACCAGATACATATTAGTTTAGATAAAGGAGAGATGTTGCATTACGATTTAACGAAGAATGAGAGCTGCACGGTGAGTAAGAACATGAGCGTGGTGTCGAGTATGTTCACCATCTTCTCGTCGACGGGCGTGAAGGTGCACTACCGAGGGGAGAGCAAGGACTGCGTGTGGCAGTGGATATCGTGCCCGCCATACGTCGTGTACTACGACATCGAGGCGCGGTCACCCTTGGAACTACACGTGAAGAATGGTAAGTTGTACACTAGTAAAGGGGACCTGTTTGATACGGATCAGGCAGACTTCAGCCACTCGGGGCAGAAGGCGATATTCGTGATGGACCCGTCGGGGCGGATCTACGCCAGTAACCAGCACCCCATCCTGCTGCTGCACCACTCGAGCCTCATGGCAGGCAACCCGGTGGCGGCCGCTGGCGAGCTCAAGGTGGACGAGGGCGTCATCAGATCAGTGTCCAGTTGCTCTGGACACTACCGCCCCACACTCGCGCTCACCAAACAAATCATCACCTCGCTAAGAAGACAAGGCTACAATAAAGATGTGAACATCCAGAACTGCTTCGGACTTGATCTGTATATAGACTTAGATTACAAGAAAACCGACTTGTACTACAAGGCGCAGTACGAAAAATACTCAAGAAAAATGAAAAGTTTAAACAAAACAATTGTATAGGTCATGGAAATAAACTGCCATAAACATTTTGTGTTCATTTTCATTTCAAACCAGCTCGTCCATATAATACGTACTGAAAGTGTTGTTAAATAAAGCACTTCTTCGCTGGTTAACAACTTTCCGAGTGGACGGTAATTTAATTTAATTTTCAGTGAACGGAACTAGGATGAATTTGCTTCTCTTTTCCATCTTAATTGGCACAGAATAAAAAATTAAGGTTTCCCGGAAGACTCAAAATAGTTGTGCAATTAGACAGAGCTCTCGTACAGACTCGTTATTGTTCGGCGTACACTCCGGGACAATCGAATGGCGCAATTCATTAAGTTACATTTTGTAAGGTATCTGAATACCTACTATAAGCGACTTAATTAATTTTGAAAATTAAGCTCTCCCTTACCACTCGGTAATTGATTGATTCGAGTATCACTTCAAAAGTAAGAATGCTTGTTTAATTCCGTCGCTGTCAAAAGATATTTTAATTAACATTTGTTTTTATCATATAAAATATCAGCGTTAATGGTAAAGTTTTCTTTCAGTATAAGACATACAAAATATACAAAAGAACTTTATGAAATGTACAGTTTTGCATTAAGTTTATTCATTAGAAGCATTATTTTTTGAATGCGTCAGATGTGTAAGTGAGCCGGCGTGGGTCGGGGGGGTGGGGACGGGGGAGTCCTGGATTATGTGCATTTGCATGCTTGTTTATTTTCGCGCCACAAAGTGAATTTTTGCTGAGTCGCGCGTGTTTGCGCTTCCCCGCCGCGCCGCGTCGCGTCGAACGAGCACACTATAAATTCGCGCTTTTGACTCGGTACAGCTAGTTAATTAATGTAGCGGTGTACACTTCCCGCGGCCCGCGCTGCAGGATATCTTTGAACCGGTATAAAAGCGTCACTTCTCGCTTCCTAATTGCATTTCGCCGACTATCTCTGCTAGATTACTTCTGTTGCAATTTACACAAGGGTACCCGTACTACCAACCTAATCTGACCCACCGCGCCGCGCCCGCGCGCCTTACAAGGAAAGGATTATTGTCTGTTTAATGAAGGCCTTCTTTATTGTTCGGTTAAGTACGATCTTGATCGCATCGTTAAGTATTTGCAGCAGAGTTTAATTCCGCGGAATGGTCTGTTTCTCACGGCGTCGGTCGCGGGCCTCGCTAGAACAAACGTCAACTAATTTCAATTTGTCGCGATTGTTCGAGCTCCAACACAAGTGGCATAAATTGACAAACCGTCGTCCGTGCCGATGTAACCGGCTCGACACTCGCTGAGTGCTTTTTATTGGACTTTGACGACGCACTCAAAAATTCTTTGAAGCGACTCGATTGAAAATAATGTTACGACGAAAAGTTGTCCGTACTTTTTTATTAAATTCCCGTAGAGTTACCACAAAGAGCCCAATATTGTCATAAACCAAATAAAGCTTAATGTAATATCGCGCGGATGGCTGGCTACAGAAAAACGTTGATCGCGACTTTGTGAAAATAATACGGATTTCCAGAAAATAATTTCATTAGAATGTTTTGTGGTTGTTTCAGTAATGAGGCGGGTCGGCCATGTATTACGTGATTACCGGCGTTTTTACATCTTTTTGCACGTTCGACCAACAAGCGCGTCATTAGGAGTGTAAACAGCCGCAGATTACCGCCGCCGCCGCCCTTCCACCCCTCACCCCACCCCGTAAAAAAATACGCAATACATTTTTAAGAACACACAAGTGTGTTCTTTTCCGTTTGAATTTTAAATAACCTTTGAAGGTACGGACTGTGAAATGTAGGTACAACTTTTTTCAACGCGAATTACTCATTCTTCCGTCTATTTCATAATATTTCCCTACGTTCGTTACTGGCGTGTGATTTAAAAGGGGTCGTGTGGCCAGCTTTTTATATTTTTCTGGACACGAGCATGAATGAAATGGTTTTTATTTAACGTAGCCATGTAGCTGGAGGTGTTCCTTGCAATCTTAATTAGGTTTACTGCTTCGTAGTCAGTGCAGTACGTGATGTATTAATGTCTATGATGAAATTAGATAATCACAATGTATACGTGGCTGAAAGGCCGTCTACCTGTACTTTTCTCTCTCGTGAACGCTGTCAGGCGCAGCTTACAGGAGGTGCGGGGTGGGGGTGGGGGGGAGCTGTTCTGTGACGTCATCGGCCTGCGTTTGAAATGTGTCGCCCGTCCCCGTCATGTCTGAAGGACCCGCGGCACGTCGTCCGCACGCCCGACATAAACTCCTCCTTTATCAGTGCTGAAGATTTACTGCTTACATACATAATCTACTTGATGAAGTAGAGATAGATACTTAATGTACACTGTAAAAAATATATAATCAGGTTCTTAATCCATTACCTCAAGCAACATGTCCGCCGTCATTCCGCCATAATAAAAACCCATGTGGTTTCTTAAGCTTCTTCAACTTACTACCTACATCATCATCTCCCTAGAATTATACCGTTTTTTTTTTCACAGGGTCAGCTTACTTAACCTGAAGATTTGACAGGTCCGCTTTTTTACAGAAGCGCCTGCCTGTCTTACCTTCCAACCCGCGAAGGGAAATCCACCCCAATACAAGGTCACGTACCTCCGAAAATGCATTTCTCGGGAATGTGGGTTTCCTCACGAAGTTTTTCCTTCACCGCTGAGCACGTGATAATAATTTATGATCCAAACATGAATTCGAAAACAAATTCGACAGTCATTGGTTTAGGCCTGTGCTGGATTCAAACCTGCGACCTCAAAGTAAGAGGCAGGTGTTCTACCAACTGGGCTACCACGGGTCACCGCCTACTGCCTATATACCTAAGTCATATTAACCTTCTCCGATGAAACACACAAATGTGGCTATTATAATAATCGTACGGATTTACCTACTTGGAACTCATTTTGTGGGTACCTAAACACAAACGTTATCTCAAGAGCTTTTGCCGAGTTACTATTTCGTGAAACCCATTTCGTTTTACTTATTAGTTTACTTTAATTTTCGCACTATCCCCCTAACCCTAACAAGCTTCAAAGGCTGCATGCAAAACGCAAGCAATTTATCAAGTGCAATCGTGTATCCGAACATCACATGCCACGGTATTGAAGACGTGTCGTGAGTGTCGTGACAAAACGGTTCGCATCGCCTCGTGTAATGCGCGGGAGAGTGTATAATGTGAGCTGTCGATAGGAGCGTGTGAGCGGGACGCCGTATGAATATTGATGTGGACGCGGCCCGCCACAGGAGGCTACAATGCATCCGACGACTAGCTTCCTAGTTTCACTTCAGTTTCAATAAAGTTGTCGACATATTTCTGAAATACTTACATTAAAACGTGGCGGAAGTCGATGTGTCTTCATTCTGCATTGTGAACGTTAATACAGGAGTTTTTTAAACAGCTACGTCTAAAGACGTGCAATTTAAAAGGAAAAACGGAACTTTTCTAAATTAAATATTTGTTGACAATACGGCATTGTTATAAAGTTTTGAATATTTGATTGATTGATTCAAATTGACAAAGTTTTCCAATAAACTCCTATTGAGTATACACGTGTGCGCGTCGCGATTTTCCTCCCGACGACATGTGCCAACAAGATTAACTGCTTTATAATTATCCTGTGGCGCGATGTGACGGTAATTGACGCGACACCTGACGCGGCGCTAAGTGATGTCTTATTTATTCACGGCACTCGCCGCTGGTTGCCGCCAGCCGCCGACAACTTGCCTCGACTTACTTCCAGACTACTCACTTTCAATCTGGACGCTATTTTTCGACGGAATCTTGAATATATATTCTATTAAGAAGTTTAACTTGGACAACAATATATCAAGACTTAATGTACTTTTGATTCTTTACTGTCGGAAAGGAATAATCATTCTTAGAATGTCTGTTGAAAGGAAAGAAAGGAATAGACATTCTTAGAATGTCTATTCCTTTATGGAAAGTCCTCACAAGTCAAGTTGTCGTGTCTGAGGCCATATAGTCGGAGGTGTTTAGAGGCTGACGTCTGACATTGTGTTAAATGTAAGCTGACGTGAGACAAGTGACGGGTCGTCGCAAATTACGTCGGCAGAGCTGAACTGATGCGTGAGCGGTTAACAGACGGTCTCCCGACCATTGAACTTCGAGTCAGCGGTTTACACGCGCCCTAATTGCCGATATATCGGCGGGCCCGGCACACGCCACGCCACGCCGCCCGACGCACCGACACGACTGACATGACACGTCATTATGTGTGTGACGGAACGATAATGGAGCAGATCTATTATTATGGAGCTGAACTATGCCGCGAGTCAATTAGCAAGTCGCTGAGTGACTGGGAAATGTGCGTATGATGAGGTGTTTCCGGCTGGAACTGTCGTCGTATCCACCGCGTTACTGTTGCGTGTGATTTTGTTGGTTTAAGCTGTGGGAAAGTTCAGACGATGACCTTTTGTCTGTTAATTAAAAGCCGGAGGGTAATGTCTCTCATTTGATATTTACGGATGGATGTATTGATCGGGTATATTTATGTCTGAGGCGACGGCAGCGCCTTATAATTAATTATAGGGCAATTTGTCATTATGTTTTATTCTTTTAATACTTTTTACGAACAGAAAATCTGCTCCTTTCACGTTTATATCAACAAAACATAGCATCACGGTTACATCCTCGAAGACAAAGGGGTTTTTATGACTATGCTAAATAAATCGTTAAAATAACGCGATCCATAAAACTCTCAATATTTCTAAGAAACAACTCTGACTTACTTAAGCAACATTATCGCCACTAAAAAGTTCTCAGATAGAGACAAAATTCATCGCAAACTATATGATATTTAAAGATTCCGAGAGCGTAATCCTCGGAGTTAGCAGTTGCAAGTTTTCAATAAGCCGTCGAGTTGGCGTGCAGCAGCATGATCAATATTCCACGCGCGACCGACGTGATAGATGACGTCAGTGTCTCGTGACGTCGCGGTGCAGCGGAGACATGGCGGCACAAGACGTGAGGAGACGTGAGGAGACGTTAGGAGATGTCAGGAGACATTAGCAATTGGCTCGTAGTCAGGCATCACGATGCTAAATTATGAATTATTTCAGGTAGTACTGACAATAAAGTGTCTACTGTTATACTGTTAAGGTAAACTGGTAATTAAACTAGGTTGCCTTCTACACATAAATATATTTTTTAAACTTTTGATGTGAATTTAATCGTTGGTCCTTAAATATAAAATAAGCAGAAATCTATATTTAAAGTTCAAAAGAAAATAAAATAGAAGTAAAGAGCACCCAAAACCCTTTTATCTTATTTCCTGTATTTTTTTGTTTCTTAAAATAAGTAATTATCGGATGTTAGAAATATTTACACCGAAGTGTGTGTGTGTAAGTGAAAGTTGATTTGAGTGAGGGTTGATGGGGTTGGTAATCCACCTCACAACCCACACGATAGAAGAAGTTTGAAACCTGTTTCAAACTATCTCCATATCCACTTTGACTGATTCGGTTAAGCGTTGAAACGTAACAGACAGACAGAGTTACTTTCGAATTTATATTGTATGCGTGTCGAAATATCCATGCTTTTATTTGTTGACAATTATTCAAGTTACCTGGTAATGTACCTTCCTGTACATTAGGGAAGATATTCTCGGAAGACAACCGTAGGTTTTAAAGGAAAACATAAATCTGTTTATACTTCTCCTAGCAACAATATGGTGTATCGCTTGGTTGGACGGACTTGTTTCAGTTACGGGAAGATACTTACAATTTGGGATTCGTAAATGTAGATTGCGCCTCGTAATAGGTCAATAAAACATACCTGCTTCTTTTTCTTCAGCTAGTAGATACATACTTACGTAAACTCACGCCCGTAAACTCTAATGGGGTAGGAAGAGCCAATAATCTGCAGAGCTATCGTCTATGCCAAATGTCCATCATGTAAAAAGGAACACGGTCCCTCTGTCGGATTTTACGACATGCCCGAGGAGATAAATAGCTGAAGGTGTTCTATTTTCTGACTAGTGTTCTTATATTTAAGAAAGAAGTAAAATTTAATCTGTATTATTAAAAGTTACGTTTGGTTACAATCAACTACTCGGAAAATATATCCAACCCGCATTGGAGCAGCGTCGTGGAGTATGCTCTATACCCCCTCAGATTGGCTGGAGGGAGATAATTCAAAACATTATTCTAAGTTAATATCAAGTTAAATTTTCTGTCGTAAAATTTATGTAGTTCTATGTGTTTATTAAAATTATTTTCAACTCTATACTTTTGCGATGGAAAATTCCACTTGCTATTAACTCAGAATAATGAGCTGAATCACCCCCCTAATTATTCGTTATGATGTCACTAACACCCTGTATGTGATTCGTGGAATTTTGTCGCACTTCATAAACGTTTAGTGCACTGAACTGTGAATGACTGCGTTGAATATCTTGTGTACCTAAGTATCGCTGACATATTGTGAATATGAAATAAAACCTATAAATATTTTGCGTCACATAAATAGAATGGTAGGTAGTTAAATAACATTTTGAGAATATAAGGAACATACCATAGCATGAACAGCTTATATACGTATTAGATTGGGAGAAGATAAGTAATCTTATAAAAAAGTCGTCGTTAAACCAATTCGGAGGCCTTCAGTTGGCTTGAAAACTCTGGCGAATGGATTGGCTATTAGCCCAAAAACTTCCATAAACGAAACAGAGGAGCATCGTAGAGTATACTCCATATACCATCTCTTTATGATACGTATCTGGAGTTAACGCTGAAAGGTTCCCCTCAAGCTAAAGTCGGAATTATAAAAAGAGGTGCGTAACGTGCGTAGCTTTCAGCCAGAGCTTAATATCGTGACGTAGGCGGTGACGTCATCGACCGCAGAAAAAATTAACACTCTCACGTTTACAAGCACCCGTTGAAAGCTTTACATTGAGTTACGTAGATTAAAATTCGCAAACCGAATCACTTTATAGGGAATAATATGTATGTATTATTTTTAACTATAAAGTATTTACGACAAAAACGGGTTCCGAATTGTAAAATGATTACTTTTTATTACAGAAATGCTACGGATTAGCTTTGCCGATCAAAAGTGGACTATCGTTAGTTAAGAGATAGTAAAGAATATCCATAGTTAAATCGATAGTATTTGACATTTCTAATAATTTTCAAATGATTCTTTTTTTTTGTTAGCTCTATACCCCCTCCGGCTGTTTCAGGGGAGGCCTGTGCCTAGTGGTGGGACGTATACAGGTTATTAATATTATATTGTTTAAAACAGTTAAAAGAAATTTAAGAGGCGTCAATATTACGTATACTGCACATATCTGGTGTTGGGAAACACATCGAAATAACGAGATATGTCCAATATAATATTAAAGATGAATAAATAAATAAATAATATTTAATTTGTAAAAAGTAGTTACATAAAGACATTAAGCATTAGGCAACGGCCTCCGTGGTCTAGTGGTTGAACGTTGGGTTCACGATCCGGAGGTTCCGGGTTCTAATTCCGGTGGGGACATATCACAAAAATCACTTGGTGATCCATATTATAGTTAGGACATTACAGGCGGATCACCTCATTGTCCGAAAGTAAGACGATCCGTGCTTTGCAAGGCACGTTACTACTTACTGATGTAAGTACATAGTCGTTACATGAGTCATGCCAGGGGTTGATGAGGTTGGTAATCCACCTCACAATCCACACGAGAGAAGAAGAAGATTAAGCATTAGAAATAAGGTACAAAGTAGGTTACTGATGTCTGAATTAATATGAGGCTGTGTTTCAGACGATATAGTTACTAAAATGTAGAATAGACTAAAGTTAACAAACTCGGCCACAGGAACTGAGACGTTATGGAGCATATAATAGCTGCCACTATTGTGTGGGCTAGTGTAGGTGTAAAATTGATTGTATATCGGCAGGCTGTCGTGGGTCCCAAATGACCCACACGACCATACTCGATGCAGCGCTCGCGTAATGGGCCTAAACCATTAGTTGTACAGTTTACAACGCCGCTTGGAACTACTTCAATGGACTTTATTCTATTGTACTTATTAATATTCAAATTATTCATTCATCATCATCTTCCTAGCATTATCCCGTTTTTCACAGGGTCCGCTTACCTAACCTGAACATCTTGACAGGTCCGGTTACAGAAGCGACTTAAATTAAGCAATAGCGGAGCACTTTTAAATTATTAATTGTTAAAATTATTATGAATTTAAAAAATATTTCATTATTTATTGTTTTTATTGTTGTTGTGGCTGAAATAAATAAATATGCTTTTTATTACACACAAAATAGTCACTTTTCGAGAACATTTTCTACTGATAGTGGGCTCCAGCTAAATAAAAATATATTTTTAATTTTATTATGATTAAAACTGACTCTGATTTTTTTGAAATTAATAATAAATTCATCATCTCGCTACCGTTATTCTGTTTTCACGGGGTTCACTTAGCCACTTACCTTACCTGAAGATTCGGAACGGCATTTTTTCAAAAGCGACTGCCTGTCTGATCATCCAACCCGCGGAAGGAAAACCAGCCCCATACAGGTTGGGTCACATAATTCACAATGTTTTATTTCACCGCGGAGCACGTGGTAATCATTTTCATTAAATGATCATAATCATAATAATACTTATATTGATAGTGAATCTAAGTTTTTACTGAAATGAATTATTCAATATTTGATTAATAATTAAAGTAATTTTGTTGTTAATTTTCAGTAATCTGCATAATACGGACATTGTACTGATCTGGACAATACAATTTTCTCTGTTGGTTCTACACTGGACGCAGCGTATATGGTAGGTATGTTCCCAATAATATTTTACTCACACCTGCAAGCTCTGCATGGCAATAGCGCCGCGCACGGTGCGACTTGTATCGAAGGCTTCGACCAACAGACGCAGCAAATGATGTCTACGTAGATAGACGTCGTGCGGCTATTGGTCAAAGCCCTCTATGTAACTCGCGCCGTGCGCGGCGCGATTGCCGTGTTGCGAGGGCTGGTAATGTTGAATTACTGAAAGCATTTGTATGTAAATTTATTTGAATCAACAAAATAATATTTTGCTTTATTGAGTTTAAATTAATTTTAATTGCCTTTCCATTCCAGTTCACGTTTTGGGTAATAAGTTTATGATGAAGTATTTATTGCCTACTTATTTACCACAAACCGAATGAATTAATGAAATACTTCCAATAACTCTTTAACGTGTATGTATAAACTAACAAATTGATAGCGTAATTGAATCTTGCTGCACGACGCACGAATTGAATCTTGAAGTAATAGTTTGCATTAAATCAGGAACATGAGACAACGATATTTCGACAGTGATGCAAGTGCCATGATCATGGGATGACTAAAGAAACTGAAGTGTAGTAGTAGACGTATAATCTTCTACCCTTCTTCTTTGCCTTTGTCTTCACTTCTGACGTCACTAATCTCACCGCGACAAATCGTACTCACAGTATCCTCGCGTTCTTTTAGAATAGGCTGATATAGATTATAAAACAAAATGTAACGGCATTTAACTTTATAAAAATAGCTCACCCCTGATCTCTCTCGCTAGTCCTCAAGAAGTTTCTAAGTCCAATCCAGTTTTGATAAATACATTTATATTTAATTTCAAAATTCTGTCTCTGTACTTTGAAAAGACGCCAGGTTTGGAACCTGTCACTCCAAACTTCAATCTCAATTATCGGTATTGGTCGATATAAGAGTAGAAATGAATATCGTGAATTATACCTCTAGTTGTTTACTCAAGTTCTATTGTTTATTTAGACTCTCCATTTACGGTAATAATGTATCAATGTTTGAATGCTTGCATTGTATCAAACCAAAATGCATAACGATAGAATTGCAAGACAAATGCAACTTTAATAGAATATAATTTGGCTCGCAATAGTTGTGTTGAGAGCGGCTACAATTTGATGTACGAAATACATTTAACAGAATAGGATAAAGCAGTCCGCAAATCCACTTCCAGTGCAAGCCCTAAACTAGTTGCGAACTAACTCCGAACCTAATGTATGCAAACTTGTGCCATCGGAACAATCTGCTCGTTTTATTTCGTCCATTCAAGTCGGAACCAAACCCTCGGCGGAACATCTCTCACGAAACAAACCGATCGACCTTAAAACTTCCAAAATATAAACTTTCCTCTCCCAAATTTCCATCTTCCGCTTCGCGTCCATTCAACACGAAGTTTTGGAGCCAAAAAAATTAAAAGTCGCTCCGTTAAACGTGAAGTTCGGCACGTGTCATTTATCATGTTTATCATGGCGGCCTATCTCAACCCTACACCATAAATACTGTTCCCTTATTTTTTATTCATGTCCTCTTTCGGTCAATTCTTTATAAGCGGCTTTGAAAGAACGTCCTGTTTGACCGGCATAATATGTTTTTACATTCTATGTAACTGTTGTGAAGGGAACGCAGTACTGTTATTGTTTGCAAGTACATATTTTCTTGCAACAAATAGATTAAAGTGGCAAGTAGCTAGTTCTTAGTAGCTACGATTTGTAGTTTTTCGTCATCACCGACGATTTAATGCCATAACAAACAGGTGAAATGATTACATTAGGTATCTACTTAAGATTTTCTCAGAAATAGGTATAATTACATGTTACCAACGTCAGACACAGACAATTAATGAGAATTTTCTGTTCTGAACACAACAGGGCTTTGTTCATTTATATTATGTTCGGAGTATGAGGATAGTGAATACGCCATTGTACACAGTTTGTAGTAAAATAGCACCAAGATATTTTCAAATGATTATTACAGGTATCCTCATATTTATTCCTAGGCGGGTGCAGGTAACTTTTCACTAAGAAAATTACCTTAAAAAGCAAATTAGCTGAAGTTTTACCATTTGTAAATTGTAACCACAAACGGTAAAATTGCAGCTAAGTAATTTCATTTTTTAACGAAAAGAACGCTGAATATTGAACTAAGAATGAGTTACACACGTACTTTTGCACGTATCCACTCTGCATGCAAAAGTAAATCCTCTTATCATTATTATTCATTATGCAAAAGATGATTATATTCGTTGCCGGTTCTGACACCGATGATGGCACGATGACCTACTTGGGAACAACTTAGTATGATAAATACTTACCCACAGACATATTTTACCGAAGAACAACTCCGCTAACTAAATTAAGGTAAAGCAACGGACGGGGTAATGAACTTCCGCGCGACCACTCTCGCCTGACCCCTGAGGCAGCTAATCTTAAACCAGTTCCGTGAAGATGTGATGTGAGCGAGTGACGTGGGGGAGGTCAGCGTGGAGTGGTCGGGAGGTGTAAGCAGGCTCCGTAAGATACGCTCATTTAGCCCTAATATCTCTGCCATCAAGGCTTTTTGATGTGCTAAGGAGGTAAATCAGGTGCTTTTGATCCGAGATTGTATGCTAACGAGCCGGCGCCGGCAGCACGTCCGTAGCGAGGCAAGGTGTAACATTATTGTTGCACAGCTCCTGGACTATTATATTTTGTGGGGAAAATAATATGTTGGTGAATGTGTGCTGTTGGCGTAGACAGCTGGTTGTAGCGGCGGCGTAGAATGTGCACACATACACACACTCACACATTTTGTTCGAAATGTATAGGTACCTATATGTTTCCACAATAGCTACGTACCAAAGACCGAGATACCAGAAACATTTGGTACAGTATTGTTCTAATTTCGAATTATTCTTTTTTTTTGCTAAATCTTTATATTCATGACAAAACTATTGTTAATATTTAGTGTTAATATTGAATGATTAGTTCTTTTTTATCGTTTCAAGTAACTGAAGCGGATTGCTCACACGTAGGTACTTATTTACCGCAGAGCTACGTGGGTAACTGCGTATCCTGTATAGGCATCATATGTCATGAAAAATAGTGTGTCTAGTGGTACCGTGTGTCGTTTTATCTTACGTTTTAAGTCAAGGTCGCAAGGACCACATCCCACACAAGATCATGTTTCACACACAAGTCTAAACATAAAGTCCCGGTTTCTGTAATATAAGCAATATTTTTTTTCCGTTATGAGCGATGACATTAATGAAGATTAAGTAATTTTTTTTTTTTTTTTTTTTTTTTTTTTTTTTTTTTTTTTTTTTTTTTTGACGTGACTTATTGTAGATTTGCCGCAGATGGCATTAACTACTTGGCCGGACAAATGGGGAGCGCTGAAGGCTCTCACCCGGTACAACGTTTAAGACAACAGGCCTGAGGGTGCCCAGTTGGGCGCGAACCTCGGCTCAGGGCGTCGTCTGAGAGGAAAAATATTTGAAAGAATTAATCGACCCTAGTGGGTCGATAGCGATAAGCGCTGAATGAGGGAAATCGTCGACCACGCCGGCGGGGTCGGTATCGGGGTCCTGAAGTGTTTGGTGTCGCGAGCTGATTGGCTGCCTCTATGGCTAGAGTAATCGGGTCGTCGGGATCGTATATTACGTCCTTCGGACGCCGATACTTTTCAGTACCGTCCCTAAGCGGGATGTATTCGGAAGCCGCAACTACCAGGGGATTTGGGTGGTGCGGAGCAGAATCGAAAAAACGTTTGGAAGCTAATTTGAGCCATTGGGCAATGGTTGGCAGACCTAGGTCAATGTGCAGATTTTCATTGCGAAGGAACCACGGAGCTCCCGTGGCTTTCCGCATGAAACGATTTTGTATTACCTGTAGACGGTGGATTTGAGAGGGACTCGCATGAGCGAAAACTACCCCTGCATAGGTCATGATCGGACGGATGCAAGTCGTGTAGATTTTCACCTTATTCCTAAGGGACAATTTACTTCGCTTGTTAAGAAGACAGTGAAGACGGCCCATTACAAACGCGGCGCGATCGCGCACACGTTTGATATGGGCCTTGAAAGTAAGACGTCTATCTAAGACTACGCCGAGATATTTGACTTGCTCCTCCCAAGGGATCGGCTTGCCAAACATCTTAATGATTTTAAGTTGACGGCGTGACCGTGGCGTGTTATAATAGCCCTTTGAAAAGTACACCGCTGCACTTTTCTCCGGGTTTACCTCGATTCTCCATTTGCGAAACCACTTGCCCAAGGCATTGGCCGCGCGTTGGAGGATTCCGGTCATCGTAACTCGACCACGGCACGAAGAATAGATGGCTGTATCATCCGCAAATAAAGCTAATTCGGTATTAGGGGATTTGGGAATGTCACTAGTATACAATGAAAATAGTAAAGGGGAGAGGACGGAGCCTTGTGGGACTCCGGCATGTATCGGGTGCGGTGACGAGAGCGTCCCTTCTACGCGGTAGCGAAAGGTTCGATTTGAGAGGAAGTCTCGTATGATGTGCACGAGACGGTCTGGCACTCCCAGTGAATAAAGCTTGTAGATCAAGCCGTTGTGCCAGACTTTGTCGAACGCTTTCGCCACATCGAAGAAGAGCGCTCCCGTAGCGACAGGTTTTTTTAAGTTTAATCTACTGGAGATATGTTCAACAATACGGTGCACTTGTTGAACGCAGGAGTGTTTGGTTCTAAAACCAAACTGCTCTGGTGGAATAAGACTATTGGATTCGGCGTAGTCCCGTAATCTAGCAAATATGAGCCGCTCATAAATCTTCCCCATGGTATTGAGGAGACTTATAGGGCGGTAACTGGAAGGTTCGTTTTTAGGTTTCCCAGGCTTTGGTATACCAATTACAATTGCTTCTTTCCACTGCTGTGGAAAGACGCAGTTGCTCATGGCGACGTTGAATATTGCCGTTAGTAAGCAGATGAGGGGAGCACCGAAGTTTTTAAGGACACGATTCGTGATACCGTCTGAGCCAGGGGCTTTTCGGGTATGAAATCTTTTGATGATACCTAGTACCTCTTCCTCAGTAACCTGTGGAAGAGGAGGATCGGTGGGAGGTACAGAAGCCCTACGCTGAACTTCAGAGTTCACCGTCGAGAGGTGCCTACGATCGATAGGGAGAGTACTGGGCGAACATTGGGCTTCGAGACTGTCGGCAAGGCATTCGGCTTTTTCGTCATCGTCAAAAGCGGGAGGTTGGTTAGGCCTATTGAGAGGAGGAGTAGGAACAACCGTATCCTTTTGAAGAGACCTAGACAGCTGCCAGATGGCCTGGTGGTGGGGCTCAATGCCGCTCAAAAGATTATCCCACCGATTCTGTCGCATGTCATTAATACGTTTTCTTACAGTATGCTGCAAGAGACGCAAATGACGGCGACATTCCTCGGTGCGATTGGAATCATATGCGCGGGTGGCTGCGTTTTTCTCCGTTAGCAGATCACGGATATCGGTAGGCAGTTTCCAGCGATGGTCTTCCATCTCCGGAACCTGTTTTGAACTTTCATTCAAAACCGACCTCACGTGATCCGTGAGGGAGTTAATAGCTGTCGAGGCCTCCTCTAAGGAGGCTATTTCTACTGGGATACTATCTAAGTATACTGAACTAGAAGACTGGAGGCCTTCGGCCACCTTCTCCCAGTCCAGTACTGTCTTAGGGGTTGCTGGATTATCAGGGGCGTCTAAACGGGAGCCTAGTTTTAATATAACAGGTCGGTGGTCGGATTGTAACTCGTGTAGTACTTCTATAGAACATAAACGTAAGTTTATGTTCTTTAGAAGCGCCAAGTCGAGTATTTCTGGTCTGTGGTTCAAGTCAGGGGGATATCTAGTGGGCTGCAATGGTGTTATTATATCATAATAGAGGGGCTCGGCTAGAGTTTCTAATACCCTGCCTCTTGTGTTTGTTGTTAAGCAACTCCAAGAAAGATGTTTAGCGTTAAGATCGCCAGCAATTATGACTGAATTACTGAGATTAAAGAGGGCTTCGAGGTCACTTCTAAGTAACCTCTTAGAGTTATTAGGAGATAGATAAGCCGACACTAGTGTGATTGGCTGATGTCCTGTCATGCCCACTCGACAGATCGAAGCCTCAATGTCAGTGAGGGCAGGCGGGTCTATAGGTATACAGTGAAGTGACTTTCTATAATAAATGAGAGTGCCCCCTTTGGGCGCAAAGATCCTGTCGTTTCGCACTAAATTATAATTCGCCATCTTGGGGTCGCGATTAGAGGGTTTGAGGAAAGATTCCTGCACTAATAAAATATCTACCTGATGATGTTTTACAAACTCGTGAATCTCTGCACGTTGACCTAAGATGCCATCAGCATTGAAAAAACCTATTGTAAGGGAACGCGGTTTGACTCTACTTTTATTCGTACAATCCATTATTAGGCTTTAAATTGGGACAGGGAGTCTAATAAACTGTCAAGTTGACTAAGGGCCGACTTAAAGAGAATACTAAATTCCCTAAACTGGTTGACAGGAAACGCAGAGGCCTGAGGGGCCATCGCAGGAACCGGATGAGGCGCAAGAGTGGCTGCAGGAATACCTAAGTTGCTACTAGGTTGGGCGCGGAGCGGATTTGTGGGTCGGACGATTGCCGGGGGACGAATCCATGCAGATGGACGCTGTGGCGCGAGTTTGGTTTGCGTGAGTGGCAGAGCCGGGAAATCGCGAGTAGAGTGCGAGGAAGGGGCCATATGGGCCTTAGTGGGACCGGGTTGGGAAGCTGCAGCGCGGGCTGCCCTTCGTTGAGCTACCTTATGGTGGGTGCGTGGAGCCTTGGTGCATCCGCGATAGTTCGCAGGATGACCTTGCTGACCACACAGCACACAGCTAGGGGGTTCCACCTCGTTTTTGCCTCTAAGGCAATCCGAGGTAGCGTGATCACCTAGGCACTTTACGCACCTAGGCTTGGCATGACAATGCCTACTAGAATGCCCGTAAAGTTGACATCTATGACATTGCGTTGGGGGGCCTCCCTTATGGGGAGTTTCAACTTTAAGGCCAGATAGACCGCAACAAGTCTTCAGGTTGAAGATCTTCTTGCCCTCATCCGTCCTTTCTAATATAACGGTGACCATGTCGTACGGGACTTGGCCACGACCGCGGTGCATACGGTGCACCTCGAGAGCCGGAAAACCGTTTTTAATAAGGTCCTCCTTAACAAGAGTGGTTTCCCACTCCTTAGGGATTCCCTTTAGAATAATACGGAGGATACGTTCCTCCGGGAGGGCGTAGGTATGGAATTGTATTCCTCTACTTTTCAGAATCGAAGTGAGCTTTCTATGCTCAGAAGATGACGGGACCTGGATTTTGATCCCATCTTGGGTCGTGCGGGCGCTGGTGATTACGATGTTCTCCTCTTTCGCCCGAAGGGAGACTTCATTCCACCTATTTTTGTCCCTCATGTACAAGGGCGGAGGGGTGGGACCTTTTTGTACTTCAGTGACAGCCTTAGAAGGGCTGGAAGGGACCTTACGGACCTCGGGGATGGAAGAGGGGATCGACGTTCCCGAGGACGTTTTCTGAACCTTAGCAGGCTCAGATTCACGGTGACGGCGGGCTCGTTTTCCCTTACGGCCCTCCACGAGCGTGAATATGTCCTCCGAAGAGGACGACTCCACACACTCCGACGACGAATCGGACTCGGCAACGTCCATACGAACATCGCACGATACCTCATCGTCACCGGCGAGGAGGGAAGCAGGGGAAGGAGATGACGCGCGCGATTGGGACAAGGATTAAGTAAGCAGATTTATAAAGCTGATGTAAGTGGTAGAGTTGGATGAGGCGGCGTAGGCACCGTGATCAAATCCAGGTTTTTAAATATGCCACATCAACGTACTCTAAACTGGCGAGCATGCATGATGATTTTAATAAGAGTGGAAGAAACAAGAAAAGTGGTGTGTCAAGATCGTAAGTAGTAAGTGGAATTCCATGGTCTCTGCCTATTATAACAGGAAATAAGCCTTATCTTGTGTATGTAGATATAATATTTGAAAATTCAACACGTGTAATGAACATACTTAGATTACTTAGTCATCTATTTATCTGGAAGCAAACAAGCTTAGGCAACACAAACACAGCAGTGGCAGTCGGCAGAAACTTGCGCGTTCCGCTGAGTTCGCGAGTGTGCGAACTTCCAACAATAATATATTTTGTGTTCGTCGAGCGCCCGGGTGGCTCAAGTGTTCCCACGCCCCACTGCTGGGAATACCAAATTAGCTGTAAATCCGACCGCGGCGGCACACAACATGTGCGTCTACCCTATTTACATTATGCATTGACCGAGCACGTAAACGAGCGCCAAGTTGAAACTCATTTGTGACGTTTAAAACTTCCCTTGAAACCGTATTAATAATTAAAGCCGTTGGATGTTACGGTAGATAGTACGTTTTAGTACAAAATTGACATTCAAATTACTTTTCGTTCGGAGAAAATATTTTTCAATTTTCAATGTTTCCAGTGAATCTTTTATTTCACGAAAATTACTTTTGAACTATCATGAATAAAAATCAGCTCGTATTATTCTAGACCGCATGCTTATTTTATTGTAAACAGAAAGTAAATCTATTCAAGATAGCGCAGACAAAGTATACAGCTCAATTCTATTGAACCTCATCCCTGGAGAATTGAAAAAGCCACTGCTAAAATAGCATTTGTATCTTACGTTCAGATTCAGACCCTTTGTCGTTACTAAATTCTGAAGATATATTGCTATCGCGATAGTTCTTCAAGTTATAATAATATAATCTATGTTTATAGCTCATAGAGGTGCGTCCACCGCCGGACAAAGCAAGGGGTGCGCGTCCAACTTAATATTTATATTCATGAGAGGCAATACAGATACGTGACTTGGCATTTTTTCCCAAAAACAGAGAAGAGTGAAGCATTGTCGACGGCCCTCGGCGGCGCTGCGGACGTCCTCACTTCATTACGCGGACATTATGGAAACATCACATTGACACCCGGTTTATACAAGTGTACACTTGACCTTCGTTAGGTCACACAGGTAGTAACTTGAGTTGTAAACACCGGTCCTGTCAAATCATCAGGTTAGGTAAGCGGTCCCGTGAAAACTGAATAACGCTAGTGAGATACTAAAATTAAATACAACAATTTAAGAAAATCTTGCAATATTAAGTAACTTCGGCGAAGAGGTAGTGCAGCGAGCGGTCTGCATTATGAATGACTTTTTTTTTGACGTGACTTATTGTAGATTTGCCGCAGATGGCATTAACTACTTGGCCGGACAAATGGGGAGCGCTGAAGGCTCTCACCCGGTACAACGTTTAAGACAACAGGCCTGAGGGTGCCCAGTTGGGCGCGAACCTCGGCTCAGGGCGTCGTCTGAGAGGAAAAATATTTGAAAGAATTAATCGACCCTAGTGGGTCGATAGCGATAAGCGCTGAATGAGGGAAATCGTCGACCACGCCGGCGGGGTCGGTATCGGGGTCCTGAAGTGTTTGGTGTCGCGAGCTGATTGGCTGCATTATGAATGACAATATACAGGCGTTTGTTGGCCGATTCTGTCTTGGTTTTGAAAAACTAAAGTAAATAATTATCACTACCGGCAAACGTTCAGAATTTATATTTGATTCATACTTGATTTTCTCGTCATGAGGATGTGTCATAAGGAGGGATGAAAGGCATATAAAGAGGAAAGTTATGAGTATGAATGTAAATGGATATGGGTAGGGTACGAAAGTGTGGACCACAGGTGTGAATGGATTGTGTGAAGGATATGTGTGTGAAAGGTGTGAGTACTGCGATGACGACTGACGGAAACTCCGGCCAAGTAGTTAATGCCATCTGCGGCAAATCTACAATAAGTCACGTCCAAAAAAAAATGACTGACAGAAAAGAATGGAGGAGGAATGTTGTGCCGACCACACCTAGAGTGGGGTAAGGATAGGGGGATGATGATGATGACTTGATAGAATAGTTTAACTACATCATCCATCATAGATACTAATCTTCTATTATCGTGTGGGTTGATGAGGTTGGTATTCCACCTCACACTGGTGTCAGGGTTATTACTGAGCCGCCAAAGGCCCCTGACATGACTCATGGAACGACTACATACTTACATCAGTAAATAGTAACCGAGACCAACGGCTTAACATGCCTTCCGAAGCACGGATCATCTTACTTTCGGACAATCAGATGATCAGCTTGTAATGTCCTAACCAATCTAGAGATCACAAAGTGATATTTATGATATGTCCCCACCGGGATTCGAACCCGGGGCCTCCGGATCGTGAGCCCAACGCTCAACCACTGGACCACGGAGGCCGTACTAATAATGATCATCATCTCCCTAGCATCATTGTCCCGTTTTCACAGGGTCCGCTTACCTAATCTGAAGATTTAACAGGTCCGGTTTTTTACAGAAGCGGCTGCCTGTCTGACCTTCCAACCCGCGAAGGGAAAACCAGCCCAATACAGGTTAGGTCACAGACTTCTAAAAATGCATTTCTCTGGAATGTGTGTGTACTGAGTACTAATAATGATGATATATTAAATTAACTATAAGTAAGTATCTATTATTGTTCAGTTTAGAAGAACTTGTAAGAAACATATTAAGGAATTCCAATTCTTCGAAGTGAAATTAGTCAACATGCTAAAATTAAAAAAAATATTTCTCCGAAAGCTTTGTTACTTACTTATCTGTAAAAAAATAAATTGGATTCTTTCATATGCATGAAAAGGTTTTCACCAGCATTTCATAAACTTAAAATAAATTAAGGAGTAGAAACTCCGAAATATTAAATGGAATACAAAAAATGCTACATCGTGAACCTACCTCATTTCTATAACTTGACTATATTTGAATTCAATTTCAGAAGCGAACACAAAATGGCGGAGTTTCAGAGTATTCTTATATTTACGCCATTGACGGAGGGTGTTCCATCGCGCTTTATAAATAGGAAACAAGCTGAATATGTTGAAAACGTTTTATTTTGTTCGGAATTTTGTACACAATATATTATGGAAAACTTTTGTTAATGAAACAGATAGCGTGAATTAATATCATCGGAATTATGTCCGAGGACGAATTCCTCGGACATAATTTAGTTGGTGCGGAGATAATTAGGTGGATGGAAATAAATAAGGCCGATGAGAGTACCTTCATTTGGAGGGAGGGAGTGAGGGGTGAGGGTGTGGTAGCCTACTTTCGAAAAAGTGTCGACAATTTTACAGGAATAAGTATTAACCTGAAATCTCTACGCAAAAATGAAATATCCACAATCTTTGATTTTTATATATTTCCTCTTCTTATGGTTGTCTGGAAGAAATCGCTTTAAGCGTTAACGCCGCCAATTACCATGGACCAAGTTAAGTCTCTTTTGTAGTTACAAGAGAAAGTAAATAGTTATTTACTTTTATTTTGGTGCAATAAAGTATTTATGTGTATTGTATATCTATAATATTGATATAGAATGTATTATAAGCTATAATTTATTGTAATTATAATGAATCATATACTCTGGGGCAATAATATCGGAAGCATCGACAGTGACCACTATCGGTTGTTCATAAAAATCAATACAATTAAAACTAATGATGTAACCTTACTATTAATAGTATTACATCTTAATATTACATAAATTATCCAGTATCGATTGTTCAAAACTAATGATGCTATCATTTTTTTTCTGGCATAGATAGTCTGTGGATAGTTATCGTTTGCTATCGATGGTGAGCTATCGAGCCCACCACTAGTGTAGTGATGTAGCCGGGACGCGCGTGCCCGTCTCCCGTTACCGCTGAGATTTGTGTGGGCAGCGCCGGAGCACGGTATCCTACCGTGATCTGCGATCTACGTATTAGCCTGCAATGTCGTGATCACGAAGTGATTTTTATTTTTTTGTGATATTTTCCCACCGGGATTTGAACCTATATCTTCCGGATCGTGAGCACAACGCTCAATCACGCAACCACGGAGGCCGCGTAGTCATAATGAAGTTTAACTCAACAGGAAATATTGATTTCCCTTTGTTGTAGAACAATAACCGTGTCCCGGTATGCAAACAAATGCCCGACCTGAACAAACAGACACCTGATCGACCTGACTGTAGGCCCGACCACCCAACATGTCAGATGGACACCTGCGTTTTTCCATCAAACTTCTAATCTCGTCCTCACCAAACAGCAAGTTTGGCCTGGTTTATCGGGACGTCAGGCAAGTCAACAGTAAACTTACTTTACTATAATAATGTCGGGTTATTTCGCTTTTGTGGTATCATTTATTATGGTATTTATGATAAAAACGTATTTGATATTGCCATATTATGTATCAATTTTAACTTTATATGTAACACAGCTGATGTCTAGTTTGTTATTGAAGTTTTGTCACCATAATGATTAAAGGTATTAGAAGTTTTTTGTTTTGGAGGGGCCGTATAGGAGATTTTTGAATTAAAATACTCAAATACTCCCAATTACTCGTAAAGTTAACAAAGACGTGGGAAAAGGTTCCAAGGTGTTTGTTTCCTACTAATTTAGTTTCGTACTATAGAAAGTGTCTCGAAGCTTTCCTAACTCTCTCTGGTACAAATTGCGAGCTAAGACCATAATTATCCCGCACAGTCTCCCCAACAGACTACAACTACCATTAGCATCAAGTTAGTGAGTAGTAAAATAAAAGCTGGTAGGCTGACCGTACGACCGCTGCGGCGGCGAGGTTGACAAGACAAACTGTCTGCGAGCCGAGATACCTCCTAATGTTTGCTGCGACCCTGGTACTCGCGACTAAGGGGACCACACGCCCATTTGTCAACGTCCTGCTCGAAATGAAACGTTCAACTCTGAAAGTTATCGCGTTATGCTGCTGCTGCTGGGTTCCTAGTAATTTGTGAGGAAAATGAGCGACGTTCAACCAGTAGGTAAGGAACTAGATGGACAATTTACTCGGTTACAAATAATTTTGTAAATACTCTAAACGCTAATTAATCAAAATTTTCGGACTAAAAAAACTAAACCATTCGTAAAAAATCATCTTACATTGTATACGAGCTACTGCTTAGTGTACTAAGTATAAGAATGACAACTCTCTGCTCCCTACCAGCGAGACTGCGAGCTAGCTTATAGCTAGGTTTACCTACCACCACCCTCCACCCCTCGGTCTTACTTTAGTCTTCAATCATATGGGTGGGCGTCAGACGTCACACACACATGCGCGTGTACAATAAAGTCAATGTGAAGTGTGTAAAACGATGTGTTTTGTATGAAGTGTCCGGGGTGTGCCTGCACCTTATACGGCTCTGACGTAATTCCAACCTGCTTACACTACGACATCCTGCTCCATCCTGCAACTCCTCGCTGACAGACGCTGCAATTTCCTCCACAAGGCTGCTCTTCTAGTAGCTCGCCCCGCCTGTCACAAAGACCCGACATAATGGACTCTCAAATGAAGTTGGCTCGTCGGCTTACGTCGCTGCAACCAGACTCCAGAGTCGCCGTCTCAACTAAACTCCTGACTTGTTTGTACTTGTTTAGGATCAACCCGACGTCCTGTTTAGCACAGTTTATGTTTTAACGAATAGTTAGATTTATCTACTTTGTGACTGGTTGAAATGGATTGGACTCGAAAGGACCGTAATAAATTTAACGGCGCCATTTTTGGTGCCTATTCAGTTCGGTTTACGGGCAGAGTTACTACCAGGAAAAGTCTTAAGTTTTATTAACGACCTGACATATACAAAGCTGTTGTAAATACTTTGCTTTTCAGTTTATACACCGCTGTATAAGGACTCGGTTTTTGCTGATGTGTTTGATGGAAGACCACCATAAAAACTGGATGTTTTGCTTTTACTTACTAAATAATTTATAAATATAAGTAAAGTTACAATT
Source organism: Pectinophora gossypiella (assembly GCF_024362695.1). NCBI lineage: Eukaryota > Metazoa > Arthropoda > Insecta > Lepidoptera > Gelechiidae > Pectinophora > Pectinophora gossypiella. Next base: position 15,552,928 of record NC_065414.1, on the reverse strand, counting down.
GTAAGTTAATAAGTGAGTTTATAATTATAAATTCCCCAAAATCCGTAATCAATTACCAAAACCAACGCTTACCTTCATCTCCTATCGTACTTTTTAGCACCTATTATTATGATAGTTTAATCTCAGCATAAAATTATTGAATTTCATAATGTCGAATATAAATCATCACTTACCTGAACGTGACGTAATCGGCGTCTCACGTTCCATCGGAATTCCGATTCGTCTTCGAAAGTGAACATGGAAAGCCAGAATACGATTCTTTACCGGGAACAAGACAAATAAAAGTGGGAACGGATTTGTGGCCAACCAGCGGCGGAAGTTGTGCGGAGACGGGTTACAGGTGGCTGATGGAAGAGGAGCAGGAGAGTAGTACAAATACATCCATACATACTATTAATTTTATTTATTTAACGGTTTATTGTACACTGAATACTGGACTGTACGTCTGCCTGGCTGTTACCTTTTCACACTTACGCCCCTAAACTGATTTAAACGATGACGATGAAATTGCGTGGAGATAGTGTGAGAAAAGAAGAAAAGAAGGGGGAATAAATTTATATATTTTTTTGTCCCTTTTTTCTCTTTGTGCCAGTACTTATAGGTCCAAGTTAACTACACACATTTAACGAAAGCTGCCATCACCGTACCTGCAGTTATTATTCATTAGCCGCGGCCGCTAACGGGCCAACTCGCCCCATACACTTAATGGACCCTCATCCGGGTTCGTGCTTCAAATTGCTATTTGTACGCCGCTGTTTCTATTAATTACTTCATAAATGCCGTAATTGATGTGTCGGTTGTTACAGCTTAGAAACAGCTTTAGGTCACTACAATTTAAAAAATAATATTTTATAACAAGTATGTATATAGTCTATTAGATATTAGAGCAAAATATTTATTTTTTTCATTATATCCACAAGTATTCCTAATTCCATAGATACTCTCTCCTTACATGGGTTAGTCAGAGTTACGAGTACATCCATCATAAGTTTAAAAATCTACCCACGCCTCACCGAGCTTTTTGTTAATACCTTCGTGGTAGGCATTGAATGGTATCACCGTTTGTAAGACCAATATGTAAATAGGCGTGTATTTAATAAGTAACATTTCACAGCTTCACGCAGCCGACGCTAGGTGCTAGAATTACACACGTCACATTAACGTCATGCACTCAGACATCATCTCCAGCATTCTGCCTGACTGGCTGTGCTGTAAAGCTCACGATCACTCATTCGCTCGCAAATAAATCACACTCCACGGCTGAAGCCAGGTATTCCTTGAAATATAAGAAGAAATATTTCCACTCACCTGCTTCTTTAGACTTCAAGAGCTCATTTTGCTTCGTGGGATATCTAGCCTGTATATAACATGTTTCATTCTCGCGATGAGCTGTCTTGCTGAGTTATAGTGTAAGCAGGTAGGGTAGGGTGTTCTCCGTTTACATTCAGCTCACTTACAAGGCTGCCAGCACTCGGTGGAAGTGAGTAAGTGCCTGCCCAATTACTTAATCGGGGGAGTAAACGTAGCTGACTGTCATTGTTCTTTGTTATTCTAGTTGACGTTATTTTGCGAAAGTCAAAGGACGCGAGAACGCAAATTACATAGTGTGTCTAATTATCTATAGTGCCCTCTCGTTTACTTGTTGCAGAATGTAAACACTCGCCTCGCACACTCGTTATGGACGCTTGTCAAAGTGGGCAGAAGCAGCGTGAAGAGCAGCGGCAGAGGCTGCATGTAAACGTGGCCTGCGAGGGGCCCTCACGGCGGGAGTCAGGTAATCAGCTCGTTACAATGCCGCGCCGCGCCGCCGCTTATCACACTCACTTTTTAACGACCCCTGGAAATGGCCCCACTCCGCTATTCATACCAACTATTAACTTTGTTTTACTAAACCACAATAAAGAAATACCTATAAAACTCGCCACGTCTACTAAGTACGTCTTAGCACGCTTAGATATGTTACAGAACTACACAATTTTTCATCTGACAAAATATGTTTGACGATGTAAAAAGTGGAGTTGGTAAAAAGTTAACAACGATGCGTTGTAACGAAGCATTTCGGACCAACGAGCCTTGTAGCGACATCTAGTGGTTTCTTGCGATATAACGTTGTTTTTATATTTTACCCGCAGGAAATCACAGATGGCGCTGCAGGGTTATCGATGGGCCCGAATATTTTTAATTATTTTATTTTCTTCTAAATTTGGTATATTTAATTATCTGCAACATTTATTGAAATTATATTATAATTATATTGTTTAAATTTTGGGATCAAACAAGTCGATCGATGGTTGTCGTTGATTCGGCGAATTTATGGTTTGGTAGATTTTTTCTAGTTTGGCAACTTTGTTCGTGGTTCTTGTGTCAGACTGACAGCTGGCTGAGCTGAGAGACAGGTTATGGAAAGTGGGGACGTCGCGAGAGCGCCGGAGACTCCACTGCCGTAACAATAATGTGGGCAAATTAAAAGCCACGATTTATCGGCGACATCAAGAGCCGATGTCTCGATTTAAATAAATAGCTTAACCGAGATGGTAAGTCCTCGCAATTCTTCGTGCATATTTTTGCACCAACTTTGTGATAACCTCGAGGTCCTTGTTTTCAGCAACATCACTGAAATCCCATCGCCAAAGGTCCAGTGGGTGGGTTTAGGTTTCATCCGAGCGATGCCCAACTATCCCGGATGAACCTGTAAGTTATTTTCTTTGTTTTACACTCGTGAGTTGCCTTGCCACGCTGTCAGCTGAACCACATGCTAATCATTGCCATTCCTTGTTGCAGATGGGGTGTTTTTCTTTAAGTTTTTAAAGTTTTGTTTTTTCTTTAAAGTTTTTAACGTTTTAATTTTCGAACGTTTTGCAAGTTTTAATCTAAGAAGAAGTTTATGATTGGATCAGATGATTTCAACAATGATTTTGTGAATGAAGATTGCTACTGTTTTCTTCTGCGTTTGCAAGTTATTTCAAGCTTCATTTCGGCGGAGCTTGCCTTGGTTGTTTGCACGTCGAAGCTTTCCTTTGTGCGGCGCGCATGTGGATGTGCCGTGCCTCTCCTTTTGTCAACACACCGGATAAGGCCCGGTGAAGGTCTGCGAGGTTGACCGGTGGACGTGCAGCCCGCCAGCTGCGTAACAGTTGGCCCGCTGCGCCGCCATCGTCCAGCACGCCCTGGCCTGAGCCGGCCTCAACTCATCACCTGTACGGTATTCCGGAACGCCTCAGGTAGGCCTGATAGTCGGAGGTCCTCGAGTAAGTGAGGTGCCTACTAGGAGGACGGAAGTTATTATAAACCTAGTGCTATCTTATGGTCATGTCACAGAGTGATACTTTACCTAACGGCCCACTTGTTCTGTGTTGAATTATCTTTCATTGGAATTATTTTGGAAAAAAAGTGTTTCAGTGGCGCCCTTCTTGGTGAAATTGTCGCTCTGTTCAACCATTTTAGTATATAAGTGGTGTTGGCATAAACTTTAAGATTAAATTTAGTGAAAACAGTGTATTTTTTATTATTAAAAGTGATGGGATTTTGTGTGAATTGTTTGTGTTTATGTTGCATCCTAGGTTAAGTTGTGTCTGTTTCTTAGTATAAGTAAGGTTCTAGGCCTCCTAAAGAGACCTAACTTAAATACTTATTTTGTACAATAAGTTTTAAACCCAATTTTATGACCAAACTGGTCTAGGGCTTATTGTCATTTTAGTACTACATTTGTGTTTATTTTTTTAACCTTGTTTGTATAAATTTCAGGTTAAAACCAAATTTGAACATTTTTTGATGCTTACTAGCAATTTTTTTTTGAGTATTGAGCTTTTTGGTAAAAAATAATTTAATAATAAAAAAACAAACAATTTCACATTTAAAAACAATTATATATTACTTTCTAGAAAATTCTTTTTCATTTATAATAGGACATTGGTTTGCAATTAAAACTTTGTAACTTAGTTTCATCATCATATTGTTAGTTGTGCCGCTGCTTGGCAAACATTTTGCTTATTTGTTTTTGGAAATAATTTTATAGAACTGTCTGTCAATAACAACTTTATTGAGAAATATATAGTAGTACACTTGCTTTGATCTTTATATAATTACAACAATATATTTACTTGAGAATAAACATTTAATACATAGTAAACATAACCTTACACAAAATTAATATAAAACACTGTTGTTTCTTTTATGATTTTGAAAATTATTTACAGGGATAGACTGAGAATTGATGTTGTGTGAAAATTACACTTATTTGGTTTATATTATATGAAAATTTAGTACATATTTTAGAAATTAAGTTTTGGAGGCAGACGGGTACATTTTGAAACATAAATTTACTTCAGTTTACTTCAAACCTCTTTTCAATCTTGGAATTATAACTCTGAAACACAACCATGGATATCCAAACTGTCTATTTACATTCACTGCTCCGTGATGAGTTAATATATGAAGTGAGTATTCGTGCAGAAGCACCAGCTGATACTGTTCTCAATTTGAAGAAACAGCTTAGGGAGTTGATCACTGGTTTCTCTCCGGATGAAATAATGGACGATGAACGAAAACCACAGGCTGAATTCCCAATCATCACCGAAAAGCTGAAGGAGCTGCAGGCAAAACTTGATTTAGCAGTGAAGTCTAGGGACCGTCATCACCTTATGCGTGCTAAGGCTTTGTATAATCATCTTCATCACCGTCTTGAGCGTGTAGTATGCACGGAGTCTGTCGATAGGGACATCCAATCGAAGCTGATTAAAAATCTTAAAGCTTGCGGTCACTCATTGGAGAAATTGTTGACAACAAAAAACGTCATCGACTCGGAAGGGGAAAACCGGGTAAAAGGGACAAGTGGTTCAGCAATTAATCTCATGAAATGGAATATTAAGTTCGACGGCCGTATGAGTCCACATACGTTCTTGCAATCGATAGGTGAACGCGCCTCAGCGTTCGGGGTCAGTGACAGTGTACTTTTCAAGTCCGCCTTTTGTTTCTTTTCGGATCAAGGTCTTCTATGGTACAGAGGTGTTAAGGAGCAGGTTTCATCTTGGCAGGAATTGAGTGAGCTTTTAGTCCAAGAATTCGCACCCGTCGATTTTGATTATCGTTTGCTGGGGGAGATTAGAGCTCGCACCCAAGGACAGGATGAACCAACACACATCTATTTTGCAGTTATGAACTGTATGTTTTCACAATTGAAACGACCTCTTTCGGATAATGACAAATTTGAAATTTTAATGCACAATATTAGGCCCGTTTTTAGAGAACAGTTAGCACTGTATGACATAACTACGATAACTGAACTTAAAGATAAATGCCGTAAAATAGAGTCTGCGCGACAAATGACACAGCTGTTTGTCGAACCACCTAAGCAGTCTAGTTTAAACAGTGACTTTGTTTACAAGGGTAAAACGAAACCTGTAATGCCCGTCAGCGTATCCGCTGATGTTAGGGAAACCGAACAGGTCTCGGCAGTTCAGCCACCAAATCAGGCTAAAACTTTTAGGCAGCGACAACCGCCAAGTAATGAAAAGCCTAGTAGTTATCCTAATACAAAATCAGCGGCTAACAACTCTGTATTTTGCAAAAGATGTAAAGTGTCTACTCACTCAACCGCAAGGTGTAGGGACAAGACAGTCAAATGTTTTAAATGCGGTCATTTAGGGTTTACGGTAAGGTCGTGCCCAAAATGTAACAACCCAAAAAACTAGGTTGCTCGGACAATAACGCCGATCCTCCATCGAAGGTCGAAGATGGGGATTGGAAACAATGGTTACAGGTAGTAACTAATTATTTTAAGCTTAACAACGTAGCTTCCGTTTTGTTCGAGCCCAATGATGATGACGTTCGACCATATTTAAAACTTAATGTCCTGGATTTGACAATTTATGGATTACTGGACTCAGGTGCAGCAATTTCAATTTTAGGTAATGGAGCACAAAAATATTTTGAATCATTAGGTTTCACAGTACAATCTGGGAAAGACACTAATGTAACTGTTGCGGATGGTTCCCAGTGTACCTCTACAGGATTTTTAATGTTGCCCATTACATTTAATGGTGTAACCAAAATTTTGAAGTTTTTTATAATACCCAGCATTAAGCTAAATGTTATTTTAGGCGTAGACTTTTGGCGGGCATACAATTTAATGCCAGAAATTTTTGAAAGTGTTTCCTACATGAGAGGTCCACAAAAGTTTGTAGAAATGCCAGTCAACTCTATACAAGCTTATGACAGTCTTCCCAATGATCACAAGGAGTTAGCGGAGCTTATGATAACGAAATTTCATGACATTTCTTTTGAGCGCAAGGGTTTAGGTAGGACGCATCTTACTCAGCATGTCATCGACACTGGGGTTGCGCCACCGGTCAAGTGTAGACCTTATCCCATGTCACCGGAAAAGCAGAAGGAACTACATAAGGAATTGGACAGGATGCTGGAGCTGGACGTCGTCGCTCCGAGCGAGAGCCCTTGGAACAACCCGGTCCTTATGGTTCCTAAAGCTGACGGTACATGGCGATTTTGTCTGGACTGCCGGAGGCTCAACTCTGTGACGAAAGGCGATGCTTATGCCATTCCCTACATACCCCAGATATTGGATAGCCTCAAGAATGCCAAGTACATCAGTTCTGTGGATTTTAAATCGAGCTTTTGGCAAATTCCACTCGACCCTAGCTCACAGGAGAAGACGAGTTTCACAGTGCCTGGTAGGGGGTTGTTTAAATTCAAAGTTATGCCATTCGGCCTATGCGGAGCTCCTGCTCGCCAACAACGGCTCATGGACATGTTGTTTGGACATCCTTTCTGCAGTGACATAACTAAAGGCATGATATTCGTATACATAGACGATATTATAGTAGTTGCTGAAGATCTGGAAACACACATACTTCTGTTAAAGAGACTTCACGATAGGATACACAGCGCCAATTTAACTATCAACTTTGAGAAGAGCAAATTCTTCCGCAGCTCTTTAAAATATCTAGGTTATGTAGTGGATGAGTTTGGGCTTAGGACCGATCCCGATAAGGTTCGTGCTGTCCTGGAGTTCCCGGTACCCAAAAATCCGAAAGAACTAAAAACCTTTCTAGGTGTTTGTTCTTGGTACCGTAGATTTATCAGGAATTTCTCCACCATTGCGGCACCCTTACACGCTCTTACCAGCTCAAAAACTAAATTTATTTGGAACCAAAACGCAGAAAATGCTTTTATTACTTTAAAAAACACATTAGTTTCAGCTCCAATTTTAGCCTGCCCTGATTTTAGTAAACCATTTTCAGTTCACTGCGATGCATCGAATTTTGGCGTAGGAGGTGTGTTAGCGCAGAATATTGATGGCCATGACCGCCCTATCGCTTATATCAGCAGATCCCTTAACAAAAACGAACGTAACTATAGTGCTACCGAAAGGGAGGCGTTAGCAGTTGTGTACGCGGTTGAAAAATTTGAACCATATTTAGGTAGTAGACCATTCACCGTCGTAACCGATCACGCTTCACTTAGGTGGTTCATGAATTTGGAGAATCCTACGGGACGCTTAGCTCGTTGGGGTTGTAGGTTATCCCAATTTAATTTTAAAATCGAGCATAGGAAAGGGAAGGATAATGTCGTCCCTGATGCCCTCTCACGATTGCTGCATGTGGATGCCATCGATGCTCCAAATGCAGGAACCGGTGATGAGTGGTATGATAAGGTTTTCTCTGGTTGTACGGCTTATCCCAAAAATTATCCCAATTATCGCGTCGAAAATGGTACTCTTCTACGATACAGCAAGGGTAAGTATGCCTTGACTCAGGAGTTTGATTGGAAGATTGTTGTGCCAAAGTCAAACCGTCTGCAGGTCATGTCCGAAAACCACGAACCACCGACCTCGGCACACCTCGGAGTGTTTAAAACGCACCGTAGGTTGTGTTTGAGGTATTTCTGGCCAGGAATGTACCGCGACGTGCTTGATTTTGTCAACAAATGCCGTATTTGTTCCGCTTATAAGCACAGGACCAAACTCACTCCTGGGATCATGGGTCAGCCTAAGCAATGCTATAGGCCGTTTCAAGCTGTATCCGTAGATTTGGTAGGACCTCTTCCACGATCACGTTCGGGTTACATGCACCTTTTAGTAGTAACATGCTGTTTTTCAAAGTACACCATGTTATTTCCACTTCGTCGAGCGACTAGTGCTGCAGTAGCTAAAAACTTTGAGAATTATGTGCTTCTAGCTCACGGGATTCCTGAAACCGTAATTACCGACAATGGGGTTCAATTCACGGGATCAGAATTCAGTGGCCTTCTCAAGAAGTACAATATTCCACGAGTTCACTACGGGCCTAGGTATACGCCACAGATTAACATGGTGGAAAGGTATAACAAAACAGTCATGACAGCTGTTTCGTCTTATGTAGCTGACGATCATAGGGCATGGGATCTCAATTTATTTAAGGTGCAGTTTGCATTAAATAGTGCAGTGAACGAAACCACTGGGTTCAGTCCTTTCTTTTTAGTCCATGGCCGGGAACCAATTATTAACGGTTCTTTTTACAAAAACGACGATAGGGAATACGAGGTCTCTATGCCAAGGGACGAGTATGCGGGTGAATTTGGGGTCCTTCGGGATATTTTTAATAAGGTTCGGGTTAATATAGAGAAGGCTCACGCGACGAACGCGAAGTACTACAACCTGCGACGCCGTAACGTCAATACTTTGCGCGAAGGGCAAGTAGTGTGGCGAAAAACGTACGTACAGAGTGACGCCGCAAATTTTAAAGCCTCGAAACTTGCCCCAAAATACGAGCAGTGCGTAATTAAAAAGGTTTTATCACCCTTGGTGTACGAATTGGTTTCATTTAGTGGCAAGAACTTAGGTTCTTGGCATATAAAAGATTTAAAAATTTAATTTTCAAATTGCCCCGTGTTCCCCTAGTCATATTTTTTTTAAAACAAAAATTTACCGGCTTGGATCATTGTTTTGGCTCAATTTCTAAATTTACATTTATAAAGAAAGCTACAGTATTTTTCCTTTTCATAATTAGCTTTCATAACATTTTAATTTAGAAATATAAAACTTTGGTGTGTTTACTTGTGTCGTAAGTGGCCTAGTAACAACCTATATTTATAACGATCACGTTTTTTTAAGTAGTCTTTTGATTTTAAAATCACTAGATTTACAAATAAATGTTTTATGTGGTTTTATGTTATATGTTTTTTTAGTGTGCTTATGTGTGCGCTGACAAGGCCCATACACACTAGCGTCTGCAACGCAGCGTTTTTATGAACGCTCAACTTAGCGTTACATATTTTTATGTTTTTATGGGCGGTTATAGCCAAATATTTAGTATAGTTTTTTATTATTTACGTTGCTCGTGTCAACAAGAATTTTTTAATGGGCATTATAGTAGCCGTAGTAAATTAAGTTTAGTTAGGGAACCTTATTAGGTTACTCTTTGTTTTTTTTCCCTTTTCGACGGAGCGGGTAGTGACTCCTTAAATAAGCCTCTAACAACTGTTGTTTTGTTTTTTGTCTTTGTCTTTAGAATTGGGATATCGAGTGACACTAAGAGAGTTGTCAGCTCATCAGGGGTATGATTGTGGGTAACATCCAGTGAAATGGATACTGGGTGCTACTATATGAAAGAAGTGAAAGGTGATCAATGAATGGTGATGAATAACAGGTCGGGGTAATTGTTGTGCTTAGGGTTGTGCTGTTTATATGTTTGAGTTGTGCTTCGTTACGTTTTTTTTTTATAAATTGTTTAGTTGTCTTGTCTTTTGTGGCAGATTTTTTTTTTAAAAATCGTTAAAATTTAGACTGGTTGTGCGCTCCAGGCTCTATGGCTGAGGGCAGCCGTGTTTCTCACCCAGTTCGAAACCTCTCGTGGGTAGGGGGGTATTGTAACGAAGCATTTCGGACCAACGAGCCTTGTAGCGACATCTAGTGGTTTCTTGCGATATAACGTTGTTTTTATATTTTACCCGCAGGAAATCACAGATGGCGCTGCAGGGTTATCGATGGGCCCGAATATTTTTAATTATTTTATTTTCTTCTAAATTTGGTATATTTAATTATCTGCAACATTTATTGAAATTATATTATAATTATATTGTTTAAATTTTGGGATCAAACAAGTCGATCGATGGTTGTCGTTGATTCGGCGAATTTATGGTTTGGTAGATTTTTTCTAGTTTGGCAACTTTGTTCGTGGTTCTTGTGTCAGACTGACAGCTGGCTGAGCTGAGAGACAGGTTATGGAAAGTGGGGACGTCGCGAGAGCGCCGGAGACTCCACTGCCGTAACAATAATGTGGGCAAATTAAAAGCCACGATTTATCGGCGACATCAAGAGCCGATGTCTCGATTTAAATAAATAGCTTAACCGAGATGGTAAGTCCTCGCAATTCTTCGTGCATATTTTTGCACCAACTTTGTGATAACCTCGAGGTCCTTGTTTTCAGCAACATCACTGAAATCCCATCGCCAAAGGTCCAGTGGGTGGGTTTAGGTTTCATCCGAGCGATGCCCAACTATCCCGGATGAACCTGTAAGTTATTTTCTTTGTTTTACACTCGTGAGTTGCCTTGCCACGCTGTCAGCTGAACCACATGCTAATCATTGCCATTCCTTGTTGCAGATGGGGTGTTTTTCTTTAAGTTTTTAAAGTTTTGTTTTTTCTTTAAAGTTTTTAACGTTTTAATTTTCGAACGTTTTGCAAGTTTTAATCTAAGAAGAAGTTTATGATTGGATCAGATGATTTCAACAATGATTTTGTGAATGAAGATTGCTACTGTTTTCTTCTGCGTTTGCAAGTTATTTCAAGCTTCATTTCGGCGGAGCTTGCCTTGGTTGTTTGCACGTCGAAGCTTTCCTTTGTGCGGCGCGCATGTGGATGTGCCGTGCCTCTCCTTTTGTCAACACACCGGATAAGGCCCGGTGAAGGTCTGCGAGGTTGACCGGTGGACGTGCAGCCCGCCAGCTGCGTAACAGTTGGCCCGCTGCGCCGCCATCGTCCAGCACGCCCTGGCCTGAGCCGGCCTCAACTCATCACCTGTACGGTATTCCGGAACGCCTCAGGTAGGCCTGATAGTCGGAGGTCCTCGAGTAAGTGAGGTGCCTACAGGTGTACGGACAGTGTTTTTAAATATAGTGATATCCCATGGTTGTTACGGAGTGACAATTAACCTGACGGACCAAAGCGCGACCTGTCTCCCTCCATAGGGTTTTTGACCTACCTATGGTTAATGAAATTTGTAGATTTAAAAATATACATTGTACAAATTCAAGGGAGTTTTCTTTGTCTCATGCTCACCGGTCTATAACATCTAGCTGTGCCCTTCAGGTAAACACCACTTTATAAATTTCTGAAACATATATGTAACTTTCATCATACCATTTCCTATTATACCTTTACTTTTATATAGGTAGCAAAAATCTAGTGTTTCAGCGTCGTCGGGTCAAAGAGACGGTAGTTTTTAACTAAAACTCATTTCGCAGGAGCCCGTACATACAAGCTTTTCACATTTTTCCCTGATATACGTTATAATAAGAAGCTAAGCTTTTCACCTGCTCGCTGTCGGGTAAAAAGCTCGCGTGGAATGAGCAAAGTTGGCGAGACGCGGGCGCTATAAGCCGCCATGACAGCGGCGGGCCTGGCGGTGACGTCATGACGTGCTCATGCGAATGTCACAGTCAAATGTGAGGAAACCGTTTATCAGAAAACGAAAGAGAAAATATCCTTATGTCCAGTTACTTCGTCAATACTTTTAGCTATTCGTTTGACGCACCTTCCGGCCTACCGCCGCCGTCAACTGTCTGCACATGCAGACAATACAACAAACAAGAAATGTTAACACATATTTCGCCCTTCCACTGAGTATCCTAAGGACGTGTTGACTTCCCTAAAGAACTATGTCGATCAGTAATCCCTCTACACTCACTCTGCCCACAAGTAGAATAAGAGTCCCGAAAGTAACACCTGATTATTCTAATTATTTATGTGTCAGTGCTATTGCTATTCATAGTGTTGTGAGACAAACCGCATTTCATTGGAGCACTCTGCTTCAATTAGTTTGCAGTAATCTATATGTAACTCTGTGTAATATGTGGATGGAGGCTTCAGTTGACGGTTTCTCGTGTTTATTCTTGCTCGCCGCTGCCAGTTTACTTGTAGTCTAAATGAAGCAGTATATTGACACCATGCAAACACCTGGACTTCTCACGAATACGCACTCCAACTACGCAAATAGTATTAGTATATTTATCTCATCTTCAATCGGATTGGTTGAAGCGTCAGGATTTTTGCTTTGTATTGATTTTATTTCTATACAATTGCATTCATTGATGGATAAATCGATGCCAGAAGTTGTCATGGCAATTAGTATATATCTATAGCGCCGCGCCGACGCCGTCCACGCCTCGTCCGCTTCAGTAAACGCAAAGCTTAAGCTAGAATCTATTTACATAGTTGAGAGACCCAGTAAACCCGAGGGCTTATCCACACAAGCTCGACAGTTAAACTACTGTTCTAATTTTACTATGGATCAGTCCTGTACAAACATACCACACTTATATAATTGTACACTTTTCAGACTCACTATACAAATACGTAAAACATTTTAGTTTACTTAATTCTGTATTTTATCACTATTTGTGACGACTTGTTGAGGCGAAATTCGTATTATACGACGTATCACAAATTACTACGAAAAATTCTATACTGCTACTGGGAAAGTAAGGGTTTGGATTTGTTTGTATTCAATGCCAAGAATATTGAAATATTGGTATTACCTATGTTTGACATAACTATACATTTAGCTTACTCTTTACATGTGAGAAGGTTATGTTGATGTGTACGTATGTACGTAAGTTGTTGCTATCATAGTCGTCATGAATATCAGCGAATGAATTCATCTCGACTTCATAGCAAGCTGTGAACCACTCACTATAGCTACTTACATAGTTCCGCGTGTCGCCGGCGGAATGAGCTTATTACGTATGAGTAGAGGACATCAATCTTCTTCTTGCCTCAACTTGGGAAAGTTAGCTCTCTAGTGCTACTAACTCTACCATTTTTTCTTTGTAACTTTTCACTCTTAATTGTTTTAAATGTTTATCTATATACCGATATATTTTCAATATAAAGAAAAAACCTGGAATATATTTACATTCCATGTATTTTTTAAGTTTTATAGAGGCTTCATTAAACCTTGAGTGAAGTTAATAAAGTACTTATCTATTAATAATTTAAAGAAAACTAATAAGTGCCTTCATCTTCTTTCGCGTCGATGACTAGTCGAACAACGAAATTTATAATTTATCAGCCCAATGTGCTGCCACAGTAATAGCACGGGCGGAAGCGCTCATCAGGTCTTCCCGTTTGCAGGTTTCAGGCCACTGTGGACGTGCGATTAGGTGGACGGTGGTACATGGTCTGCGGAGTTGCTCCTTAAGTGCCTTATTCTTAATTCTCCCTGGCCCCATATCACGCGTTTGGACGTTTAAACTATACAACGTTGTTTTTAATTATTCGATTTATAACATAACGATATGATAGAATTCAATTTGATACGGTTTAGATCGTACATCATTCATTACGATCCAAAAATACGGTTCGTCTTTATTCCAAAAGATATATTATACTCTGTGCGCCCAGGGTACCATCAGCCGACTCCCGGGACCAATCGGTCTCCAGATGCACCGGCTGGCTGCTGACCTCGCGATCTATACTTCCAATATTAACCCGCATCTAAATGCGGGCACCATTATCCATTGTGCGCTAAAGTGCGCTGTGAATAATTTGTTTAAGACCTGTAATCGATTCTCGTTTGACCACATTACACCTGGTAACTGGTAACAATGCGGCTAAGTATAGCTAATATGGAACATAATTATAGCCTACTAGTATTAAAAAATACTTAAGTACATATTTCAGCCATAAAAGAGAGTGCATTTCTTCGAGGCAATTAAGATAAATCATCTGAAACAGACGTATAAGGCCAATGATGATGATGATTTACTCAAGGCTTGTCTGTGACCGATCGCGGCTGTAATTTGCATATTTGCTCAGTTTCATTATTATAATCTATTTTTATCAGAATTTACCTTTGAAGAGTTTTAAGACGGTAATCAAACAGAAACTTTGTAAAAAAAAATGTTATAATAAGGTTTTTTCCTTGGATATACAGATTGTGAGAAGCTGTAGTAGTTTTAGGCGGATGACACGTTCAAAGTGAAACTATATCACTTACTGAATAAAGATACATTTGAATTTAACAACCATAAATGTTTATATTTTTTTATGAAATGTCAACATTAGATTACACAACACCACAATAGGAATTACGACTATGATTTTATTTATGTACCTACGGTGTGGGTGTGACATCAATTAGCAGTGCTTCGATATAACTATCAGCTGGTGCAGGTGGCAGTCAGCAATCATTGCAGCGATCATCAATCATGGCTCAATGATAGCCAGTGAAAAACGGTGTGGTTTTAATTGAAACATCGCATGTCCACTGCCGAGCGGGGTGGGCAGAGAGCGGGGGCGGCGGTCTATCGTCACTATTTGTCACCCTCACTCCGACCCTCCGCGTCGCACAAATCACACATTCCGTATTTTTAGAACTCCTGCTTCGCTCAACACTCGTTTCAAAAGGTGAAGTTTGCGTCTATTTACGTCGTTCATTTCCGTCACATCCCCACTCGTTGCTTTTACAACGAACATTTTGTTAAGTCTATATTACATTTTGTAAGACATGTTTTGTTCGCCATCAAGAGATACTATAATCGAAGCTTTCATGTTTATTTCTACTAATTATAGAGAGCTTGCAGTACGATTCTTCCTAACGACTTATTTTGGTAGTAACAAAGCGGGCGTCGTGAGATGTGGCGCGTCACTCGCTTGCTTTGATCGCCGTCCTAAAATACTCCCTCCTATGTCACTGCATCCAATTATAAAGCAACTTACACTCTCACTTGACAGGCGACGGTGTTATACGCTTCTTTTTGTTTGTATTTTCAACCAAAACTTGAAAGAGATTCTCCCCTTCGAGTATTAAAGTCGTCGACGTTTGTTCTTGTGATTGGGAGCCTCTTGATTCCGTCACATTAATCCCGCCCGCCTGCCGCCCCTGTATGTATGGGGTCGTCATCATTAGCTATGTGCATACGATTATGATCCGCGCTCGCGTGTCGTACCACTCCGTGCCTGCTCTCTAATTCAAATTGAATTAACTAGAGCTCCATTACTAATCAAATTATTTGCTATTTCATTTCATTTTACATGACGTTAATTTGGTAGTTTTAAACCGGGCATTTTATTTTTTTATTATTAAAACCTGTGTGGTGATAATTAATACTTAGTAAGAGTAATGCTGATAATACAAATTATGACATGGATAGCTATAATTACAAGGCTTAGTTACAAGGATAAGTGGTCTAGTCATATACTGGCATTATTGCCTAAAATACCTACTGAGCTTCAAATTTTTAACGTTATTATACAATACGTACATATATAAGATCATATGTACGTATTTCCCGTTAGAGTAGACAGCGACCATGGAATTCTACGTACCCTGACACACCACTTTTTCTCATCAAAATCTTCAAGCACGCTCGCCAGTTTAGGTTTGAGGTTTAGTTACCTGAATATCTTCCCAAAATATTTAGTTATTACCAGATAAGGAAACTACTTTTTTTGTACAGTGAGAAAATAGAGCGGTATCACTGTGCAGCGGTATCATAAGCAGAGCAACAGTCACTCATGTTAAATAGGACGTGTTGCCTCGTGTGGCGTCGCGTGGCGTCGTGTGTTGTCGCGTGTGGCGTACATTTGAATAATGTTCGCGTGGAGACGTGTGCGGATTGTTTCCACCCCAGTGAGCAACTCGCCTCGTTAATGTTAACCCCATCAGACGTCCTCACACTCGCTCCACCACATATTATTATGTAAAATACCGCGCACTTCCACATTACCCATTATAGAACATGTGACAAGCATAAAACCAGTTGTTGCATCAAACACTTTGTAAATTAAAAAGTAAAAGCCGTAACGACTGGGTCGTCTTCGATAGCTTGTTAAGGAGGAACCAGTTTTTCCCAACAAGCTAAGTATTTCAAGTCGTGTCAAAATCAAAATATTTTATAAATTAAATTAAAATTGCTACCTTAGCAATAAGGCCGCCTTACGTAGGTATCAACAATCGCAGACCGAGCGCGTTAACCGCTGCGCCACTGAGCTCCTCAAGCAAACCTCAAGCAACTTTCGCAAAGGCCGGTCATTGGATGGGTGACCACAAAAAAAAATGTTTTCATCTCGAGCTCCTCCGTGCTTCGGAAGGCACGTTAAGCCGTTGGTCCCGGCTGCATTAGCAGTCGTCAATAACCGTCAATCCGCACTGGGCCCGCGTGATGGTTTAAGACCCGATCTCCCTACCCATCCATAGGGAAGGCCCGTGCCCCAGCAGTGGGGACGTTAATGGGCTGATGATGATGATGATGACGTAGGTATGTTTGTTTAATTCGTATTCCTATATTATATTATAATGTTCCTGTTGTACATATAATAAAGAATTGTATTGCATGTAACAAACTGCAGGTAGGTAAACTTAAATAATAATTAAACCGTACGCAACGATAATACCATTATTACAAATTATAACTTGAAATTGAGCACTAAAACTAGAGTAGTTACTCAACCAATATGAATTATTGGAAATGGAAGCTTAAAACCATTATTATTTCACATGAATCAATTATGATCAAAACCAATACACCCACCATTATCGGAATATAATTAATGTATAGTGATGAATTAGATTGCGCGCTCTTCGGGCGTGCCGCGGACCGCGGCGCGATATACCAACGATCATAGTATTTACAACAAGAAATATTTTACAGATAAAACTTATATTAGCTTATCATCATCATTAGCCGTATGACGCCCACTGCTGGGCATAGGCCTCCCCCAAGGATCTCCACGACGATCCGTCCTGCGTTGCCCGCATCCAACGGGCTTTTACTTTTTATTTGCTTATATGTAGATGTATTTTTTTTCTGATTATTCTATCGCGACGTGGGAGCGAATGAACAACATAGAACGCGAACAGCTGCTAAGATTCATCATGGCAAAAATGTCTTCTGATTACCTACTAATCGCTCTGCGCAGCCTGTGAAGGATTACAAGTGTGAGTTTATATTATGTCAAATAGCTCGCAGCTTAACTCAAATTTACACCACCACCGACGGTTTCAGGTTAAAAGCGTTGCACTTTAACACCCACTCAACACAAGCCTCCTAATACCCAAGGACTGAAACAATAAACAGGATTGGAGCAATAAGAGTTTCGTCCACATTAAGTTTGTATGGGGCTTGGATACGACGTCGCACCTTAATAGTTCCAGACCAGAAAGTTTCGAGGTTTCTAACGGCTCTTACCTCCGATTCGAGTTTCAAAATAGGCCTAATGCGGGTGATTAGACAGAATTATCCGCAGCTGTGGTCTGTAAGGGGCGGAGAGGGGGGGAAAGGGGAGTTAGGTGGGGAAGCGGCGGGAGGAAGGAGAAGCGGGGAGAGAGGGCCGGAATTAAAAGAACAACAACACTGATTGGGCATTCGCGTGTCCCCGCACTATCGATACGGCGCGACTCACACCGACCTGTAGCAATGACTGGCCGTCAGTCGTTAATTCTACAATCACAACTCGAATTACGGCGTTGACAATCAGATTCCCGCTACGACGAGGAAATGTATACACATATAGGTATACATTCTTTTGGGTTTACAAAATAGAGACTACAGTAAGTTATGACGCCCCTCAAATTCACAATGGTGAGAACATCGTAAGTTTACCAGTAAATAACAAAACCTTAAAATAAATCTCACCCAAATCTAAATATAAAAGAAAGCCAAGCTTATAACAAAAAAGAAGGGAGATCGTACTGGATAGGATTATCTTCGTCCTCAATAGTACGACTATTGTATTTTTTGAATAATAAAAGATGGTTTTGCTAGACACGCAAAATTGCAAGTGAGTGTAGCGCAGATACATATTAACTGATGGGGGTAGGAGTCTAACTTGCCACCAAATGGTTCTAACACGGTAACACGTTGGCTTTGCGGACTTGGCTGACACATTTCCGTGGTCTAGACCCCTACATATAAGTGCTTGTAAGCTGATTTAAAAAAATCACTGTCCACGTTACAAGTATGTGTCACTAGGGAAGGTAAGGCTCGCCGTGTATGCAGCCGCCTGCTACCGGACTCACGGTAATAGCGCGAACATTTCACCATTCTGTGGACTAAACTATTCCACCGGCGCCGCGGCGATCGCCCCATTTTTGTCCACCCCTTTTTGACCTGGAATTGTAGCTCTACACAAATACTACGACTCATTCGACGAGGTGGAAATTTCGGAGCGAAAAATCTCAACAAAGAGTAAGTGTGATATAGTCACGCTGATGGTAAGCGCCGGTGGTCAGCAGGATGCAAGGATCGGGTTCTTACATAGTCGCGCTAGCGGTGAGCGTGCTGGTGATCCGCCGCTGTGCAGCTGACACGCGGTGACTGTACCTATACTCGTTACGCAAAAAAATCTACTATCAAGTCGTATTACAAGAGTTAGAATCATTTCTCACAAATATTTCAGTACTTTTGCTAAGGAATGTTACTAATGTATGTTTATTTTTTCTTTGATTGTGTCAAAAAACAACTTTTGTAACAAATGATATTGAATAAAGAACTTCGCAAATGAAGTCGCGTGGTTAATCAGTGCGCCTACCATCAGCGGAGCTTACTCTTTGTTAGGGTTTTTTAACTTTGAAATTTTCACTTTACATGTTTCGACTTGGGCACGTGCCTCGCCTCAAGACATCCATCAGTACATCTACTTTACATCTACTCGCTGTCTTTGATCACTTCTAAAACGGTCCTAAGAAATCTTAGGGTTTCCGTAATCAGGCATGGAATATCCTCCATAAATAAATTTAAGCGGTGAAAGAAGTAATGCGACAAATCCGGCGATTAGTCGCAAGGTGGCGGCTCATTTGTTCTATAATTATACGTGTTTGATCTGTGGCCGGGACGAGCGGGACACGCGGGAAAGGACGCAGGACGAGTCTCACTTGCGGCTGACATTGATGGACACCCTGCACGCGACATTCCCGGAATATCCCGCGGCTCATTGTTCTGTTTCGGAGTAATTTAACTAGTGGACCGGATTTGTATCTTTCGGAAACAATTTCACTGCTTGTATTGTAATTCTCGCGCATGTCGTTTATTCGTTCTGTATAAAACAGAGTTGGTAGAATGATTTTTGTTAGCCGTTTGTCCTACTCCACCTTTATATTTATCACGATTCATCCACCTCGTATAATGTGACCTAATATGGCACCTTCAAAGCAATGGTCTTTGAAATTCATTTCGCTTGCCTTACAGACGTACAGTAGATCCGATTAAGGGGAAATTATAAACGTTCTAGGAATTTAGAATCGCCCGCATTACCTGCTGTCTACGAAAGCGTCAATTTACGTCTATTGAAAGTACCGGTTGCTGCTTGCTGGATCCATTCACTGCGACACGCCGCCGGCGGCCGCACTCCAACGGGAACCGCCGACTGAAATGTTTCCTAGAAATTATCGCCTTCAAAATATTATAATCAATTCAATTCACTGAAGAATTATTTATTTTATTTGTATAAGTATGTACATGTATTTCTAAGCTGCGCTGTCCCGCTGTATAGTATAATATTTAGTACCTCCTATATCCCAAGATTGCCAAGGAAGAGATTGCTACTTAGAAATAAGGCCGCCTATTGTACTCATCTATTTCACTTTTTTTTCCTTTTGCTTTTTTTCCTATTCAAAGTCAATGTTCATTATACACAATAGTTTTACATAATTACGATCATTATTAATTTCAAACATGAACACTTTCACGAAAACGCTTATGCATGCCGAGTAGCTTTGAGTAAGCACGCGCAAGTCACAAGGCATACCTACATTTGTTCCGTATAGCTGTGTAACTGGTTCCACTGTCTTACGTTACGAGACACGATGTTGGGCGGAAATTCACCAGACCCGGAAATGTCAATCTGCCTCTCTGCAGGTGATGATGATACGCCTCCAAATCCAAGCTTTGTTACGACTAGACGACGAGGCATGCATGAGAACCCTGACAACGGGACCCAGCAATCTGGCGAATTCGAAAGCTTCAAGGAAGAAATGAGGAAATACATGACCTATATTTCCAATTCGCATAAGAGTGAACTTAAAGAACTGAAAGCCACACTTAAGGATGTCGTCCAATCCAATCAAAGTATAATCGCCTCAATTTCTAACCTGGCGGCCCAAAATGAAGAATTTAATAAAAGAATAGTGGACCTGGAGAATAAAATTAGGGAAGATCGGGAATACATAACGTACCTTGAGGATAAACTTGAGGATGTGCAGTTGGGAATCCGCAAGACAAACTTTGAGATTAAGAATGTTCCTAAAAAAGATAACGAGACAAAAAACGACCTTATTGAGATGGTTACTCACCTCTCCGAAACTATCGACTGCAAGATGTCCATAAAGGATATCAAAGATATTTATCGTGTTAGAGGGAAAAAACCTGATCACAAAAACACGCCAATTATTGTGGAAACAAACTCTGGTCTCCTCAAGACTGACTTTCTAAGGATGGCCAAATCATACAACATAAAAAACAAGACCAAACTATGTGCTAAGCATCTGGGTATGAAAACAAACGAAGACACCCCTGTTTTTCTGTCAGAAAATCTGACAGTAAGAGGAGCCCGTTTGCACTTTTTGGCCCGTGATTTGGCTAAGTCTAAAAACTACCGCTTCTGCTGGACAGCATATGGAAAGGTGTATGTCAGAAAGACTGAGCAAACCCCTATTATTATGATAAAGAACGCTGATCAGGTGCATCACCTACTTATGGAAAATTGACTACCTGGATCGTTATGTATTGTTAACCTTTATTATTTTATGGCATTCTGTATTCGCTTAACTACCAAAATGTTAGAAAAATATGTTCCCTCGAGTTTATATTACACAATAGTTCGTTATTCATTCGTTTGTGCGTACTTATGGCTGTATAAACAAGAAGTTAAAATGGATGATTGTATATCTTTACACGGGACACACAATATACTTGCAAATATAGCTTCTACACACAATTCAACACACACTAAATATAATATTTACACCTCCTATTACCTATATATACGAATTATTTGTTTATTATCCACCTTTGTTTTACATACTAACTTTAATACTCACAAATATGCAACATACTTAATAATCCATCAACATTACTGCGAAGTTGATTTTAAGCCACCTTCAATTCCAATTATTCAAATTTACGCCGCCTCCGATATCGCACTGTATAACGCCGCGCCCAAAAGGTACTATCCGCCATGCCAAACGCGTCGGTTACGCGTTTTCGACTACAAAGCGTTCACTCATACAAACACTAACTTTACATTAGGATCATCCGTTTTACCTTTCACATACAACTACTCGTTCATAGCCACCCTTATAACACATACTCGTAATTATTATGGATGACATCCTGCACACAGCAAATGAAATAGATAATTTTGAGGTGGCGCGTGTGTTAGAATCTGACTGCAATGAACTCAAACAATACTTGCAGGTAAACAAGAGTGACTTAACTATAATATCCCAAAATATTCGTAGTATTTATGCAAATTTTGATGACTTCTTGCTCACCCTTTCTGGTTTTACTTTCGACACGGATATAATCGTTTTAAGTGAGTGTAGGCTTAACGTAAATAAACAGATTCCGCAACTCAATAACTACTCTTCATATTGTAGTACGCGCTGCCTGAACCAAAATGATGGAGTTGTGGTATATATTAAAAGTAACTTAAAACATAAAGTTTCTGAAGTAAATTTATCACAGGCATCCTGCTTACAACTTGAGGTTATGAACAACATAATTTTGTGTATATACCGATCCCCCTCCCATACCTATGCTGACGGTTTTGTGGAGAGCCTAAGCGAACATCTAGACAAACTGAATAAATCTAAAAATAATATTATCATCACTGGTGACATCAACATTAATATTCATCTGAAACAGAATGAACCCTACCATGAACATAGAAATAGGATTAGCTACTTGGGTGCTCTCTCTGCTCATGGAATTATATCAGGTCATACTATTCCAACGAGAGATAAAAATTGCCTCGACCATTTCATGCTTCGCCTTAACAAACGGAAATTCAATGCAACTATTGCAATTTTGTCCACTACTGTTACTGACCATAACACTATACTACTTTCCTTAGCCAAAATCAAAACCCGCTCAGAAGTGATTAAATCCAAAAAGACCGTAAACTTCGAAGAAGCTCTTCAACTTTTGATGACAAAAAATATCGGTACTCTCTTGCTCAATAACGATCCATCATATGTGATCGAAAATCTGACACAACAAATACTAGACTCGATATTAGCTAGCACTGTTGTCACCCGGATTCCAAATAAGAAAATAATTTTGAAACCCTGGATTACCCATGGCATTCTTCGCTGTATACGTAATAGGAATAATCTTCAGAAAAATCTTCGTAAAGATCCATTTAATGAGACACTCAAAATCACTTATCGTCGCTACAGAAATTATTGTAACAATTTGATAAAAAAACTTAAAAGAAATTATGAACGGGAATTACTAGCCAAATCTATTAATAATACAAAATTGCTATGGAATAACATAAAAAATATTACGTATACCAGTAAAACCAGTACTTGCAATTCTGATTTAATGCACATTAAAAGTTCACCCTTTGCTTCAGCCAATTTCATTAATAATTTTTTCGCTAATGTTGGGAAGAATCTTGCTGAGGAAATCTGTGTTACAGGTGAATCCAAAAAGTATATTCAAAACCTCCCTGCCTTGTCTCACTCCTTTGTTTTACTACCAACCGACAATGATGAAGTAAATCATATTGTATGCAATTTAAAATCTACTAGTGCCCCGGGTTGGGACAATGTATCTACCTCATTCCTAAAATATGCAAAAGACGAAATTATACCGGTCATAACGCATCTTGCCAACCTTTGTTTTGAGAAAGGTGTTTTTCCATCTGTCCTCAAACAAGCTATCATAACACCAGTGCACAAGGGTGGGGACAGAGACGAAGTCAGCAACTACAGACCTATATCTGTACTAACTGGTATCTCAAAAATTGTGGAAAAGCTCCTAAATAAAAGACTTTTAAATTACTTGACTCGGTTTAATATATTGTCACAGTCACAATTTGGTTTTAGACAGGGTAGGTCTACAGAAGATGCGGTACTAGCTCTAACTTCTGTGGTAGTGGACCAAATAGATAAGTCTAATAAATGTTTGGCAGCTTTCCTTGACCTTAAAAAAGCTTTTGACACTGTGTCTGTTCCTATCCTTATGCGTAAATTAGAGAAGATTGGCATAAGGGAAAGGGCTTTATCCTTGTTTACAGATTACCTATCTCATAGGAAACAACGAGTGAAACTTGGGGATATTGTTAGTGATGAGTCAGTGGTGACATACGGAGTTCCCCAGGGCAGTGTGTTGGGGCCTACTCTGTTTTTAATATATATCAACGACCTGTGTAATCTCAATATACCAAACTCCAACATCTTTGCGTACGCCGATGACACCGCTGTAGTGTTCACTGGTAAAACCTGGAACGATGTTAAGTTAAATACTGAACATGGATTATCACTTGTGGCACAATGGCTAGATTACAATCTCCTTACTTTAAATACCACTAAATCGAATTACGTCTGTTTTAGTACATATGCAAATGCTCAGCCATCAATTGATTTTAACATTAAAATACACAAATTCTGTCAACTTGATAACTGTAACTGCCCTGTGATTCAAAAAGTTAGTGTGATGAAATACCTGGGAGTTCTGGTCGACCAACGTCTGTCCTGGTACCCGCATATCGATCATGTCATTAACAGGCTTCGAAAAATAACTTACATTTTTAAATCGCTTAGGTATGTGGTGCCCCGACGGGCCTTGGGTGGCCATAACTCTACAAGAAATCTTCTTAATGAAATCTACTTTGCTCTGGCGCAATCCATACTAACGTATTGCATCCCCGCGTGGGGTGGGGCTGCTAAAACCCAGTTTCTTCACCTAGAGCGAACTCAACGTGCTTTGATAAAGCTCATGTATTTTAAAAATAAAAGGTACCCTACTGAACAACTGTATTCAGAATGTAACCTACTTACTGTACGTCAACTATATATTTTAAATTCTGTACTAAGAAAACACTCAACCTTAGAATACGACCCCAATAAAACAAAGAAGAGGCGAATTAATTTGGTAGCAGATGTACCCATTGTACGCACAACTTTTGCTAGACATCAGTACAACTGGCTATCGGCTTTTATATACAATGGAATAAACTCGTCCATACCTATATACTCAATGATACACCGGGAATGTAAAATACTAACTACTAAACTACTAAAATCGAAAAACTATGATGAAACTGAAAAGATTTTACAATGCCAAGCATAAAATGTTTCAGTCATACATTGGTTACACTAGTTTCTGTTTTGGAGTAGTGTGGGTGTGTGTGTGTGTGTGTATGTGTGCGCTTGTACTTATGTATATATATGTATGGGTGCGGGTGTGTACATGTACATGCATGCATATATATATATATACATCATCATCATCAGCCGTACGACGCCCACTGTTGGGCATAGGCCTCCCCCAAGGATCTCCACTACGATCGGTCCTGCGCTGCCCGCATCCAGCGGCTACCCGCGACCTTCACCAGATCGTCGGTCAATAATTAGTATTATTTGTTAATGAATTCTATTTAATTTTATTGTAAATATACATAAGCGCGCACACGTATGCATGCACTGCACACATTGCCTACATGCGCACACACGCACACACACACACATCCATCTGCACTCCTAAGTACAGAAATAAAAATATAAAACAATGATAAAAATATACATTAAGGAAAGACATAGATATAATACATACATATTTGGTATAATAAGTCACTAATTAAGTAAGTTAAGATAAGGAAGAGCCAAGCCTCCTAACACAGACTTTCCCAGTTTAAAGGGGGGCTTGGGTCAACTAGCATTTAAAAGATAATATTGTCTAAAACGAATAAAGATTTTATTATTTTTTATTATTATTTATTATAAAACCCTTAGGAGTAGAAAGTTAAAAAAAAAATAAAGTAATTAATATAGGTAAGCAGTCTGACAGTTAAGATTTAGTGTAACAACAGACTTATACGTCATACCAGTACTGATTAATGATCTGTAATCAAATCGCGAAAATAATATTTTTTGTTCCGTTAAATACAAAATCTGTGTGAAAGTGGATTAATTTGAGCGATAAATAACTGCGTGTGACGCAATCTCGCGACTCATTTGTAGATTGGACAAACCGCGGGACACAAGTGACGTCATGTATTCCGGCCAAGTGGTTAATGCCACCTGCGGCAGTACTACAAGTCACGTCAAAATAAGACATCATGTGTGTGTCGCGGGACTCACATTAATCTACTTAATTTGTTCTTTATCAGGCAACCTCAACTCAGCATCTGAACATGAAATCTAATAAATTAGATCATATTTATTTTAATTTGTAGAATCGTTCTGAATTAATTTCAATTAAGAATTTCATTTATAGAGAATATCGTCCTGTTAAATGTTTTTTAGTCGTGGTAATGGGTTGCTTGTACAAATAACTGGACAATAAATCTATTTCAGTAATTTTAAGATACGAGTTTGTGCGATATATTTTTTGTTATAAAACTTAATAATATTTGTAAGTTCATGTTCGTATCAAATTAATAATAAGGCTAGAAAAAATCAAGCTCTCCATTTCATTAGTTTATTTGACAAATGAGTGTACAAGATTTTACAGCAGCGACTCATGTTTCGAGCTGAGAGAGACCTTGAGGAGCCAACACGACAAGCTGAGTACCTGGGCGAATTACTTACACTAACGACCGACATCAGTAACGCGGGGTGGGGGGACACCCACAGGACTAAATATTTGCCAAGTAAACATTATTTAAACACAAATGTTTATGTCGAGAAAATATTCTGGGAAATAAATGCTTGAATCACATAGATTGCTTGCTTAGACGTACGTGCATTATACGATTTCTCGGAACTCATTTTTATGATTAGCATGTTAACCTAGATTTATTACTCGAATAAATAATAAAACATCGTAGTCAATTTATCACAAAGTAGAAGCTAATTTGAAGAGGAAGGTACTTGCAACTCATTCATTGCTCTCGCACGGCGGCGGCGCGCAGGAGCCATAATTGGCGTCACGGTCAGCAGGACATAACTCAGTGCTGCGTCCTCGAGAGGCTCTCCCAACTCTATATATCTTGCCTGGAGGGTGCATATTTTATGTTCCTATGGCGTCACACACTTTTTACAATGTTCTTTTTTTTCGGCATAATTTTTCGGTCGTCACCCGACAAACACGCCCGCGGCAGCTTCGCCAGATAATTCATTTTCTCTTTTCACTGTTTTTTTGCAGATCAAACAGCAAAAAATATAATGGTAATGAACTCTGGGGTTCTTCAGCAGTCGAAGCCTTTCGTGTTCCCTGATAATATTAAATATAACGAGGAAAGGATATGTTTTGACATTATTTTTGCCATTGTTAGGTTAACATGTTTGTTCGTTCATTATTATTATAATATTCCAAATACAAATATGCACGTGTATTTAATTGTTTTATCTTTTTCCTACAAATGAAATCATTGCTTGACAATAATTTGTTTACTAGACATTTGAAAAACGTCAATACAACATTTGTAACACGAAAAATGTATCAATATCGCGATTGGCATGTAATATAAAGTGGCGTGTCAGACTGTCAGTGGGCACATTGCCGATGACAATGATATCTGAGGGCTGTCGAGAAGGCAGGCTGTGCGTGACCAGCTCGCCTTAAGCCGCGATCCTTTGTCACGCCGTGATGGATGTGTCTGCCACGCCCGCCGGCTACGGATCGATCGCGGATTATCGCCCGCTCCGTCTGCATCGCGCCTTAAGTATACCAGACACCTTCACAGTTTTAATTTTGAATTTTTTAGAATTAATTTAATATTCCACGTTAAAGTTTATTTATTTCGCATTTTAAATTAAATAATTTCAATTACTGCGAATGCTTCAAATGAAATTAAGTGACACTCAATGTCAAGCCCAAAATAGAAATACGGACAGAATAATGAATGTGAAACACAATTTCCCACGAAAATATAAATATATTTTCATCGGCAAGAACCCTGGTAGGTACTTACAATTGACTTAATGTTTAAAAAAATCAAGTTTATTTTTCGATTCAATTCGGTAGGAGCCGCGGCGTAACGAAATTTACAATATTTACAAGATGAAGCGCGCGCATAATCACCGAGAGGAGGGCACTCCAATGGATTTATTTTGCTCTCCGCCGAAATGAAATATTATAATTTGATGCTTGAGATCACTTCAACGGAATTTCGTTGCGTAATAAACATTTTTATGATAAATTAGAAACAATTTGTGGATTATCTTACTGTTATTTCTGTGTATCTTGTAAAGCCAAGAGACCGGGGGCTGGAATATGGAAATTTATTACAACTCCCAGAATAGATATATTAATTAACCAATATTTTTTTATCTGCTCTCGAATTTATCACAACTTGAATGAATATATTAAACTTGGAACAAATGATCGTTCAGTCCCGATATAATCTCTCCAACATCATCAGGTCGAGCATGCATCTCCGAAGGAGTACACAGATGTGTATATTCTTTCTAATATCTGTGTGTATATTATACACACCCACTCCTCTCTAGTTATGTTTTAAGTCCTATGTAAGAGAGGGCGAGCCTATTGCCATCAATTATTTCTCTCTGATCCAAACATGAATTCAAAGTCACAAAGTCGAATACCAGAATTCAAAAAATCAAATTCAAAAATATTTATTTTTCAAAATTGGCTTACATCCTTACAGGCTTAGGCCTACAATCTTCCGTGCAGGTGGACATAGAGATAGGTACTATACGCACTAAGATCACGCCTATTTTCCATTGGGTAGAGAACACGGGATTACATTTACAACGATGTTGACACACCACTTTCGCTTCTTCCACATTTTAATCAACATTACTTAAGTAATAAACATTACTTATATGGTCGCCGGTTTACTCTTGACTTGTCCTT
Source organism: Pectinophora gossypiella (assembly GCF_024362695.1). Classification (NCBI taxonomy): domain Eukaryota; kingdom Metazoa; phylum Arthropoda; class Insecta; order Lepidoptera; family Gelechiidae; genus Pectinophora; species Pectinophora gossypiella. The sequence goes on along the minus strand of NC_065414.1, from coordinate 15,524,728 downwards.
TCTTAAAAACATCATTTTTGATGGCGATATATTTGGGGATTCTCTTAAAATGCATAAATTTTTTTGTCATAATTTTAATTATCATAATCCTTTTTGCATAATGTTTTTTAGCATAATAGTCATCATCATCAATTTAAGAGCCGCGCTCGTGTCGGTGTAGCATTCTCCATGCTACTTTTTAGGGAAAAATAGGGCAGTGGTTTCCCTCTTGCCTTCCGCCCCGCAGTACTCTGTCTGACGCGAGTGGGATGGCGCCCAGAGTAGTCTATTACAAAGCCATACTAGGACTCCTGTCCTCTGCCTCTGAATAGTACTGACAGTTACTGCTGCCCTCTGTCAGGTTCCAGGTTACAGTCCCTGTGACATGCCCCTTCCGTCCTGCATTGCCGTACCGATGGCTCCCATCTCCGCCTCTGCAGCCGTTGAGGTCTTCACCCGTATCCCTGGGCAAGGGTTCTACGTTATACCCCGTAGGTCTGGGTCCCTATTCGAACTCAGCCACCATCTTACTCCGGCCTACTGAAGTAAGAGGCGCCCACCCCCGCGGCAAGGACGCGCCGAACAGGAATTGCCCCAGTGGAGGGCAGAGAAGATGACTCTGTCCCCCCTGGGGCCGGGTTAATGGTCTTGTATGGAACCAAGACCAAGGGCAAATATAATAGTATAAGCATAATAGTACTTTCCCATAATAACTGTTATGTATTTGAAGGTATATGTCGCGGTTGGTATCTAGGAATACTGGTTTATTAGGAATAACTTATTTTTGGACTAATATTTTTTGGACTAAGAAATAGGTATCCACAGTTCTTTTTTAGAATAATAGTGTTTTCTCATAATTTTACAACGCATAACTTACACTCAAAAGTGTACTGAATGATGACCAACAGCATGAAATAGTGTCAAAAATGTTCAAAGTTGTGCCAAAACTTTTCTTATTCGGAGTATAGTTTTTATGCTTATAATAATTATGTTAATATATCATTATTGTCATTAATTATTATGCTTGTAGTAGTTATGAGTTTCAAAATTATGCTTAAAAAGTTATGACAAATTAATACTATGCGTAACTAATAAAAGGCCAAGTAACAGTATGCCATGGTAAATTATTACATAAAATTTTATGAGTAAATATAGAGAACCATATATTTGCGTAGACCTTCTTTCGATTCTACCACTAATCTCTAAAATTTATTGCCTTAGTCCTCTTTAAAGAGGAATTGTAAAAAAGATAAGGTGTATTCATAGGTGGTTGCAGTAAGCGCACAATCTGGGATGAGCTCGTGTCGAAGCACGTAGCATAGAGTTTTCGGAGCGCTCGGAGCACACGGAGCACGCAGAGTACGTGGAGCAGGAGCGGAAGGAGCAGGATTAGGGAATCTGTTACGCGGCGGATCCTGCCGAGTGGATTTTGGTAAGCTGCACGAGCCGCGGGGTGTCGTTCTCTATACTCGTCGTATAGTTACTTTAAACTATTTTCCTATTCATTCTTTTACTAACATTTACGTTTCAATTAATATACCTACTATTATGTAGTAGTACATTATAGTATACATATTTTTGAAATAAAATATCATTCATTTAAAATTTTACGAAACCTACAAACCAGTTTCTTTACAAACTGGCGGCTACATTGGATAAATTCTCCGAATTTCCATTAAAATGGGACCTCATTTGTTTTACTTTTTTTACAAAAGTAAACAAAACATTATAATTTGTATATTTACACAAAATGAACTTTTTATATAAAGGGTTTAGATTTCTTAAAGATTGTTCAATTAATATAATTTTTATATAATTTACTGTTTGTAGTAGATGTACAATTTTATGATTGGCCGGGTCGGGTTACGGTCTGTATCGGATTTATAATCGGTACTCTAACTATCTGACACAATAAGATTAATAAGCCAAATGCTTTAAATTATTGTATTAAAGTGATCATTTCTATTTTCGTTGAAAAAAATATTGACTTATCGAAGATGGAAAATTATTCAATGTCTCGAATTACCATTGAACAAGGACCCCTCACCTACCCGTACCATACCGGGGTAACCGACATGGCTTTTCGTAGGTTCCTACTTACGTCTAAGACCATTAATGGTCGGAAGTGATCAAAATGGACCTGTGCTTAATGGGAATTATAATTGACAAGGAGGGAGGGAGAGAGAGAGAAATACATAAATAACAATAAAACATATAATATAACAAATAAAATAAAATATAAATAAAAACATACAAAGTCGACTGAGACACTGGAATAAATTGTGGATAAAGAAAATAATAATAATAAACATTTATTTTAGTCAACAGATTTATTACAAAAATATACAGAATAACACTACAATACAATATACAATAATTCATAAGTAAAAGTTTTGTGATGTTCATAGGTAATTATTATTATGTCATTATTCAACGTGATCTAAACTGTGACGCTGGCACGGGTAGCACAGCTGGCAGATGTTACAAAACACTAATCTACCTTCTATTTTTTATCTCCATCCATTCCAAACTCAAATATAAAATAAGTAGGTATTAGGTTAGATAGATAAATCATAAACGTCACCCCTAACTACGTAATAAATGGAGGCTAATTTCTCATAAAAATAGATAGCTATTTATTTAATATGAGGATGTCAGTGGAGACAGTGTGGTATATGTTTGCGGGGTCGCACTCACGCTTGACAAACACGGGGTCGGGCGTCGTCCGCGCTAATGTGCCGCTGCTTCCGACGTGCGAGCGGCGGCCTGTCACTCGCGGCGCCGGGTGGCGGGCCTAGCGAGCCACGATAAACATACCCAGTGAAGAGCATACAACATATATACGAACTAAGTTTGATGTAAGTAAGGTAGCGCCAAACACATCACTAGCTTGAGAAGCTCCAACTGTAGGTGTAGGTAAGGTGTTAGGCTATTGTAAACGACTTCAAAAATTATACACTCACATAATCTCACGGTTATTTCCCACCAGAGTAAACAAAGACTATGGAATACCATTTGTTTCGATCCTGACATACTTCTCTTGCGTCATCCACATTCATCAGTCGTTTTAAATGCGCACGCCGTTTCAAAGTACATCCTACTGAACCTTTTCTAAGGAAATCCACAATTTGGTCAATGTATGTCTTTCAAGGTCAACTTCAAAAAATAGGAGTATCTTATTTGATTGGCATATATGTAATTATTATTGTTAGCTCATTTGACTTCACTGCTAAGCAAATGCCTTTCCCGTGTTCTTCGACATGTTATCTTGGTATAGGATTTTGACATGATTTTCTTGGTTTAATGAAGGTAATTTCTTAAGAGTTTCCACCCAGTAACCAATTTAAAACAACATACCTAAGGGTGAGGGTTGTTAAGGAGATTAAGTGTGTGAAGAGAATTGGCTGAATGAGGAAAACATGACAGGACTCTTGGACGTGCCCTCATATAAACCACAACTTGCCTTAACGCGTGATAGTATGTCATATCTCACCGTCTGTATAGTTTTGCTTTTTTGAAGCTAAGGGCTTATTCCTTGCACTGCATCACTGCGACCAATAAGATCCATTGCCATCACGACCTTATGCAACAGTTCACCTCTAACCCCACACTATCTATGTAGTGTATTTGCTTAGGGTGAGATATTTGAGCGTCTCTGGAGTCATTAAGGTAGGGTTGGTACTCACACAACGCTTACTTAAAGTAGTACTCTTACTATTCATGGTTCCAACGTATGACAAAAGTTCCAGCAAGCTTCAACCTGTGTCATCATTCGCGCCTTCAAAATTGCACAGTAAAACAATCTCAGAATGATTTACTAAAGTGTGCAGTTTTCCAGGAGGTTGGCAACCCTGACAGCCGGAGTCACGGGAAATGGCCGTCAGCGACGGGGTAAATATTTTCCGACAGACGACACGCCACGCCGCGCCACGCCACGCGCGACGCGCATTGGGAAAGTTGGAAGACGATGGTAAATACTGCATTAAAGTGTTATTTACTGTGGTACATTCTTAACGGCATATTTGAATTCTTTAGCCGTATGCTCAACACAACACGTGCCCTTATCCTTTGGGAAAGAGAGCCAATTTTAATTTGCAGACATTCTTGGGGACCGTTCAAGAGAATAATTATGTAGCAGGTTGAAGTTTTCAACAATAAGTGATCAATGTCAAATTCTTTAACCTGATTCAAAAGCCTAACCTATATGTCAATGTGTTAAGGCTATGAGGTGTTAAAATGCAATAACGCAGCGTCATTAAAAACCACAGAAGCTCTAGAGCTATTGATGGTCGCACTGGTCTACAGGATGACATTTTTGGAGTGAAGTGCACATTGAGTCCGTGAATGCAATTTCCTTGGACTTTTCAAAGCTGAGAACCGGAATTGCAGCGGATGCTTCAATTATTTTATTTTCCAGAAATAAACAGAAATTCTGTTGCAAAGCTGGCGAAAGCTGTGAACAAAGAGTCTTGGAAGAAAAAATACAAAACTTCAACATTCAAGTTTGTACACCTATAAGATATAATCAGGGTACTTATATGTACCCACACTTCATACAGATATACATAAGTGAGTAGGGCATTAACTCAATGCCTAATGGGATAGGTAGGGACACAAGGAATCAGAAGATAACTCACTACCACTTTTGGTTCGAAGATGTATATAAGTACATAATTAATGGTGACAGGTGATCAGCCCTCCCCCATATAAGTCCACGTCCGTCATATTGTTAGAAATCCCTTTGTTGATTTTTACAACGCGCTCGGGGTGACAAGCAGCGTTCAGCCGCTTGTCATCGTTGTGTGTTTTAGTTCGCTCCCAGTCCAGCGTAGAAGCTTAGCGTGATAGACAATAATAGCGTTATGCAAGAGGGACTGTTCGTACAAACACGTATCGCTCACTCTGTTACGATGAGGTTGCACAGTTTATTGAACTGCTTAAAGCCTCCGAACACTTCGTACGGAACCATTTATCATCGCCTTCAGCCCAGACAAAGAAAATAATTCTCGGAAGGAAAACGGACACGGGCAAACTCCTCACAATGTGCTGCCTGTCCTGTGACCCACATCGCCTGTGGAGTGAGAGGCTTCTTCTTCGGTGCAGGTTAAGAGGTCAATGACCGATGTCACCAGCCGCCAGGATGCCTAAAAGCATTTCAGACTATTTATCGGGTTTTACAGGGTAGTATGCAATGTGTATTGTACTCTCTTCATAGTAATTTGTAAGTTTCATTATGTTTCTGTTATGTTCCATACATGATGCCCCTAAAAAGTAAGAATAGTCTCACAGACCATTTTGGACAATATCCTCGAATCGAACTTGTGAGCCAAACTTCCAAACCACCAGACCATGGAGGCTCCCACCGCCGACAATGCGTGAGGGGCGCTCGTCGCCGCGCGCGCTCTGCTCCCAATGCTCGCTAATTCAATGCGTCATGATTTATGAATCGCGTGCTCTCCACTCGGAATGCTCCGGAATTTCTAGCAGACTACACACGAAACATCATGCCGCCGTGTATTGATTACCTCGCTAGTAAATATCACGGTTCATTACCGCAGCGCTAATACGGCACCTACCCTGCCTCGCACGAATTGAATATGTTGCGGAGAAATTGCGAGAAGCTAACGTCTTATACGAGCACATAAGTCCAAATATCGCGTCGTAAAACTTGCAATTGTGCATAGGAATTGCACCTTAGCTTAGGTCACATATCACTGGAACGACGCCGCGACCAGGAGACCAGCACCAAGGAGGAGGACGGTAAATCGTGGTCGGCCGATACTTTACCCCGATGTTTAGTGTCCATAACTCGCTTGGCCCGGCTAATCCCCGGGATTGCCGCCCGCGCGCCAATGAATGGCTGCTACCAGCGTGAATTACAACCCGGCTTCGATTTGAGCCCGACAAAGAGGTAATTGCTCATAAGTTTCCGATGAAAAATGTCTGTGTTTGTGAGTGTAACGGACGATTTATTGCTGTTATAAGACTGCAATAAACGATCGGACAGCCATTGCGATTGCGATAGATCTTGCGCTACACAAAAACCAAACTGATTTATTAATTCGAAGGAAGTTGAATTCCGTACTTTTAGCCTAATTCTAATGAGAAATATGCGTCATCTTTGTATGATGTCTGTATGTTATTAAAGAAACAACTATAAAATATAATTTTGTCAATACGCAGTTATTCCTGATATTTGAAAATGCAGGCGATTATCTCGTGTTGCTACATAGCCCGGCCGACGCCCGCCCCCTGGCCTGGCCGACCCTATTTGCGCCGGAGGGGACGGTGACCACGACTTATCGCCTAACTCGGGAAACTATTTGATCACCTCTATCACCTATTTAAAAGGGGTCACTTTCGATCCCGAACCGCCATTATTTATGATTATCCCACTGCAAGCGTCGCGTATATACGTAAAATATCGTTATAGGTAGGGAAAGCCTGTAATGAAGAAAATATTTATTGAAAATGTTTCTTCATTTATTTTCGACAGTATTAATGCTTTTATATGGATTGTATTTATAATTAATCGGGATTAAATAATAAAATATTATTATATGTATATTCGAAGAATAATAAATTGAGTCTTTTTAACGAGATATTTCACTTTAAGCATTACCTTTGTTCGTGTAGTTGAATCAGTTCGAATTTTAATTCGAGGAAATCGTTTACGTCAATTCTTCCATATTCTTCTAAGACGTATTGAGTTATTGCCGTCTATATTCTTTGTAACGGAAAACGGATTAAGTTATTGCCGGGTGAGGCCCTTTGAACGGCACAATAAAACTAGCTCGTTTAAAAGCTAAATACCGCCGCAGTGTGCCGTAAATACTTCGGCACAAAGAGCTCTCTCTCTTTCAACACTTTTTTCGCGATCCGAATAAGACATTACGGGAATAAATGGTTTCCTTTGAAGTCGACGCCGGCCCGACGCCGACCATGTATCACCCACTATACTTAGTTCCACTACCACGCCACAGTCTAGCTGCATCCCCTGCTACACCACTGATATGCTGCGACTCTTACTGCGCTGCAACAAACACTTCCACCAGCTACGTCAAGAGCAACACTATCAGACGACGGAAAACAAAAACAGTCGATAGTAAATACTCCGGTCGTGTATTTTTTCCCTCCTTAAAGTAATAAGAAGCGTAAAGTATAAACAGAGTGTTTGAGAATACTTTGTTCTCGATGTTTCCGTGTTTTTGTTTTGTCATAAACATAAAGTAAATATTTTAAAGAGAGCAAATGTTGCTTCCTTTCCTGGAACGTTTACGCTTAACCAGTTAACATATTTCTAGGAATCCTGGATCTTGATTCTTTGAGGTGATTGACCCTTTATAACCGGAGTGGTCAAATGTTCAGGATCGTAGGGCGATACTTTTTAGGATCCGCCCTTATTGGGACGTAGGCACGTAACTTAATCGTATTTACTACTAAGGGTTTGCATGGAGCGTCAACTCTGTGCAATTTTCAGTTTTTCAATTTGCAGTTCGTACTAGGGAAAATTTAAATATTTAAGTAGCCATTTTATCACTGCCTGCGTTAGACGTTCACCAACTCCAAATCCATCGGCATAAAAGTGGTGTTTGATCATGACGGCGTGAGGGTCGCGCGTCACTTGAAAATAGTACAGCGATGGCACTTAGCGGCGCATCACATTCACAACAAGCTAGCAGCAGCCCTGGGAGCATGCGGGGTGCGGTGCGGGCGGGTCAGGGGGGAGCAAGATTAATGGCGTGTCCCTCCCCCTCCCCCGCTCCCCTGCATCAATCACTTAGCCCTTTGATGTATTATTTACTCCGCGAAGTTATTTTTGTGTCTCTTCCAATGTTTTTGAAGGGAAAGCAAATATTTTTCAAGACCATCTGTCATCGCGCGCTAGGGGCGTCCGCCCAGACTTGATTTGACGGCGGTATTTGTTTACGTTCTCATGCAAATAATCATCCATCATTTCCTTACCTCGCCTTGATGGCGGCGCTGAAACATCATCGGGGGTTCTTTTCCATTAGCGAATGTTCCTCCGTTCGGAGGGACCCCATTTGCCGGATAATGCTTCATGTTGGTGTCGCCGGGCGCGCCTCCGGCTGTAGCCACACCGCACACTGACGATACCACGGCGCGGCGACTGTAATTCTTGGCCGAGACGACTACAACAGCGGACATGGATCGGCAGCGAATTCAATTAAATTATTCATCAGAAGGAAATTATTTTTTCCTTGTTATTGCCAAACCGATACGAAGCTTGGACAGGAAGCAGGAAGTCGAAGAAATTGTATAAGTGAGTACACCAATATTCTGGAAAACATCTATTCTTGTTATTAGTCTATTATAAATCATTATTATGTATTATTCACGTATTATGTATATAGTACTAAGTACATTGACATGTAAATGTGAACAAGTTTGAGTTCGAAGTTTTATGGAGGTGTTACAATATAGACCGTAGGAATTAATACGTGGAGGAAACTCAATATCATTTATACTTTAGTCTAGGGGTTTAAAAAGGCCACATTTGGCATTTGTGTGCATTGCGCACTTACTTTTATATGCGCAAATGTCAAATTGCAATATTGCTTTTTTAGATGAATTGCTTCGGTGTGGCCTTTTTAACCCCCAGTTTCAATAAATATTGTGTTGTATCTGGAGTTGAGAGAAGTCGTCGGCGACACGAGTCCACTGGGCGCCGGTTGTTGAGTCAAAGTGTTCGTTGACGTATCGCCGCGTCAGCTGACACTCGATATAACGCTCTTCTTCTACCATATGGGTTTTGAGGTGGATAACCAACCTCAGCAACCCTGTCCGGGTTATTATTGAGCAGCCAAAGATCTTACATCAGTCAGAAGTAACCGGGACCAAATACTTTACGTGCCTTCCGAAGCACGGATCATTTTAGTTCCGGAAAATCGAGTGATCAGCCTGTAATGTCCTAACCAAACTTAAGGATCACAAAGTGATTTTTGTGACATGTCGCTACCGAGATTCTAACCCGGGACCTCCGGATCGTGTGCGCTACGCTGAACCACTGGGCCGCGGAAGCCGCATGCAACGACATAAAGTACTCTGTGGTATAACGCCATTCCTTTTAATCAGGTTAAAGTACAATACACCGGCCAGCGATCATTAACCTCGTATATAAACAAATACACTGCTCAAATCATCTCCCTACCATTATCCCGTTTTTCAAAGGGTCCGCTTACCTAATCTGAAGATTTGACAGGTCCGGTTTTTTACAGAAGCGTCTGCCTGTCTGACCTTCCAACCCGCGAAGGGAAAACCAACCCAATACAGCTTAGGTCACATATCTCCGAAATTTCTTGGGAATGGTTGGAGTGGGTTTTCTCACGATATTTTCCTTCACCGCTGAACACGTGATTATCATTTATGACCCAAACATGAATTCAAACTCAGTTCTAAAGAGGTTTCATGTTGAGTGTTACCAAAATAAAACTAGGAAATATCTGGAAGATAGATATCGACACCATTGCGTGCACAAATAACTATATGTGAAGAATGTAGCAGTACAGCGTGTGCCGTCAGCAATGTCCGCATAATGCGGCGGTTGTGTTCCACGAATTAGCATCGCAAGCGTTGTCCCGCCGGCGGCCGTGTCCCGGAATCAGATTAGCGGAGGCGTGCGGTCACCCCGAGTGCCCCCAGATAACGGCTATCTTGTTTACTGCGCGCTGCTTTAAGATAACAAACTCCACTACATTTCCCCGTCCTAGGTGAAAATGTGGACAACGTAATACGGACGTGTCCCGCTCAAATTGTGTTTCATGTGTAATAGAAGTGTCTGGAACTCAACGAACGCTCTGAACAAAATGGAACTCCCCGAGGCGTTTAGTGAAAAAACTTATTTTGTAACTCCGAGAAGACTTTCGGCGAATTGCATAAATGCTTTAGGAATTCTAACTAAGTTAAAGGAACATCGGTAATTGAAGTTGCCAGGAGCAGCGGGCGACCTTTGAAACCTCGGCGCGGCGGGGCGGGCGGCCAGCGGCGCGATGCCGCGACGCGCACGGTTTAGTATTCCCGCGGCGGCCACACGGCGCTAAACTTGATAACTCGCTCAGGAAAGTGAAAACAGCTCACTCGGAAGGTCCACGACTTGAGCACTTAGGAGTAAGTGAGGAAGAGACGTCTCAAACTGGAGAGTATATTATTTGCAGATCACGTTGTGCAGGCCGCGGGCGGCGGCGGCTGGCATGGAGCCAGCGCGATTGAATGCGAACATTTCAATCTATCAGCTGCTGTGCTGTATCTGCGGGAGCCGGGATGAAGTAGGGGGTGGCGGACGGGGGGGGGGCGGGTTGCGCCGACCGCAGCCAGGAGGGGACCGTCGCGTCGCCGATATCAAATCGCAGCGACTTTTCAATGTCACTAACAACGGAAAGAAAAATTGCTTAAGTTTTTCACCTAACCCTAAAATATGTGCATTTTGGCATCTAAAGTCTTGTAAAGTCTCCAGCAGATTCCTATTATAACTAGTTTAGTCAAATATTTTGGTAAACTCGTTTGTATGTTGATAAATTGGCCGACACCTATATAACAAAAAGCCAAATACCGAATTCAAAAGCGACACAAAATAAACGTTTGTATAAAGGATTGCAGAGGATTTTGGTGAAAGCAATATGAATTTTTCATATATGGTGGAGCCCTTTCATCCGAATGCGAGCTAATTCCTTAATCCGTGGAGACAAACTGGTAATTTGTCGTGTCGCCGGCGCGTGGCGCGGCGCATACCGCCCTCGTGCCGCCCGTGGCCGGCGTGGGGCACCCGCGCCCCACGCCCCGCGCCCCGCCTGCCCTCAGTATATTCATACAACCTACAGACGGCAGTAAAGTACCAGAATGACCGGAAATACAGGCTGTTCCCGGCACAAGATGTCGCAAAAAAGGTTTGTTACGTAAAAAATGGCGCAAATTGTCGAAATCTACGACGAAAAGGAACGCTTGAATCCGTTTCGAATACAACGAAATTGCTTCCGCGTGGTTCAGGGAATATTCTGTTTTGTAACATTACTTGTTTTTTGTAACTTACGATTACAAAAAATATCAGAAAATTAACTAAGTGCGTAATGTCAACAAACGTCATAGCGTAATGTTGGTTCTGCAATGAATCGCTTTAATGTGGCCATTTTACTCCTCTACGCCATTTCTAATCTAAATATTAACATTGAACTGTACCCTCAATACTTAATACTAAGAAGAGCTTGCGGCGCGATCCTAAAATTCAACATAACATGAAGTAAAATTCCTAGCACGAAACCAATTGTCCAGAATTTAGGCCGGAGCCATATTTTAGTGATGTAAGCACGCAAGAATGCTTGAACACTGCTGAAACAGAACAGTAGACTCACTCCACACTAGTGGATCAGTAGCGTGAGCATACCAATACGAGTACATTGTGCTACCCGCACGCCAAACTTCAGACATTCTTCTTTAGAACGCGAGTTCAAATTCAAAATCGAAAATACGCCCTGCATGTTTAACGGTTAGCGCGTTCGGCTAAAAATCTAGTTACCCTGGGTACGTATAGTAGTTATTACACCCACTCTTCGCTAACTATGTTTCAAAAGCTTAAAAACCCCGTGACATCAATTATCTACGACCCAAACATGAAGATATTGATTCAGATTTAGATTTATACTCAGCTATTATAATACTACATAGCTGGCAAGGACTGTACACTTATGCCTACCCTCTCGGGGATGCAGACGTGTTGCTATATTATGTTTTTAAGTACATGAGCGATGGCAGGGGGCTTTGACGGGGGACATATACTCCAGACGCAATGCTAAGATCGATTATAGACCCACGTGACTGAAGAAGAAGTATTTTCAGAGCTTGGATAGCGTACGCTTGAATGTATGCGCTATCTAAACGCATGAAAACACGCTATCTGGCCCACTGTACTTGCTACGCATGTGCGCAGCTATGGTCGGCCCTCCGTACAAATATATAAATATCCAGCATTATGAACAATGTAGGTAGTGGTGTACAGCTGTGCAGGTGCGTGGGTCGCAGGTGAGCAGCGGGTGCTTCACAAGTAACGTGAAGTAAAACAAATTATTATATACAACACGTTTGTTGGGAAACTGTGCGCGAATTTCAGGTTTAACAGAGTTATGTCGCGTGTTGAGCGAGAAAGAAATATTTATACTTAATAAGATCTAATTATTATTATCTGTGACATATAAAAACGTCCCCGCTCAAGATCTAAAGCACTGAATTTTACTTTGTGAGTTAGAATTCATGTTTGATATATAATTGATATCGTGTGGTTTCCAGGATGTGTGCCTGGTTAATGGCAATAAGGCCCCTATTACATGGGACTTGAACATAGCTGGCGAGGTGTGGACCTCTGCCAACCCCTTATAGGCGTGTCAATACATAATCATCTAATGTACAATCGAAATTCCCTAACAGAGGAGACAAATTGAAAATATGAAATCTTGCTACTACAACAGTTATAATCTGGCGTATGAAGTAACAAGAGTTTTAAAATTGCAAAATTAACAAATATAACTATCAGACACGTTATTCAAAATTGGATCTTTCAGTTTGAATGAAACTTCTTTATAATCAAACCAAAATTTTACATTGAGCAATATTATTTCAGCCATAGAGTTCATTGTCTGCACGCAGTGTGTGTACGTAGTAGGCACGGTGGTGGTCGTACACAGATATTATATTGAATAGATAACGCATGTTTATGTACCAATTGTACCTGATGTTTGTCAATAAGCGGATGAAGCTATATTTTTGTACCGCTGCAACTAGCGACCTCTTGCAGCGAAGGCATTTTAACAATGAAGTTAAGATTAAAAAAAATATATTTGTCGTAACAGTGGGTCGGTCGTAACATCATCATCAGAATGGAGGGTGGGCGTTAGAAGACAATAATGGCCGTCATCAGTATCACAATCATTTTATTTACTTCCACATAGTTTTTGTATCACGATTAAATAAAGTCACAGCATAAGGTACACACTCACGGCAACGTCACGGTATTCGTAACGGATACACAGTCTCTCGTTATCTAGCGCGCATAAGGACGTTAGCGCGAAGGGGCCCTCCACCACCCATGGTTCTTACATTCAGACCGAATCATCGGGACATGTGAACGTACTTGCTAGATGCTCTTTTCCGATCACACTTTCTTGACGTCCCTACAAGTTATAGGTGAGCGACTATAGCACTCCACGTTCCGATCGTAATTATTCGACACGTCCGTTCACGACGAAGGTTCGCGGTAGACTGCCCGACTAGAACGGCAGTGCACGTCCGCTCGACACGACGACTCTGTAGTGACTCCCCGACTTCACGCAGCTCTGGCCGTACGCCACCTTTCGTCGGAGCGTTGCAACTTCATAACGGAAGTGATGTAACTTCATTTTATTTTCCGATTTGATCAATTTCTCTTCTTAATTCATAACTAACGCCGACATATTGAAAATTACAAGTGCCCAACAGGCGGCCTTATTGCTCATGTATATAAGTATCCTAACTATTTATTGAAAAACGGGATCGGAAATGTTGTTATAACCAAGAGAGCTGCATGTTCGGTAACATGAACTACGGTAGAAACAGGCACAACGGCTGCCTTAGTGTTTTATCGTACTGATGACGAATAAAAGTATTTTCTTGATGAAAATACTTTCTTTGAAAGTGCGACCTGGGAGCACCCTCCAGCATCCTGTCGCTTCTAGATCCTTGGCGGGTGGTGAGCCGTCCACCGCGCACCGTCGCTCGCCGTGTTTGCCTGCCATCTGAATATTTGATTTGCACAATTTATTTCACCGAGTGAATGGTTAATGTCTCTGTGCCTTGTAACTGTGTTACTCATAATGAACCATTGTGTTCTCTGATCAAATTGCTTGCATTTATAAGCCACGTTTGGCATATTTACGCGAATAAATACTTAAAGGATAATACAATATTTTTGTTCACAACAACAGGACCAGGACTGATCGTCGTAGAGATCCTTGGGGGAGGCTTATGCCCAGCAGTGGGCGTCGTACGGCTGATGATGATGATGATTGTTCACAAGAGATTTCTAACTAAGTACTGGACGTTTTATGCTATTGTGTTGTTAGGGACGAGAAATAGAACTTTTTTTTTCTTTAAACATTCACAGTAACACTTTATTTGTATGAAGCTATATTTTTAGAAACCACATGAGTAATATAGCTATAATGTATATACATCCCATCACTTTTATCCTGTTTATTTCGGAATCCGCTTACCTAACCTCAAATAATCTTACAACTTTGGATAATATACTTAGCTATTTTTTAATATTTACTTGTTTAAAGCGGCTGTTTGTTTAAATATTCAGTCATTTAGTATTAATAAATGCGTATAAATAGGTAATTGCGTTTAAAATTGACAGCTATAGAATCATTATCGTTTGAAGACTAACTCAGAGGTCGAACCATCAAAATAATCACAAATAACACAAGAGAAGCAGTCACCTCACGATAGACAGTACCACTGACCTCTGAAACTTCCTAATAGTTGGATATTATAAGTATTGTGCCGGTGTAATCACTTCCCAACAGTTCCGGAACTGTCCTGACCTTCGACAATCGAGACATCTCTTTGTTTCGAGTTCGGCTAATAAATCGATGTAAGTGGACAACAACGGGTTATTTACCCTTGAAATATTATTGTAATATACACGAGTTGCTACTTAGTTTTGTAAAGCGACATCAATTTCCTAAAAGTACACTTAGAAATCTAGTGTCATTATAGCCAAGCTAATAAATTATTTGCTCAAGAAATCAGGGAGGATTAATGTACCGTTGAAGGGTTATATCTACCATCTTATTATTAGTTATTACGCGTACTTACATAGTAAACAAAACAAGGGTCTTTTTATCAATTAGGGTCACGCAACTTTTAATATAAGTGCCTCAGGTTGGAATACTCTAGTTTCTCCGACCTTGTAGGTCATTTGACGGACTGAAGTACTTCTCAAAATTCATAAGTTTCTCAAGCAGACTATATATGGAGATATCTTAGCTGCCCCATACTAGTAGTACGGAGTAAATCTATAATACAAACATAAGGGAACGTTTACGTATGTGCCGAGTGTTTATGAGGGTAGAGGGCCGGAGGGACGCGTTATTAAACATGGGCATCGGGACGGGAACGTAAATATTATGAATGTGCCTCGAGATTGAGAGGGTGTGCAGCCTGCAGAGGGGTTGTGGGAGTCAAGGTGAAGGGCGCAGCAAAGATTATATTTCATTCTTCTATTGAATATGTCTAACGACGCTTTATATTAAAAACGATGCTATTAGTATGAGGTTATCAAAGGGTTTATCTTTGTACTTAGGTCTTTATTATAATTCCTTTAAAAAAATACTGTTGTCGTTTGTTCTAGCAACAACTTAGTTTACTATTATATACATAATTGACCCAAAACGTAAATTAAATAAACTACATAGCTGTCTTTGAGATTTTCCTTGAAACAAGATCTGACTGAGGCATGCATTGCATTTCATGCATTGCATACTTATGGCATCTCATATATCGTTGAGCAACCTGTAGCCGGTAACGAGGGACGCGGGGCAGCAGGACACCCGATATTCTCCGCTGCGCTACAACGCAGCAATGGCGCTGGCCGGAGTTGAGATAACGAGTTAATCTGTTGCTAACGCGGTAACTATTGACACGTGACTGCGGGTCGTACAGGACGCGCGCGACACGCGGAGGGATGCAACTCGCGGCACGAGGTGATAACTTAGCCACCCACTCGGTGCGCCGCTGACTACAAACACCAATCAGGCTATCTGACACGCACACCGGCAGTATTTAAAAAACCTGTAGTTTTTGTGACCACTGAATTGATGTACGTTACAAGATGTCAATTGTCATTACATAAACATAACATAAACTGCCTATATACGTCCCACTGCTGAGCACAGGCCTCCCCTCAATCAACCGGAGGGGATATGGAGCATACTCCACCACGCTGCTCCACTGAGGTGTTTTTACGGCTAATGGCCGGGACCAACGGCTTAACGTGCCCTCCGAAGCACGGAATCATCTTACTTTTTCGGACAATCAGGTGATTCAAGCCTGAAAAGTCCAATTGTCATTATTGCTAGTTAATAAAAATTTACGTTTTGCCGCTTGCAAAATACTGACAGAATAATAATTAAACACTCGGTTGCACATATATTCACACTCGTGAAAATCGGTAAAAGCAATCTCCTCCAGACAACCTTCGGCAGAGCGTATTGTATTTCAGATTTTTTTCAGTTCCACAGCATTATCTTTCCTCTCGCAGTAGTTGAACAAACATGTTTTTAAATATTTAATAATATTTATATTTTGTAATTTCTGTAAGTATTATTATGTAACCCGTCTACAAAATTATGATTTAGTAATGGAAACCCGACCGAGGGACCTTGAATTGACACCTTCTGGGTTTGACACGCCATTGCCACCCAAGCCACGGGTACAAGGAGTGTTGTTTATAGCTATAGGGATATATATTTCATTATGGTACTTGCCCGGGTTTACTGAGTCAAGTATTACCACACAAAAACATTTTCAAGTAAAATGTCGCCAAGACAATATCATATCGATCGCAATGTCAAAAAGTTATCAGATCTCATGTAGAGCCAAGCTTCTAACTCTACACAGGCTGACGATACAAACCCAAAGTTTACAAACTCCACTCACTAGGCAAAATATGAGCCTTCGCGTTTTGTTACTACAAGAACTATATAACAGAATAAAGAATAAACAGTCGATAAATTTAATACCTTACGCCAGTAATAGCGGTAGTGAAATCGTTAGCGCGATATGTATCGAGGGTTTTGCCCAAAAGACGAGTATGCCATCTACGCAAATAAACGTCTCTACTTCACAAATCATATTCACTCAGTAAGAAAAAGAAAATACCTACATCCTGTTTTACAAATTGGATTAGATAATACTCCAATGTCGCTATATTATTGATGACGGGACGCGTAAGCTGAATGCTGCATAATGTAACTGCCACTGATGTTAACCCGTCGTCATCTTGACGTTACAACTGTTATTTTTCGTCAGACATGAATAATGATGCCAAGTACGTGTCGTACGGGGGCAGCCTCCGTGCTGCACGGCTCGTGTGCGCCGGCGCGGCCGCGGCGGCGCCCTCCCTTTGATATTCTATGCGAGGCAAATTTAGTTCCGCGCGCGAATTCGTTTGTTAGCACACCACATTATTTAGCTTACTAAAACTAAGTGCAGCGTTCTAGCTATTTTCATATTCCGTTGAATTAGTTTACTTAACTGAAACGTTTTCATGGCGCTAGGTATATTCATATTAATTAAATTTAAGGCAATTGCGTTAGCTATTACGGTTTCTCTTATATTGGATTTATTTTAGAAATTATAGGTAAGAACATACTTAATAATTAAAATTGCCAGTATTGAGAATCCCTTGAAATTAAATATAATTCGATTACCTAGTAATTGTGAGCGTCGCGTCGGTGAGCTGGAGGAGGGACAGGGCAATTGGCAGCAACACGTATCACATGTGACGCCGTGACGTCATGACGCGGCGTCTTGACGCGCGCGACACGGCGGCGGACGTCGTGCGGCGGGTACGTCCGACCACCGGATATGAATTATTATCGCGGTCGATCAACGCAGGCTTAGTGTAATTGAATGCAACGCTCCGGCGGCCATTGTCCGGCGACCACAACTACTGTTGCCGGGCTAATTACTGGAACATTCACTAACGAAACAATTACAATTCTAGCAATAATCACAATTTTGGTTTCAATAGAAGATTCTCAGTTTCCGAGTGTAGATAATATTGTATTGTTACGTCGTTACAGGTTACGAGCGCTCATGTACAAACATGCAAAAATGTTTGCGTTCACAACAAAAGCTTCCCCGTAATATTGTTTTGCAATACGATATCCTATTCATAAAAAGGAAAACCAATTTGCCGTTTACACTCCACCCTCGCAGTCTCACTGGCTGCGCTCATCCCGCGCCGCGCGCCGCACGGACCCTTAACAATTTAGACGGTTGCCGAAACTCACCGACGATATCGCATTTTATGTAATACAACATTGCGCAGCGCGGTAAAATTTTTAGGATAATATAAAGTTCTGAGCTTACATTTTCGAAATGCGTCGAGTGCCCGATAAAGCGTCACTTTCAGGCTACACTTTGCAAACTCTTAGCAAAAGGAAATTCCCGGCTATTCACGGCGAGTCGGTGCCGAGAGGAAATTTTTCGCTTAGTCATTTGGCGGTGCAGGCGGACAGCGGGGCGGGGAGCGGAGCGGGGAGCGGATATCTATGTATAGACTGGCAGCGGATATCGTGTAGCGTACTGTACGGTACGACAGGTGTTTAAGATGTCGCATAAACACTCTCATGACCTTCCATACAGAAGTGATCACTTAGACTTGCTTGAGAAGATGAGCACCGTGATGCATACAATATTACAACTTTTATTTTCCTTTTATTCACTATACAAGTTTAGAACACAGACATCTGAATAGGTAATAGAGATATTTGGTAATAACTTACATCGTAATGTTTTTATTTCAATGTAAATCATCAGTGTGTCTGTAAGTAGGTAAGCAATTTAATGCACGATTTAAACTAAAATGTCTCTTAGCGTAGAATATAAAGCAACACTCGCCCGGCTGTATAAGACGGTGTTGAAAGCATGTTATCTCGGCGCTAACCGCGCCGCGGCGCGTCACCTGGCGTCCATCGAGATGAAGCGATCACCCGGCCACGCCTGCGCCCGCAGGCTGCGCGCGGCGTGCGGCGCAGCCCGCATGCGGACACGAGCACACCGCCGCCCGCGCCGGCCGCACGCCCCAGCCTTATTGAATGCGAGCGACACTGGCGGAAGTGTACCTACTGCCAGCGGAATTCCCTATCATATCACAACTTGATATCATTGGAGCGAGCGCTGTTTTTATAATATTTTATAAAAAAAGATGAAATTGATTTCACATGACATCTAAGGCTGACACATCCATCATTCTTATAAATCAGTCTTTGATGACTTTCGATCTACCCACCCCTTTAAGTAAAACGCGAACTTAATGTAATTATGTGCTAATTGTACGTGTAGGGATATCAATCCATCCATCGATCTGATTAATCAGGTTCAAAGAAGCTTGTTCTAAACGCTGTTAAACTGCACAATTTAATGAAGATACTTTAGCATGTTTTGATCATCCATTTGGTTGGAGCTAATAAAATTTGCAAGCCCTTGAAGCGCGCGGTATTGGCTGATCTAATTCAAGACTCGAGAAAAAATGCATTACGTCCTCAAAGGGATATGCTCCTTTGAAGTGTCTCTTATGTTAGTCGCAGTTAATTGAAAACCAACGCAGCAGGAACTAGCTCCATTGTGGAGTACTGTGGAGTATATTGGCACAGATTACCTGGCAGCTCGTTAGGAATACTCCATTGTTACGATACCTTTCTGAATGTATCGAGGCACTGATCAAAGACTCCAAGATCCTGCCCCAGGTAATAAAGATAGATTTGTTTGATAATAATAATTCTAACAATTAGAATTATCCAGATTTAGATATCAATCAAAAGGTTTCTTTATTGAAACGGAAATGGGTTGTCGTAACTCATTTTTCAGTAATAAACATTAAGTACTTAACCTTGACAGATAAAAATGATTTTTTTAAGTGTCTACTTTTGAATGTTCCAAACTGTGATTATTCATTTTGATACTATAACGTTGTATATCAATGCTATAAAGATTTCAACACATACGAAATAAGAAGCCGAAGCTTCTTAACTTTCTTCTAATTTGCCAGAGATCCGATTTTGATGTATTTTTTCTTTTGTATGGGTTTTTATATCATTTAAAATCGGAAACATATTGAGTGGGACAAATAAACTTTTCAATCACCCATCCTTATGAAGCTATCCTTAGGATGTCACTAACATATCGCGGTGCTAGTGACATCGTAACGTAGTCTCCACGTTTACATAAACCGAAAATAATACCAACATGTAATTGTTGCTCTATAATATACAAACAAGTGTCAAGCTTGATATAATTGTAAACTAATAATAATAAATAATAATAAAAAAGTTTATTTAGGTAAAAATAGCTAAAGCTATTTCCTACTTATCAACTAAGATTAGTTTGTACATACCTACTTAAATTAATTACTAACTGTGCTAGACGTATGGACTAGATGGCCAACCTGAAGTTGACCAAGGCCCATGAACGCCCTACACCGAGGGGGTGCTGGTCGCCGCAACAGGGAAATAAAAATGCTTCTTACAAATCTTGAAACTAATGAGGAGCGAGGCACCGCAGGAGAGCCCGGAGACGTCGAGTATGCGCGCGCGATAGGAACCAACTGACACGATTGCTTGGAAATGACTTCCTTTTATACAAATGACGTACCTATTCCACTCCTGGGTGTGCCTCACTTCTCCGATTCTTTATTTTCACTATAAGTTAGACACATTTTCTCTTATAATTATTTTTCTTATAAGAATAGGCAAGCAAAAACTATATTAATTCAATGATCCTAATCTTTTCTAATCTATATACATCATAAATAGCGTTTCTCTTTAAAATTATTTCAGTAATCTAGAATTTTCATTGCTATTTGGGGCAAAGTCCCTTAAAAATGGATCATTTTTCCTATGTTTCTCTCTGGGTTAATAAAAAACATGAACAAAATAAGTTTTATTAGAAGGTACATACTTAAAACTACACGTAACAACATTATTTCAAGTGATAAAATATAAAAAACAATAATTATCAAACAAAAACCTTACAACTCTAAGTGAAAATGATACAAAAATAGCCCAAAAACAAAACTTAATCAAAATCATTTTCCTCCAATCACAAGTTCTATAGTCTGTCCTGCTCTTTAAGTCCTTTTTTATCACAATTCTTTGTCCTTATTTCGCATTGCGTCTCGCTCTAACACATACTAAATGAAGATATCAAGATTTCCTAACAAATTTTCACTTTTAATTGTTTATTCACATAAATTACACCATAATGTCTTTCACAAAAAATAATAAAAAGTCAATCATCGCGAACATTTCTCCCGCCGTGCAGAGTCCGGATTCGTCGGGGCTCTGCAGTCTTCTTCTGCGTGAGCGATCATTTTGGTAGCAATACCAACTTCTTAACCGGCCTTTTTAGAAGTCCACCGGCTGTGCGGACCTCTACTGTGCGTACGACGTTGTCAGCGCCCGGGTAGACTGCAACCACGAGGCCTCGCGGCCACGTGTTGCGCGGAAGCTGTCCATCTACTATCAGGACTGGGTCCCCGAGTTGTATGGAAGGACCCCGGCCATGTGGCTCCCGCCGGTATTGTAGCTCTGGCAAATATTCTTTTAGCCACCTCTTCCAAAATAGATCGGCTAAGTATTGAGCTCTCCTCCATTGTAGTTGATGGTCTATATCCTTTTCGGTGAAAGTCCCGGGCAGTGGGACACGAGCAGAACCACCCAACAGGAAGTGGTTAGGTGTGATAGCTTCGTCATCTGTGGCTTCTACCGACACATGCGTGAGAGGTCGGCTATTCACGGAGTACTCTACCTCACAGAGCAGAGTAGCGAGGACCTCTTCTCTCGGATGTCTCTCATGTAGGACGCTCAGCAGGGCAGTCTTCACGGTTCTTACTAGGCGCTCCCATGCACCCCCCATAAAGGGCGCAGAAGGCGTGATGAATCGCCACGTGATGGAGCGCTGCGACGCTTCATCTTGTAGCGCGCGTCGCAACTCTCGGTCGGCTCCGTGCATGTTGGTCCCATTGTCTGAGTGAATCTCAGACGGACAGCCTCGCCTCGCTATCATCCTCCGCAAAGCGAGGATCGCGGAGTCGGCGCTCAGGCTGGCGGCGACCTCGAGGTGGACTGCCCGAGTGGTCAGGCAGGTGAAAAGCGCTACATAGCGTTTTTGGTGTTGGCGGCCCACTGTAACAGATAACGGTCCAAAGTAATCGAGGCCCGTAAAAGTAAACGGACGTTGATGATGAGCAAGTCTCGTTCTCGGATGATTTCCAGTCGCAGGCACTGGAGGTGTCGCTCTCCTAATACGACACATTAAACAGCTCTTCACAATAGACCTCGTTGTCGTGCGTAGCTTGATGACCCAATAATGCTGACGTATCTCGTTTATGGTCATCTCCACTCCCCCGTGATGCAGAGAGCGATGTGTCCAATCTATATACAAACGAGTCACTCTATGATTCCCGTCTAACACAGGAGGGCTGCGGGTCGGTTCCGGTATATCTTCAGCCGCTGCTATTCTACTACGTATACATAAAAGTTTACCTCTCATCTCTATGGGTAACAAACGTAGTCGGCTATGTGAAGATACCGCCTTGTCGTCCTCTACGTCCCGCACTTCCTCAGGGAACGCTTCCTCCTGGCTGGCCCGTACCAACAAAGTCTCCGCTTGTTGAATAAACAAAGCATCTAAGGGCAGAAAATTTTTATCATTGTTATCATTAACATGTATAGGTCTCTGTTTCGAAACTCGACGTGCGCTTGTTTTCTTCCAATCAGGGTCTTGATCGCCTCTTTTCATAGTCCTTTTGTAGTGTGTTCTCTCAACTCGACAGAGCGCTAAGAATTGTAATACTCGAGCAGTGGCGCGCTGTAGCCTCTCCCACCGCGAAAAACGTGATGGGTCAGGAATCGCCTGGCTGGCTCTCGCCCTCTCTCTTACCTCGGTAAGTATCATGGTCCTCTCCTCACCGGTGATCTCGAGTTGTGGTGGCTTATCGTGAGGCCAGGTAGCCTCACCCTCTCGTAGAAAGTCAGGCCCGGTGAACCAGGGACTGGCTTGCGTGAAGGAGGGGGTTGTCTCTCGCGTGGCGATGTCTGCCACGTTGAGGCGACTCGGTACCCAACGCCACTCGTTCACTGCTGTATGCTCCTCGATGGCAGCGACTCTGTGAGCTACAAAAGGCTTATAAGATTTTGATCCTGATGTTATCCAAGTCAACACAGTCTTACTATCAGTCCAATAAGTTTTCGATTCTATTTCTATGTGATGTTCTTCTAAAACTGAGGCGGCAAGACGGCTTCCCAGTACAGCAGCTTGTAACTCGAGACGTGGGATGGACATTATCTTCACAGGTGCTACGCGTGCCTTCGCTAATACTAATGATAAATGTACCTCACCATCTGGGGTCGTTATCCTCCAATAAACTGCGGCAGCGTAGGCAACCTCACTTGCATCGACGAACGTGTGCATCTCGATCCTCACGGCGGT
This sequence comes from Pectinophora gossypiella, assembly GCF_024362695.1. Classification (NCBI taxonomy): domain Eukaryota; kingdom Metazoa; phylum Arthropoda; class Insecta; order Lepidoptera; family Gelechiidae; genus Pectinophora; species Pectinophora gossypiella. The sequence continues at coordinate 15,501,487 of NC_065414.1, read as the reverse complement.
GCTGTATCCCTTGTAGCACCGTGGTATAGTGAGGCGCAACACGTCTCGGAGATCATTCAGCCATCTGCTCCATCTCTCTGACAGGTCGTCGTCAAGGACTTCATCCCAGCCAGTTCCTCGTCTCCATGCCTCCTGTAAAACTAGCTTAGCTCTCACTGTTACAGGTGAGGCTAAGCCCAATGGATCAAAAAGAGACATAACAATTTTCAAAGCCTCTCGCTTCGTAGGGGATTTATTTTCCAATAGGACTGGTGAAACTCTAGCTAGATGTGGATTAAACTCTAGGTTGTCATTCTCCGGTCTCCATACTAAGCCGAGCACCTTCTCCATGCTCAAGCTTGGTCCTATATCGACAGTCTCCGTATGCTGTTCTCCTTTGACAGCTTGCAAAATCCTCTTCGAATTGGAATTCCATTTTCTTAATTCAAAGTGGCTTTCTCTATGTATATTACGAACCAATAAGGCAGTTTCAATCCCAATTTCTTCAGTGGGAAAACTATCCAAATAATCATCCATATAATGATGATTTTCTATCGCTGCTACCGCTTCAGGGTGTGTGTCCGCGTGCCTTTTCGCGTTCCAATTTTTCGCGAATATAGCTGTGCAGGGGGAGCTGGATGCACCAAAAATTAATGATGACATTCTATACTCACGTGGCGGCCCGTCGCGGTCGTTACCGCGCCACAAATATCTCAAGGCGTCACGATCCTCCTCCCTTATTTTCACCTGCATAAACATCTCAGCTATATCAGCTGTCACGGCTATCGGGTGGCGTCGGAACCTCATCAGGACACCGGGCAGCGACTGCAGTAAGTCTGGACCAGTAAGCAAATGATCATTAAGGCACACATTACGATATTTAGCGGCTGCGTCGTGTACTATTCTCACCTTACCGGGCTTGGCGGGGGTACGAACTTCGAAATGGGGCAAATACCAAGTACGTCCAGGTGTCGAGTTTTCCGGGGCAGGCTCAGCATATCCTTTCTCGATCAGTGCATTCATCTCCTCGTGGTATCTTACCTTCAAGTCTGGTTCCCTGTCTAATTTCTTCTCCACTGAGAGAAGACGACGGTAAGCATTCTCATAATTATTTGGCATAACAATATCATCACGGCGCCATAACAGCGACGTTTCAATGCGGCCGTCATCCCTCCGCTTAGTATTTTCATGGAGTAGCTTTTCTGCCCTCATCTCGGGGTCAGAAAGCGGTCGTTTCGGGTTGACCAACAGGGATTCCAATGAGAAGTATTGTTTTAATAGTTGATTAGCACAATCGTTATCATTATCATTATTGCAATAATTAACCTCGGTAATTCTATTCACATAATCAACTAACTGACCTAATGAGCGTGTCCTGGTCCCATGAAGCACCCATCCGAGTGGCGTTCGTGACGCAATTGGCCGTCCCTTTTTGCCAATTCGAATCTGATCAGCTATAAGCAGACTCCAGTTATCTTGCCCAATTAAAATGGTCGGCTTGGCGCCCTCATATATAATTTCATTTCTAAATTCTCTCAAGTGATCACAATCGACAATATCAATGGGACTAACGGCTTGTGGAGAAATATTCAGGCTATTCACTGTTCGAGCACTTAAAGTGATAGAGTAATTATTCATACCTGTTATTTCGATCTTTACTCGTTTTGATCTCGGTGTACTTATCCTGGTGTCACCAATCGCCTCGATGATGAGAGGCTCCTCGACGCCTTCAGCTCCAATCCTCTCAGCCATTTGACTTTCGATTAAAGTCACCGTTGACCCGTCGTCGAGAAGGGCGAGGGCGGACATCTCTCCCGCCGGTCCTTTGACACGCACTGGTAACACCTTCAGGTATGTACATGCCTTTGTTTCCGCACGAGCCGTAGTTACACATTCCGAATTTGTCTCCACTGTTATTGTTTTAATTCCTGATCGCGGGTTATGCAATAGTTTGTTATGTGTGCCACGGCATCCCTGTTCTCCGCACTGTTGTATTTTGCACGAATGTTTCCACTTTCGAACACGTAAACATTTGAAACACAGTTTATATTTTTTAGCGAGTTCCCATCTATTGTTTATATCGGAATTTTTAAAAACGTCACAACTTTGAACTAAATGAGATTTGTCACATACCGGGCACGTTAACACTGGTTTGTCCGTTTGTATCACTTGAGTATGAATTTTCTGAACTGCACGTTGTTTGAATTTATCGTTCATGTCCACTTGTTCCGGCGGCGCAAACTGACTACAATAATCCGCTTCTGTATCAATGAAGTTCGCGAAGCAAACTAAATCCGGTTCTTTCTTGTCCCGACTCGATTTCTCATACCATCTAAACTTCAGAATCGATGGTAACTTGTCGGTGACAACACGTACTAACTCCGGGTTGAACATATATTGTTCTTTTCCTAATGCCTGTAGTGTTGCCACACTGTTTCTTATCTTCCCCGCGAAGGCACATATTTCTCTTGGGGCTTCACTACAGCGCGGTAAACTTCTCAACTTTTCTATCTCTGAAATTGCGATTGCGTCGGGCCGGCCAAATCTTGTCTTCAATGTCTTCACCACTTCATCTGGCTTGGGATTCGCAATTAATAACGAATTCACTGCTTCGAGTGCTCTCCCTCTTAGACTTCTTCTGAGCCTTGCGATATTTTCTACTTCACTGTAGTAATTTCTTGATTCGTTGTAAGCAGCTTGATATGACAGCCATTCGTGGTGAGCCCCCGAAAATAACGGTAATTCGGATATATACCGCGGCGCGGGTGTTGATTGACCGGCGCGGGCAGCGAGGGCTATCGCCGATGCTAGCTCTGATATGTCTAGCTTTCTTCTTGATCTTCTTTCGTTTCGTTGTATTTCTTTTTTCTCTTTTTCTTCTTCAATGTTGATTAGTGGTGGCTCTTCTTCAATTGCAGTTTGTCCCTCATTCGGCGCCGATACAAGATTTCGCCCGTCATTCACGGGATCAGTCGTCTGAAGAGGGGCTCCTTCTATCAACTGCGACGGCGGTGGTGGGACCGACCGTTCTCGATTGGTTTCTTTCAGCCACGTATCAACATATTCTTCCCGTTCGGGAATTGTCGATCCTTCTGAATCGTCTTCATTTTCCGATTCTTCACGAGCTCTTCTTAAATTGAGTTCCGCAAGTTCCAATTTAATCTTCAATACTTCTTCACGAGCTCGTAGTATCGCTTTCTCACGTGACTTTATCGATCCGCCTACCGACGGGACCCTATGCGAGGGCGGGGGCGCGGGGAGCGGTTCCATACGCGACCGGTCGATGACGCGAGCGCGCGCACGAGCGCGCACCTGTGCAGTCTGCGCGGCGGACGACGAGAGACTGCCGAGCGCAGGCGACGCATCCCGGACACGCGACGGCGAACGCGGGGGGGCGTGGTACGTTATGTGGCGGAGCGTAGTCGGTGAAACGTATGCCGCGGTCGAAAGTTCTTGCTTCGGGTCTAACGTGGGCGCGATTGTAGGTACTGGTTCAGTTGGCTCCTTCGGTTCAGTTGCGATCGCGGACGCGGACGCGGATGTCGATGCGTGTAATATGTCTCGAACTTCTTCCGGGCCGCGCTCCTCTAATTTTCCTTTACTCCTTGTAATAGGCATCTTCAATAATCTCTATTTCCCTGCTGCAGCGGATCCGGCTCGAAGGACCAACAAATGTGCTGGACGTATGGACTAGATGGCCAACCTGAAGTTGACCAAGGCCCATGAACGCCCTACACCGAGGGGGTGCTGGTCGCCGCAACAGGGAAATAAAAATGCTTCTTACAAATCTTGAAACTAATGAGGAGCGAGGCACCGCAGGAGAGCCCGGAGACGTCGAGTATGCGCGCGCGATAGGAACCAACTGACACGATTGCTTGGAAATGACTTCCTTTTATACAAATGACGTACCTATTCCACTCCTGGGTGTGCCTCACTTCTCCGATTCTTTATTTTCACTATAAGTTAGACACATTTTCTCTTATAATTATTTTTCTTATAAGAATAGGCAAGCAAAAACTATATTAATTCAATGATCCTAATCTTTTCTAATCTATATACATCATAAATAGCGTTTCTCTTTAAAATTATTTCAGTAATCTAGAATTTTCATTGCTATTTGGGGCAAAGTCCCTTAAAAATGGATCATTTTTCCTATGTTTCTCTCTGGGTTAATAAAAAACATGAACAAAATAAGTTTTATTAGAAGGTACATACTTAAAACTACACGTAACAACATTATTTCAAGTGATAAAATATAAAAAACAATAATTATCAAACAAAAACCTTACAACTCTAAGTGAAAATGATACAAAAATAGCCCAAAAACAAAACTTAATCAAAATCATTTTCCTCCAATCACAAGTTCTATAGTCTGTCCTGCTCTTTAAGTCCTTTTTTATCACAATTCTTTGTCCTTATTTCGCATTGCGTCTCGCTCTAACACATACTAAATGAAGATATCAAGATTTCCTAACAAATTTTCACTTTTAATTGTTTATTCACATAAATTACACCATAATGTCTTTCACAAAAAATAATAAAAAGTCAATCATCGCGAACACTAACTACTTAAAGCAAACTAAATTCATATAATTTACATACCTAAAACTAAATTTATATAATCTACCTAATGCTAACTAAATTTATATAATTGAAAAATACTTCAATTTCTGCATAACTTACTTACCTATGAATACTTCATAAACTAGTATTATAGTTTAACAAATGTTTGTTTGTAACCAATAATATTTTCTTAATATTTACCTTAAGCAATTTTTAATTATTTCTAAGTAAGTACTTACCTTAACTATTTAAATTACTACCTATAAATATTATATAAAATAACAACTAGTAAAAAATAAAAATAATTCACAAATTAAGGGGGTTCGTAACGGCCTCCATGGTCCAGTACTTGAGCGTTGGGCTCACGATCCGGAGGCGACGGGTTCGAATCGGTGACATATCACAAAAATCACCTTGTAACCCCTACTTTGGTTAGAACATTACAGGCTGATTACCAGATTGTGCGAAAGTAGGATGATCCGCGCTTCAGAAGGCACGTTAAGCCGTTGGTCCCGGTTACTACTTACTGATGTAAGTATGTAGTCGTTACATGAGCCATGTCAGGGGCCTTTGGCAGCTCAGTCATAACCCTGACACCAGGGTTGATGACGTTGGTATTCCACCTCACAACCCACACGACAAGAAGAAGAAGAAGGTTGTTCGTAAAAGTTTAATGCAATACTTTAGTCGATATTCGTGTTTGAAGGTGCTCCTTTACCTAGAACACTCGCTTGTAACCCTTATGACGCGTGGTCGCACGACAGTTACGTCGCAATACAGGTTCGCTGCATACGAGCGGCTCTCCTGGCTTACCCACACACACGTAATGCTCGCATCTGTAACGTTACAATACAGACGAATACGTCACCTTTACTTGTATAAGGAATATTATGCGATGCGGGATAATACCGCTACTTACTTACTCCATAATTTCGCTGGCGTTTTTCTAAATACATGACTTGTTGTATTGACTATTAAGGTACTTGTAGAACCTTCGACTCGATTAAATAATTGCACCAGCACACTAACTACGTTAACATATACTTTCTAAAATTCCTCCACACGAGACGTAGTCCCTGCGAGTGTGTGAGGGGTGGGTGAGTGTGTGGAGGTCGGCGGCGGCGCGCGGCGCGCCGCTCCGGTGAACTGATGTCCCTCCCGGGACTCGCAGTCTGTCGCTGAACCAACTTCCAGCTTTTTTCCACTCTCATTACATATTTACGGCGACGCTTGTTAAAAACTTCCCAAAAGATTTTATAACTTCATGCTTTTTGGAGCTTGAAATGAAATTAGGTACAGTTCGTTAAATAACGCTAACATTATAAGACGAGATAATTGTCGGGCGCAGGCTGTCGCGCTATTTACTCGGATTGCTCGGACCGACCAGCGCTGGGCGGGGCGGGGCGGGGACGCGGGCTTAGTGTAATCATTTTGGTGTAACGCTTTAATTAGCACATCTGTTTCCGCATTAAGTTGCACTATCTCGAGACATATTCAGCGGCAGCGCCTTGGCGTGGTGTTGTCACAGGAGCACGACACTGACAGTTTAATTTCATACCCTGAGTTCGTATTATATGAAAATTATGACGTCATGAACATCCCAGCTCCGAGAGTCGCTAAAATTTCGCAGTATTATGTTTTCTAGACCGTTTCTGGATGGATTTGCAATCGTTGGAGCGCACACTCGGTCCGCACGAAGTGTCCCCCTGCATGGTGGGGGGGGGGGGGGGTGTATTCTGGCACGAGATGCCGCGTTGTTTATCTCTCCCGATTGTTTAGAGCGATCACAAAACTACAAAGCGTTGTTTGACGCCACGTCTTAACTTGTTTAAAAATCTTCAAAGCTTTGTAGCGCGGGCGGCGCAGGCTCGCACTAACTTTGTTTACCGAGTATAATCACTTGCTGTTTTATGAGCAAACGCTCGCCCGCTGGGCCGATGCAATAGTCCAGTGAGCCGATGAACTGGCCCAAACATTTTAAGTAGGACAAGAATAAATTTGTACAACGAAACTAACTTGAAGTTTGCTTAGCTGTAACGATACCATATACTTAGTACCCTGCTTACACCATAATTTTATTAATGCATATCAGAGTTTTAACATACTCGTAATATATAATTATTGTTTCGATAAGTATAGCGAATGAACTAGAAAAAGAACAGCGTTACATAGCGTGCGTGACGGCTTACACGTGGTTTAAGCCTCGGAAAAGGACGCATGTCGCTATCTACGTGCGGTCTGCCTGCGGGCAGGATGCGGGTGGCGTGCGGGCGGCGTGCGGGCGACGAGTGCTCGTCCAGGCAATTAATAGCCCGCCCCGCACACGCAGTCCACTCGTCACTCCATAGAGCCATGTCACGATGTCGCTGATTTTGTAACCGCGTATTAACTGAGCCTCCTATAAATTTATGAACTGAATAAATATTTGCTTCATTTGCGTGTTTTCGTTTTATCGAAATTTCATTCGAACGATTGCTCTTGAGTGAGCTTGTTGTACCTAAAGAAGTAGTACCAATGTAATGTTATAAAACAAGTAGGTTCATGCGACAAATAGCTTTGACCACAAATTGACTCCAATCGTATGTCATGTGCAAATCATCAATAATAACCCTGAAACCAGGGTAGGTGTGGCCGGTCCCTAACCTCACAACCCACACGAAAAGAAGAAAACAACCATAAGGATCAAAATAGTATTATTTTACGTGAGAAATTAATCGATGCGTACCATTTAAGCTAAGTTTTTGGAACATTGAAGGCATAAGAAACCGTTTCCGAAATGTACTTAACAAGTTATTAACCATGGTGGTGGTGGCGGCAGGTCCCAGACCTCCGCCGCTGCTTGTAAAGAAGTCTCACCCGCAGATGTTCCGCGCTCGATACAGCCAGCAGCAGCGTGGGGCGAAGGGCGGCGCACACGAGCGGAGACGACCCATTCGTTTTATTGCGAGTATATGGCGTGTGAATGCTAACGTGTTTATGCCCCGATCTCAGCCGGTGCACACTCGCCACGCGGGATACAATTTACACGCGAACGTTCAACGAGAAACTTATTGACATACTCGGATGTACATACTACGTTTTCTAGTTCATTCCGTATAAAAGAATAGCAAAAACTAGCAATGGTGCAGCAACGACGACCCTTGACTGATCTTGATCGTACAAGTTGTTGAATTCCCGTGAAGTAAGTGGGTCGATAGTGTGGAGCGGTAGTGTGCACAGAGCGTTATGTCCGCGAGCGACATACCTCGCTCTTTTGTTCGGTGAAACAATACGACCAAGATAAAACTCGACGTTTTTGTTCCAGTAAACCATTACGATTGTCGTTAGGCAGTCACTCGCTAGCGCACTTTTTATTCTTGACGATGTTTTGTTGCTTTTATTCGAGTTCTCGTGTTTCGGGAAATTGCGTGTCCGAAACAACGTCGGAGCCAACCTGCGGACCAGCCGCGACGGACGGATGGATATCTTTTATTGACACATCTTCTTTTGAATATAGGTAATCAAGTTGCAAGTTCGCCCGACACAACGCGGAGAGAATACACTCGCGTGAACTACGTGTCTCGTGTGGGTAGGTACTAGGTGCGTATATAGCGCTATTGAAGTCGTTTTGGTATTTAATTGGCTGCAGTCGGCTACCGGCGCGGCTCTTCGGCTGTAAAAATGTAAAACCGGCTGTGTTGAAGTATTGACGTCCGGACGCGCCGTGTGCGTGCCGGCCCGGGCGCGTCCGGTGCCGGGCTAACGGACCTCCGCATTCATACCTATTAACCGTCCGCTCATAACGTTAAGCGAATTTTTAACAGCTCTCAGAATCCGCCTGTTGATTTTTACGCCATTCCCATATTTGTTCTGTTGTGCAGGAATACGAAATTAAACGAAGATGGATGGTAAATATTAAATGGGAATAAATTTTGTAGCACAAGTTATCGAAATGCAGATAATTTAAAAATATGACGCTGCAGCGGCAGTGGGGGCAGTGTTGTTTAATTATTATTCGGTGGGGGCGGGGGGATGCTGGTGACGTCATAAACCCGGGTGAAGCTCGTGCGTTAACACGGGGCTGAAACACGCGTGACGTCACACAAAGAATGGGAACTACTTGGTTAATTATACTAACACAATACGTAGGAGAAAATACTATAACACAAATGAAAAAGATCTAAATGAAACGATTCCAGTTCCCCCACCGTATCCAGCCGGAGGAAGGCAGGTGTGTGGGTACAAATCGCGGCGATAACCCACGCTGTATCGCTCGGTATCCGTGTATCGCTGTATCTATATGTCTACTCTCGTGTATCGTGTATTTATTGCCACTGTCTACGGCCGCACCCCGCCGCGCCGGTACTAAACTGATGGCGATGTGAAAGGAAATAATCGAAGCGATTACATTCGTTTATGTAAGTGGATTTAGATATAGGTACGTGTTTTAAAACGCAAATTTCACAATAATGGTACCTGCGATCCGCTAGGTTGGTGGATGTCTGAAAATAAATCCGAGTAAACATTTTCGAAGCGTGAATCTTTTATTTGTGTAAGTATACAGAATAAAATTGAAGAAAACACTGTTCGCATTTAGGTATATCACATTTTTACAGATAAAGAGCAATTCATAAGCAGAATCGAACTAGGTACTTTACATGAACTTCTAGTAAACGCAATCCCTCAATATCCTGGATGTGCTCGCGAGCCGCGTACAGCCTTCCGGCGCCTGTGGTGGACACTCCGGACACTTCGGACTCTCCGGTCTCGGGGTCAGCGCAGATAGAGAGGTATTTTTCTTCCGCAGAACCAGCCATTTTCTGCCGTGCTCGAGCTGGTGCGCGACTTCTCGAGTAGTGTTTTTATAAATATGAATGTAAAGTTACTTTTACAGTGTGATCGCAGAATCCCGCTCAAGGTAAAAACGGCCTTAGTCGATGTTTGTACAATGTTGCACTTTACACAAATGACAATTTATTTATTTGTTCAGTGTTATCAAAAACTGCTCGCGTCACGAGTGCTCTTGGTCTGGGCTGACCCTCACCGGGCTCGCCTCAAGCCGGAGATATCCCTCAAACAAATATAGAAAAATATAGGGACACCACAACAACAAATAAACTACAAAACACGAATTATAATAAAGGTGGCTACATTGGAGATGAATCAAACACCGGGATATGCATGTGATGATTGTTATAATAGTTCCAGAAAGGATTATCTTAACTAACTTAATTTTAAAGAATTTAGACTACGTCTGTAGTTAGGAACGTTAGGTCGAAAAGTGAATAAAGTATTAAAATTATATTAGTGGTCAGCGTTTACATTGAAATTGCATAAGTCACACGTTTCCGCTGCGAGTCCACGGGCGTTGACCTGATGACATAGGTATATCACGATTCCGGGTACATAACACACGGAATAACACATAACATAAAAACAACTTACACAAGAGAGTACAAATAAATAGACAGTAAACGTTAAGGCAAATCTACTAACTGATGTACCTTAAAGCTGTTGGTACGCTCCCAATAACATCCAGGTGTATTCAAATTCCCGCTCGTATGAAATAATCCTTAACATTTGTTACTAAGATCGACAATGAGAAAATGTATAATGCATATACCTACTTGAGAAGGGATTCGGAGAACCAAATGAAACTTACGCGCTACAACTCTCACCGAGGCTTGTTATTGTAGTAGTCATTGCGCCGAACCTAAGTTTATTTTCATTGACTACAACAACATGAGCGAGTTGATGGATCCTTATGCTAGACAAATAATTGAACTTCACCCCAAACCTACCCAGATACTACAGTTTTGCGCCTACTTATGGTAAATAGGTGCAAACTCGACACGTAACATTCTCTCCGGAATCTATATCTTTCCTCCCCGGAGTCTAAATCGACGTTTATTATTGTATTTATGTACCTATTGTATTGCATATGTAATGTGTGGCGGTTTCTTTATTTCAATGCGGTATATACTTTTTTCCTTTTTTCAATCAGAAATTATTAGCCTCATTTCCGAATACTTGTATAAAGTAATTATTATTTATTAGCTCTACCTGTTCTAACAAACTTTTCCGTGAGATTATTACGTAAACGATTACGATTTTATTCGTCGTTACGATTGGTACGTGTTATAGAGTCACTGCCATTTATTTAATAAAGAAAACCCGCGGCCGCTATCGCGCCCGTGCTGCGCCGCCGCCTCGCCACCTGGTCGGGTGAGCGACGCACCTAATAATAATATTACACGTGGAAATAATAAAGCCTCGTTAATGAAGAAGCCCTCGATGCGTAGTTTTGTTTTTCTTAAAGCTTCCGCATCCTTGTATTTATTATCATTGCGGCGCGCGGGCGTTCTCTGCCGTCTTTATACGCCAAAGGATTATTTCACGAGACCATTATATGTATAATGGAACATGACATTGGAGTTCTTGGTCATGGTAAGAACAGCCTTGAAGGTTTATATTGAGCAAAATTTTATTAAGCTATCTAAATCATACCTGACACTAATGATTTTTGCGTTATCAAGAAGATATAACTGCCCTATTTTTCCCTAAAAATAGCATGGAGAATGCTACACTGACAAGAATGTGGTGATGAAGTAGGAAATTTACGGAACATACCTACTTGCGTCACTGAAGAGCAATTACGGCTTAATTGTGATCCTAGTTTGGTTAGGACATTACAGGCTGATCACCTGATTGTCCGAAAGAAAGATGATCCGTGCTACGGAAGGCACGTTAAGCCGTTGGTCCCGGTTATAGTAACCGGTAAGTACGTGGTTGTTAAATGAGTAGAGTGAGATAATAACCCTGGTGTCAACCAGGGGCGATGAGTGTATCCCATCTCAGGACCCCCACGACAAGAAGGAATAGAAGATTGTAATTGCAGCAGACATTTTAATATTATTAATAATCCCACACAGGTCAAATTATTTGGCGAGTTAGGTACTTGCTACATCAAAATGTTTGTTTTTAATTTCAATAATAATTGGTCTCCTGACAATGATACCAATTAAACTTTTAAATATATGCAGATGATATTTATATTTCAATTAAGCAATGTGGGGTCCGTTGCTTGACCTTCCCTGGCCAGAGGCTGAGGTAGTTCTGTTGATACTAATTGAGGCAGAGCGCACAAAGCGAGGGCCGGAAGTTTCAAGATTGAATTTGCGCTCCCGTGCGCGCTTATTAATCCCACACCACCGCGCCTGCAACCTATACCGGCCTATACCCGCTTGTAACTACCGGTCACCCGGCAGCCGTTTCCGGTTAACTTCCTATATTTAGAACGGCCAGACATGCACTACTATAACCATACGTAGGCGTAGATCTGATGTAGTGCTTATTCGAGTACTGAGCTTGTGGCTTGTATGTACTAGAGTTTTAAAACCCTTATTTCGATCGACTGTTTTCAAAAGTAAAAACATCACTTTTTCATAGAAAGCTCAGTCTTCTAAAACAGTTCATATCGATACATTCACTATAAAGATAGTATTATGTTAAGAAATTAGGTATTCTGTTGTTATAATCCTTGCTTTACATTAAACAAACACAAAAGCAGATTATATTTGTATTTCAATTTTAAGCAATCTGGACAAAATACGCAAAAAGACAAAAAAATATCTTAAACCACAAGTCATCGATCTCCCTTACACGTTACTTTTTAAGAGAACATAGGTCGTGGAAAGCGTGAGAGAACATAACGCCACCCCTCACATGTAGCCTGCTACCGGCTGCACGCTACCTGTTGTCGCGGCGACGGCGGTAGTAGCGGCTCGTGTAGGATCCACGCCCGCTATAAATCACACTCAGCAAGCTCCATACACATCTGCCAACTGGCGCGTCATCACCCGACACGACCGATATGCGGGGCCGCGTCACATCTCGCGTCATACCACATGGTGGGCTTGTGTTATGTTCAAAAATAATTATCTGCATCTAAGTAAGTATTCCAAGAATGGAGAGCTTTGAGACATGATATGTCTGATATCATTCTCTTCTCAAATTACATTAAAGTTACCCGTAGATATGTATGGTACCCCGGCCGTATCAGCGGTGATATACCGCGAGACGGGACATCTGGCGGGCTCGCGGCCCGTCCGTCCCCGCGCGCCACATCCAACCCTAATCGAACTACTTCGATAAGGTATTTCTCACCCGCTGTGGGCCGCAGATAACCGTTTGTTCTGCACTAAGGCCTCCCAATGGCGGCGATTTCGTCGAACAAAACAGATATAAAGATATCGCTACCGAGCCATTCCAATAACGCCCCACAGCCGGCTACTGGCACTTTTATTTTGCAAAACAAAGCACGTTAAAGTAGCTTTAAATAACAATCACGGTAAAGTATGGATTAGCTCATCGCCGCGGAACAGAATTACTCTTGAAGAACTTCTTGGAAAATCAGAGTTGTCGGAAGTTTCCTCCCCGGCGACTCCGAGGTGCTCACGATAATAGTTACAGCTGTCGACTAAATTCCCTACAATAGTTGCGACTACGTGACAACTCAATTATGACTCCTTACAACTTTGTTGGCGCTTACTAATTTAGATTATAGTCGACATGCAAAATTGTGCAATTTCAATATCGTGCGATCAGCGGCGGCCGGGCAGCGGCGCACAGGGCAGATGGTAATGTCTCTGTTGAACCGAACGAGATTGGACGATCGGATTGCTTCTGTTATTTCCAAGTTAACAGTCAAATGACTGCTAATGTGAACACGGGCCCGATGAGTTCGCTCGCAGATTCCTTTCGTATTGTCAAGAACACATGTGGAATTATTCGATACGAACAATCTAAAACTGTCCGTAACAATGTCTTTGACGTGTTTCCTTGGCAACAAACGTTACGATATTGAAATAAGTTATGTGTTCGCATGAAGTAACAAATAACGCGCCTCGTCGTGGCCATAACGTCACCAGTTCGCGGACTGTAATCCGCGCTGTTATTTACTGACTAGCAATTAAATCAACTCTTTCAGCTCTAACTGATTACAAAACTTTCGCAGCAACAGTTAGTTATTTTTCTAATTAAAAGCCCCAGACATTTTGTGAGGAGTCTGTATCTGGACTCGAACAAAGTCAAACGACGACTACTCTAACAAGTTCACAAAGTTAGTGTCAATTTAAAATCAGAACTTTCCAGCGAAGGTTTTCAGATGGCGTTCATAAACACGGAGCACTCAATGTAATTAATTCTAGAAAATTATTTTGCCGAAGAATCGAACATTGGAAGTTATCGGGGACTGCAGAGTTGTCTGTTGACCGGCGGAGCGGCTACGGGAACTGTAACTACTACACACTTTTAACAGCATCGATAAAATTTTCGTACAAATGTTCAAAATTCTTGGAAAATGTGTTGTGCGTTGTAAAACTAATCAATGTCAGCCACCTGCACCGGATAAGTACCGGCTATTATCGAAGTGGATAAATGGCGAATAAATGTTGTATGCCGCGTGCACGCCATACATCACGGCGGGGGGAGGCTGGCGGAGCGGGAGGCGCGGGGGTCGCGGGACAATAAGACAATATTGTCCGGCGCGTTTGACCCGCAATAAATATCGCACGCGGCGCAGCCGTCTCGCTCGCTCGCAACGTCACGCACTACTTCCGTCTCGCACACATTGCATGTACCTAATGGAGAGGAATGTAGTGTTCCCGGGACTTACTTAAACGACGAAAACAAGTGTTGACAGTTGACCCGGCGCGCGGCGCTCCGACGACTGAGGGGTTTTTTCTCAATCTCCACTTATTGATACAGATCACGCCGCCGCCGCCGCCGTATTGAAAGTTCAACTTTGAAATCCTGAAATAAATTGTGAGAATTTTAACTATTTCCAGCCGCGATCAATTTGTCTGGATTTGAGCGCTAACTGACAAATGAAAAGATATGTTAGCCGTTCAACTTTTCTTCCATAATTTATTTCACACCACTAGAAACTTACACTTGCATGTTGTTTCCAAGAATATTTTTTTTTCCGACTAACTATTTTTAGAACTAGTCACTAAGCAACATAAAACGACGTTAGTTATGCACATCTGTAACAAAATATTCCCATAACTGTTCTTAATCTAGAAAACGAAAATAGTTGAGCTGATTTATGTCTGTAGCTATGCGGGGAATTTACAAAATTTCGGAACAATCTCCCTTCTCAAGAAGTTCCCTTGTACGGCCAGGAACGCGTAACGGCTTCATAGACAGCGGGTGTCCCCTCGCAATAACAAATGACGCGTGCCGTATATTTCCTCAAGCACAGAAATAGCAGAGATTAAGAACGAGCTGAGGAATCTATAAATAACGGGTCGAGGGAATGAAACCAGCCGTATTGTACCGGACCCTGTTTACTGCCGACCCCGCGGCCGATCTCATATTGTAACCGCAGCGCAGAATACAATACGTCTCCTTTACCTTATATAAACATCAAGGTGTTTTTATTTAATAACACAATTTAAGTAGAATATATACATTACCTACATACTATGTAACACCTTGCAATAAATATACATAATGAATATGAATACTTAGAACAGTACCTACAAAATTTTTCGACCCGTAAATTTTAGTTACTTTTTAAGGGGTAACCACTCAGCTAATGTCATGTCTTATAGAATTTAACCAATTGTGAGCCAGCGGCGATTTTATCATAAAGTTTGAGCGGTACTGGGTAGCACCAGAAGTTAGAGACAAAGCCGGCCCGGCCAGGGCGCGGGCGCTGCGTGTGACGGCCGCCGCACAAAGCACCCAGCAGTTTTTGCGAGCCTTCGTCCACGACGGCTGCTCCCGACCGCTTTGTAGCCCCGAGGAAAATCCTTTTGTTCCACCACTTTGCATCGATCACAATCTTCACACGCGCTAATATAGGCCATCGGTATCACCGCGCAAATACGTAGTCAGATGGCGCGTCGAGACGACCGGGGTGGAATTAATTTCCCAAAGGAATAACGATGTAATCAAATGTGTTTTCTAGAGCTCAGCAGGAACAGTATCGTGTGCAATAAATTGCACCTGTCCCCCGTCCGCGCGCGAGCCGCGTCACAAATCTCGTCGTCCCCTTCGGCGGCGAAATAAAACTGCGATAAAACCTATCGCTAGAATAGGTGCACAGTTCACACTCACAATGGTCGAACATTTATTATTAAGGATCAGTGCCGATAATCGCGACCATTACCCGAGTTCTGGAGGGTGCGGCCCCTCGCGGCGCGCGGTGCCGGCGCGGTGCGGGCCCGGCGCAGCGAGTGTGCAGCGTGCAGGCTCGCGCGGGGCTGGCGGCGGGCGCAGCTGGCGCTGGCGCGGGTGATGTATGCTCGCGCTGCTGCCCACGCTCCGCACCCATGAATCATTCGGGCGACAGCATTACCAGACCCGCTTTGAACTTCGTAATTTGGATGACAGATCTCTGCTTATTTATGCTGCGAATGTACTCCGCAATTTACTAAATGAACTCGCATTTTGTTTACGCTTTTCAAACATGATGTTTAGGTCTCATAAAAGCTTTTACAGATTAAAATGCTTCGGCTTGAGCTGGCTGGATGAGTATTTATCAATAATTTAATATTGAAATTCGATCCAATAAAGCGTCCTGCGTGTTGAGTCGGCGATGATCGTATTCTTTCATCGGCCGAGTGTCACTCGACTGGATTGTCCTTCAATGAAACAATAATTCGTGACACAGCGCGCTGGCGACGTGTCGAATCTTTCAATAAGAAACTCTCTCCAGATAAAGACTTATTTTAAGGCTCTTCACTCAATTGTATTTCAGCATTTTGCGTCAAATATCAATTGGGTGTTTTCGTTGAAGAATCTGTTGCGAACCAGGCGGTGCTGGCAAATTTTAAAATAAATCTATATACCAAGAAACGTCGCGCATCGGGGAGAAAATTTAAAATGTGACAGCGAAGAAGCAATTTCCCTCTAGCCATGACGGATAGCAGTGGGGGGGGCTGATCTCCGCACTTCTCATGTTACAGCTCGCATTTTATTTCCTCGATTTATTGGAAAACCGGAGAAAAGCTGACATCTAGCTGCGATCCCGGACATGTCACATGTGAAGGTTTTTGTACAACAATGTGAAAACTTAAATGTATTTCCGAAAAATGTCTGAGAAATAAAACGACAACAAACAGTAAAGACTTGACAAATAAACGGATGAGGCATAAATCTCGGCGAATGTAGTGAAAGGGGCTTCTACGGAGAGAATTAATGGTTGTCCAAACAAGGAGTATGAATTAACAGGCGCGTGTTTGTCGCTTGCGCGGCCCAGCGACAGACCTGCATTTCGTGCGCCCTCGCCGGCCGCGGCGCGCGGCGGTGACAAAGTAACCACGCGCCGGTTTACGAGCGCACGCGAGGGTTTATGTCCCATCCCCTCCCCCTTCCTCTTCCTCCTCCGCCCCCGCACCAGCTCATCGCCGCACCCAATTACAACGTTTATTGCGCCGCTCATAAAATGGACTTTTATTCCAGCAGTAATCATGTATTCATACATACGCGCCGCTCGTCCTCGGAAATCACTAAAATGCACTGAAGTCGTATCGCACGCGGTTTACTGCCCGAATCCGGCGGCGATATGAAGGAGCCTTCGATCTTGATCGACATAAAGTTGCTCGCTCTCTGGGGTGCTTTTACTGTGTATATTGTAGTTTTTTCTCGGAGTAAGAATAAGTTAACAAAAACAAACTCCGGCGGGGGCGGTCGTAAACCGCGCGGTGGTTACGACCGGGGGCGCACTGCGTACACGAGCACCCAACATCACATATTAAACGAGAACAATTTTCTTATAGAGTTTACTTAATATTCAAATCAAATCAAATATACCTTTAAATTAATACACATTTACAAAAATGCAACTCTTTTGGGCGGTCGCATTGCTCTAAAGCAATTTCTTCTAGGCAACCACTGCCAGAAATCAACCATGAAAAAACTTGGATGCGGGATGGTGTTATATTCCCTTCTAACAAACTAATAATAATAATAATAATAATCCTTTCCTGACCGTATTCGGCCACAGCGACTCGACAACTAATGAGAGCGTCGTTCGTGTGCTCTCATGTGACTGACATATCCGATCTTAGCATTAAATGTACGACCGCATTCAATGCACGTCAGCACTCCTCCTAAATAATTATAATTTATGGCAGCAGGTGGTCGCGCCTTGAGCTCGTCTCGTTTCGTATCGAGCTTCTGAAGTCTCTCCTTCTCAAAGTCAAACACCTTGGTGTTCACTGTACGCCTCCATAACGACCGTTCAGCTGCCTCCGCCTCCCATTGCAACGGGTCTACGTCACATTGTTTCATGTGACGCTTAAGCACATCTTTGTACCGCAGAATTTGGCCGCCTTGTTTCCGCTTGCCACTCTGAAGTTCCGAATAGAAGATGCACTTCGTCACTCTGTCATCAGACATCCGGGAGACATGGCCGCACCACCGCAACTGCCGCCGCATTAGATAGGCCTCTATTCCACCGACATTAGCTCTTCGCAGAACTTCCGTGTTTCGCACACGCTGCGACCAATGGATGTTCATAATGTCGCGTAGGCATTTCAGATGATGTGCGGATATGTTTACGGTAAAGGACCCACGTTTCAGAGGCGTACAGGAGATTTGGCAGAACGATCGCCATGTACACAGCTACTTTTGTAGAGAGCTTTATGTCATGAGAGCGGAACACCTTGGGACGAAGTCTGCCATAGGCTGCAGCAGCTGCTCCAATTCTGCTGTTAATTTCATCGTCAAGGAGACACTTGGATGTTAAAGTGCTGCCCAGATATTTAAATTTGTCTACCAGCTTCAGAGAGTCTTCACTAAGTTTGATGTCGATCGGGGCACTGTTAAGCGTATCAGAAGCCATGACTTCGGTCTTCTTAACACTTATCTTGAGGCCAAATAAGCGACACGACTCATCAAGACTCGACATAAGCCTTTGTAGACCATCTGGGGATTCCGCCACAAAACATAAATCGTCTGCGTACATCATCTCAGTTATAATTTAACTGCAGTATTTCTATTCTTTTGTTTCTTTCGACCACGTGAGAGTTGATGCAGAGACAGCCGTGGTTACTATCTCCGAATATGCTGGGCTAAGCCTTTTTTAGGACACCTTTTCTAGTCCCCTCCCCGGATTGGGGAGAGCAGGGCCCCCCTGAAAAGGGCTGCTCTGTCATCCAGAGTGCTGCCGAATCGCACTGTTAGCCCATTGCAGCGCTGAAGCGACCACTCTCTCTGAACCGCCCGCGTGCAGACATCAGACAAAGCCTGGTTGCATCAAACCAGACCTCTCTACCTCTGTCCATCGCCGCGGAACTTTTAATAATCGGAGTCCATTATCAGAAGCCGAGCCATTTGCGCAGGAAATATTATAGTGCACGGAACAAAGGTTTGACAGTGTGCGCGCGAACACAGGTGCACTCTTGCCCCTACCGCCCTATATCCAATGGAACGGGGAGCCGCTACGATCGGAGAGCGGTAGGAACGGCATCAGCATTAGCAAGGCCTCTAACGCTGCGGACCGAAAGCTAGCAAGCTAGGTTTTGTGACCGATCGGGATCATCGGTCGATCTTAACGGGAGACATCCGTAATAGGAGTGGTGAGGAAGGGGGAAAAGGATACTACTGCCACAGGAGGAAGAGGGAGGTGACAGTAGTAGCTAGAGCAGTTCGGGGTCGCATACCCGTAGCGATTCTCTATCGACCAGTACCGGACAGATATCTGGCAGAACCACCCTCTGAACGAACAAACTAATAAGCAATCAGAGGTCACTCAGTACAATTATTATTGTTGTTTTCATCTTACTTTACACGGTGGTGAGTCTAATGACATCAGGATAATACGTATATCCAAGATTATGTAAGGACCGGCGGTCCCCCAGCAGTCGGTGACCCCACAATAATATCACAAGACACACCGCCTCTTGACTGCGTCTGCTTAAATGTCGCTCCCGGCAATTATTGTTTACTGCAGGCATGCGCCCGGGACGACACGTCGGGCAGGTCACTCGTCTCGCAAGTTTCTCAGACGACTCAACTTGCTCCCAGTCCAATTTGTATAAGAGCCAAATGTATTGCAACAGCGCTAAACACAAACAGAAGTGGTCCAGCGTGACGTAAAATACAGTTGGCGATTCACTTTTATTTCAGAAGACTACAGTAGGTAAGCATGCATTTTGAGCCGGGATATAGCGCGTGTTTAGGGTAGTGTAGGTATGTAGGGTGCGCTCACGCCGCCATAACTCTCACAACTTGCCGCGTTGTTGCGCTCGCTTCAGAACAAACGCATTATCAGAAACACTTTGAACTCCGCGTAGTATATCATTTTGTTTGAGTAAAATGAAAATTTATAGTTTCTTCAGGTCGTTTAATTTATCACGATCTCCCGCTTCAAGTATCATTGTTAGTCAGGGTGTGTGCCTCGTACGCATGTAGACTGTAACAGTCTATTTATTCCGCACTTCCGAGGATTGTGTCGTTCCGTTCGTTTCACGGAATCACTTCTCTAAAACGAAATGGGACATTCGCTGTCGAGCCTCGCAAGCTGAGAGGAGCGTTTCAATATCAGCTGTGAACGAATCCTTCAGTAAATCCACTGCGAAATCTCCACGTCGAGGCATGTAGCGACCAAATACTCCCAAATTCCAGCCATCATTCGGTGTATAGGCTAGCTTCAGTACTACCCGCAAGCACTCACACAGCCTCACACGCACACGCATACAAAATGCATGTTTATTTGTTTTTATTTTACCACAGTTTATTGTCAAATAAATTCAGTGTAACAATGATTTGCCTCAACAGACGTTATAAAAGATGTAATTGCTGAACACTGCTTCCTGAGATACAGGTCTCCTAGTTCAGGCAGCAGGGTTATACTTATGTAGCATTTGTGTGTCCTAGCTATAGTATCCAATGTTGTGTCGACTTTTTCTATTTAAAAAATTAAAATATATATTAATATAAATTAAAGTAGAATATTTAACATGTAGGTACAAATAATTCACATTACTACCGCATTCGCGGTGAGATTGCGGATCCTGTGAAGGCGGAGTAAGGCTAGGGAGGTAATAATAATAATAGGGAGGCAGATGAAATAATCGCTTACCTCTCATTACTTGTCAAGAGTGAAGCTGTTATGGCGTTACAAATTTACTGTAACCAGTGCAGCGGCCGCGATTTCAGTTTATGAATATTTCCCGGCGAGACGGCCCCGGCCGGCGCGCGCCTCTGGTCGCCTTGCAAGAAGACACAGGTCGTCGTGTAATAGATGGGACCAGGACTCAACTCGCAAGCTCCTTATTTTTTCTACCATTTTGGTATTTCGCATCGAAAGCTACACTCCCTCATGCTCTACCCCTATTGTTTATTTTAAATCGGCTGACCACGACGGGTATCGACCGTGCGGCCGCGCCGTAACTAAATTACAACTATTGAATTATTAAACAAGACGGCACATTTAACTGTAATTGTTAATATTAATCCTGATTACTTCAAATTCAATGGCATTTAAATATAGCCTCTGACGTCAATCCATTAAATTTCCGTCGATCCAAGGAGAATGGATTTAAAACAATGTATTTTTGTTTCACAATATAAAATAAATTTATTACATAAATATCAAAGTTGATGACTATATTCCCAAGTTGGGTAGCCAGAGGTACAGCCATCGCATGACGTACCAAGAACCTGCGTTTTACTCCACGTTTATTTCCCAAAGTACTTATTATTTTTACATAATAAAATACACACTTACACCAAAAAAACTTTAATTTTTGTTTGTCACAGAAATATGTTTAGATGGGTACTAAATATTTATAATTATGTTGTCAACAAATCGTTTGATTTTATTTCGCATTAGTCAAACGTTATTCATAAACGTCCATAAGTAACAAACGAATAATTTACTATTTTATAAACGGGGGCATTTAATAAGGTCTTCCATAAGTCGTGGCCGGTAGGTACAGTTGGGCCATGAATTACGTACCATAAAGTTATATTCGTGGTACGAACGTGCCGCGGCGGCAATAACTTTAATTCTGGTAATTACACTATTTTCTCACAAACTTTGTGTTTTGTATTTATTTGAGTGGAGCACGTAACTTGATAGTTGTAGGGCGATTTATTTTATTGGTGGTTGTATTAGCGGCGTAATGTCTCCGAGTGACCCGTGAAGGGCGCGCGCGGTCGGGCCACTTGTGTAGCGCCGCTCCACCTATACTTTAGGTACATCTATTTTCATACATCATTGGTGAAATATAATAAACGACTTATTGGCAGACAACATTCACTTGACCTCTCCTGTCCGCGGCGTCTCGTCCGCTCCGTTGACATCAAGTTCACTTGCATAATATGTAGCTAGGTAAGTAATACATCAACATAGGAGGGTCGTTGACAAGTATATAGAGGTATATGTGTGTGTTTCTATGACATGATTAATCAGTTACGCGTATTTATTGGATTGAAATCAGTGCGCAGCGTTGCGGCTTCCTAGATCCCGGCGTCAGTTATACTCTCTCTATTATTTGTAAGGCTTCCATTTCCCCCGTTTGATATATTATGTCGATCTATTTAACAGATGAGTTGTCTCCGTCGAATGTATGGGGGTAGAGAGGGACAGCGAGGGTCGGACGATCAGATTATTCGCAGTTTAATTGAATTAAAGTGTCGAAACGGAAAAGTCGGCGGAGCGTGAGATGGTGACGAAACCGTAGCAACGCCGAGATTATACCAGCTTACCTACCTACTGTCATTATTTATGTACGAGATTACCTTATATGGTAAGAATACTTACTCCCTTTAGTAGTTAGTATATATACACCAAAGTTATATAAACGCTACCTCATTTGCATACAGTTTGTTGGTGACGCCACGGTTGTTGTGCCACCATGGTGGCCTAGTGGGATATGGCCCTTTAATTGCAGATTCAAATAGTCGGTACTGATAAATACCGTTGTGAATCTCGAACGTCACACAAGACCTGTGGATGCTATAAAATATGACTCCTCCATATATCTGGATAATGGAGACACGTCAATATACTCCTCTCAATGTAATTACTGCGCTCTCGTACTTGATCTCAGCGGATCACATCGGATCGCCGCGGATCATGGGGCATCGCACGGCTGATGTGTCGCGGATCGATCGGTATAACTCGCAGCAGGTATCGCGGGAGACGCGACACGACGTAACTAACACAATTTACGGTCTTGTAGCCATGCCGCGTAATAATTTTACTAAGAGATAATTATAACTTTTCAGATTAAAAAGAATGTTTAAATAAATGTCTTGGGATTATAATTATTATTATTTGTATTTTTCCACTGGATTTAATGGCAAGAGGAACGACCTCCCGGCCTCGTCACATCGCGCATACAAAGTACTCGGAATCTCGAAAATAATTCATTCCTGCTCTGTCAACGATGGCCCTTGCAACTGCACGTGTATTTCCAGAACTTCTTCGACTACGTATCTAGGTATAGAATTGGACGAACATCTGAGATGGGACAAACAAATTGATAAAGTCTCTAGTAGAATAAAACAATTAGGATATGTTTATAGGGATTTAAGAAATGTTGTCGATCGCGCTACTCTGATGTCCGTGTACTTTGCACTTACGCAGTCCATTCTTTTGTATGGCATCATAGCATGGGGAGGCTGTGGATCTACCATCTTAAAAAAAGTTGAAGTGGCACAAAAGCTGAATTTAAAAATAATTTATAGAAAACCTAGACTGTTCTCGACAAGTGAATTATATAATATTACGAATGTTATGTCACCTAGAAAACTATTTATTTGGCAGGTCTTAATACACTTTGCAAGAAATATTTGTCAAATGCCACAAAAAGAATCAAATCGTCAGACAAGACAAACAGCTAAAAATAGAGGTAAATACTTAACACCAGTTAGATACACAGCTGCAGGAAAACGGCATTATTCTAGTATAGCTCCTAGACTGTATAGTCAGTTACCAGACAGTATAACCCACTTAATTGAATCTTTTCAAGATCCTATGTTATGTAAAAATCCGAATACAAGACAGAAACTTAATTCTGAAATTAAAACCTACCTACTAAACATGCAGTGTGATCAATTTGAAGAATTATATGATAAACTAACTTAACTATAATTATATATGCATAAATAAATAAAACATTAATTATATATTTTAAAATTCCTATTGCATGCTCTAATAAAATTACTAACAACCACTTACCATCACCATTTACAAATATATTACATACAAACATACATATATCTTGTCAATATTATATTACTGATATTTTCGCACTTTATTCAAAATCATAACGTAACCGCTCGTATAAGATGCACCTATGTGACTAGTCCTGCCACAGGCCGAGGCCTTTAAGGACTGTCACTGCAAACCATATAGTTTTGGAGCCGATTGTCGTAATTTCTGTGCATTATATTTGCATACTTTTGTAACTTGTATTTTATTATAAGTCTATGGTTTTAAATTGTCATCTAAATTAAGTAAAAAAAAAAAAAAAAAAAAATTCATTATAAATACGTACTCGATCTTTATTCTACAAGTGTTACTCCCGCGTATCGACATAACCATTCGATTGGAATGTCATGATGGAACTATATATAGGTTGTGTCGGCTGATATGATGATAACTCATCACTGTACAGTTAATTAGTTTATCTTATTACGGCAATATATATTATACACTCTTGGGATGGACTCTGGACTGGAATATGCTATAAGCGTGGGTTTGAATTTTGGAATAATCATAATTGTGTTTATTTATATAGGCAATGATCAGTGCGCAGGTTTAGTTTCCCCATAGGGGCAGGTAGCTTAAAGATAGATAAATAGACTCATATAAATAACTTCTTATATTATTAAGAGCAATAATGTATTTTCAGAAATAAAATGTTTCCATGAACAAAATAGTAATTTAATTGCTTATTCTCATAGAGCAATATTTTTCTTAATTAACATAATATTATGGCTCGTTTGACCCGGAGTGATTTAACCTAATTAGTTTTATTTTAATTTCGGTCCAATTATTGGTTCGACCACAAGCGGCGGTAGGTACTGCGCGGAAGTTGACAGGTAAAAATAAAAGAAGAGCGGAAATTAAAAGTTGTTCATTAGCGCTCGTCGCGTCGCGTCGCCCACAGACCAATATTTACATTACTTATCCAACTCCGGAGATTACATTACATTCACACAAGTACAACAATCATTGGGCCTTAATTAAACTTGTCGTAATCAAGAAAGTTATGGCTTTTATTTACTTAATATTAAATGGTAAGTAATGCAAATGACAATGGAGAAAATACTTAACAAAATCAATTTATGATGTCTGTTTCTTCTTTAAGTTCGTCTTCGAGTCGTTTGGAATTATCAACATCGGGTATCATGAAAGTACTCCTCATTCTGCGTGGGTGGGTACACTACCGCGTTGAAGTAATGATGTAGGAATTTATAAGGCAAAGGCAAGTCAATGATCGTATGGCACGAGAGAAGCAGCCGCGCCGGCGGCGGAACGGAGACCGCAGGCTGATGAGTTCTTGATGTGATTGTTCTTTGGCGAGTTTATAATCCGTTGTTGAGACATTTCCACTGCGTACTACATTCATGTATACAGTTTATCTTGTATCTCCCTCTGAGGTAGGCCATCTCTTATCATAACTAGAACTATGTTTTGCCACGCGCTCCCGCCATCAACAATGAATATGTACATATCGGCACTAATGATAATAATATATAGATTGCGCTCATCCGTTATCGACAGTCATTTATGCATAGTCAAATTAACTTTAAGCTTATTTGACTTTAAGTATTTATACATGTTTGTGTTTAACAATTGTGCTTAATTTTATCTTTCATAAATGATAAAGTGATTTGTCAAAGAGCATTGTAAAACGTGTGGTATGCACCGTAGGCGTAGTAAGAAGAGATCAGCAGCATGACTCCATGCAACGGCTTGGGCCGGTCTACAGTCGCGCGCTATTTACGTAACTCGTCTACGCACAAATTGTCGTATCATATTTTTGTACCGAACGCAGTAGGCATACGTGCGGTACTCTGGCGTGTATGTGCAGATGGCCTACTGCTGTCTTCTGTCTGCCTACGTTGCAGAACCTCCCCCCGTTTGCTCCCCGCAGCCCCCTGTTCCCGAGTCCTCTGTCGTCGAGATGTTTGCAGAGTTGATTGCGCCCGCGTTTACATTGGCGGGGATTTTTACAGATTATGACGCGATTCTTTCAACAGAGGAAACAATTTTCACTTCTTTCAAATTAATCTTTCATTCAATGTCTTCGCAATCACCGCGGCTTACGTCTTGTTTAGTTTCATAACGACGTTGTTTATTGTGGCTACTGACTGGTAGACGTGTATTTTTAAGAAAAGTCGACCTTTTCTGTTGTGTGGGCTTTCTACCATTATGGTGTTTACTGTGGGAAACCTTAGCAGTCTTAGTTCATACTTTAGTAGACTCATAAGGTCAATAAAAAACACAAAAGTCTAAAAGTAATTTGTAAATTGACGCTCCTCCTGTTGTGGACATAGCAAAAGGTAACATTATTGCCGAAAGTACTTGTAAACGTATAAACTTCTTAGCCAAACACTCGTTAAATTCATTGTTATAACTGATTCCCTTCTCCAACAACTAATCTAGGTGCTTTACTAGTTTAAGCTTAGACAAGATTACGTGACCTAGGTGGATTTCTGAGATTCTATTCTAGTGTTTACGAGCCGCGGCCCAAGAGTTGAACCTTTGTTAGCTTTACAAGTAGTTCAAACAGAATAACATATTATTTAGACAGGGAAAAATGTTTTCTTAACAGATACTATCGCGGACTTACATGGGAACTATAGGTATTGTGTGTAACATAATGTAAATAAGAGCCACGATACGGTCGGCAGTGTTTGGGGTTGCGACCAGTTATCGGAGCGCGTATTAGCTGCTTCGTTACTGAAGAATATTCCGCGGCTCCGGCGGGTTCATTTAATTTCATGTGCAATAAACCGGCCGCGGTGAGGCGGGCAGAGGGGGAGGCTAATCTCATTTTGTGGAGTCTCGCTCGCGCCGATTTTGTTAAGAGAAACTGCTTTTATTGCAGCTGAACCTCGCGCAGAGCGGTTACTGCTAGTAACCAGTACGCCAGTTGCGGGCAGTAACCCGCAAACACCCGATGTACGCACGTCGGTCACTCTCATAGATTGCCCTACATAAATATGCTGTAAACTCATTGTACGTTACTCACTGTCACGTAAGTTTTCAGCTTAATAAGCGTCAGACAAAACTTCTGCCCGAATACGATTTCAATAAAATTCATGCCGACGATAACACTTATCAACCAATATGTCAAACGAGACGACTTTGTACTTCAGGAAGGAACCCGAAAATACGCGTTCGGAAATATATTCAAATGGCGCCATCGCTCACATAGCAACCGCTCGTAGCGCATGTCGGAGTAACGTCTACGGCGTAGCAGCGTAGAGGGCGATGATTGGATGCGTGTCGCGTGATAAGATAGCGTCGCGCTGATTGATTGGCTCTCGACTTCCCGCGCGTGAGACGGATCCCACGTAATGCCGCACATCAATATGCGAGAAAAATGCATTTTCTTTGTAACACTTGGGTCACGGCCAGAGATTCAATATGATGAGTACGCCATTATGGCAGATTGTTTGAGTGTAGTATCGTGGAACGTGTGATGTACGACGTGTGACGTAATATGAGGTGTGTTTTTGTGACGGGGCAGCGGTCTCGTGACGTACTTTTGCAAGATCACGTCGACGTCGCTGCTCCCATGCTGAGTGCGTCGTAACTCCAACAGTATTCTTTTTTCTAAGTTTTGGCTTTAAAAAACAAGTAAACATTGTTCATCTCAGACAAGTCACCACCCACAGTAACATGCTGAACTCGGAACATTCAATTAACATGGCGCTGTCGTTGTCTCGTCCGTTTATCTAAATGCATAATGAAGTAAGACCGGAAAATAACCCGCTTAAGTTGCAGTATACACCGGCCTCCCCGGACCACCCCAGATCTACCAAGACCCCCAGAGACCCCCAGAGACCCCCGGGATCCCCTGGAGTTAGTCTCACAATCGTATTAGCCTCGTTGTCCGCTGCTGGTTTTGTTCGCGTCACATCCATCACTGGTGGTGTGTACCTGGAATAACTAGCCCGCGACAATCTTTATAATAGCTTAAGCTGATGTGCTATGACATTACTACCAAGGATAATTAGTCATTACAAAGGCCATGTCTAAGGTTTTAGTTACATGTGGGCACAGTGAAATGATATAATAAAAAGTTATATCCTGTTTGTGAAAAAAAATTATCTTATCTAGCCTAAAGTGTCCCACTGCTGGGCAAAAGCCTCCCTGCATTTCTTCCAGGACTCTCTCTAGTGCTTCCACCTGCCAGCCTTCCAGGAAAGCATCCAAGTCGTCGCGTCATCTCCATTTTTCATCAGTATTGTGAAAAAATACTGAACAAAAATATAATTAATCAATTAATAAGTTGATTGAATGAATTGCTTTCAAATTCAAAAGCAAAGAATAAAATATCTATAGAGGAATTGAATAGTCGCGCTATCAACTACACGTCGTTTTGTTTTCCTAGCATAAGGAATCACATTGCCAGGCAAAGGCTACTTTCCCATGCGTCATTCTCAAAGGCATCCAGATACTATATTATCCCTGCAAGTGACTGAGCAGCACGAGCTGTACAGGGGCTGTACAGCGTAGCGGTGGCAGCAGTCTGTGAAGCATTTATTACGAGCTTATTCCAGCTCGTTACGAGTCCGCCGGGAGCCGGCGGGCCGCGCGGGTGCGGGAGCGCCTCCGAGGATGCACTCAGATGCATCTGTACAACACTCAGGCCAAGTATTTACTAAGATAGCTTTTAATGGCATTGCTTCATGG
Organism: Pectinophora gossypiella; assembly: GCF_024362695.1. Lineage (NCBI taxonomy): Eukaryota > Metazoa > Arthropoda > Insecta > Lepidoptera > Gelechiidae > Pectinophora > Pectinophora gossypiella. The sequence continues at coordinate 15,473,067 of NC_065414.1, read as the reverse complement.
ATTTTGTTGTAAAAGTTCAAAATGTTTTATTTTTAACATTATATCAACTATGTAGATCTACAATTATGACAACACAATTGTAGCTACTTTAGGTATTGGTGTCTGACATTAGACGATATAATTATACAGAGTGTATCACCGTAGCAAGCTTGTTGTCGTGTTTTACTTCTATACGTCTGATGCTTTGACTTTTTCTAATAATAATAATCAACATGAACCATTTTAAGCTTCTTGTCTCATATTTAATCATTCATGAGACGTTCGAAAAGTATATTTTTAGAAAGTTAGTGAAGAGTACTTCTAGAAAAGTTGGTAACGTCGATACACTCCTCTACAAGACGTGTCGCGCCTGTGAACTAGCAGCGCCGCCGCGTCGCCCCGCAACCTACATATTTAAAAGTTTTATAATCTTACTATATATTTTTTTGTTTTTATTACTAAAGTGCAAAAAAAAGGTAGAACTCATACCTACATAAATAATAAAAATAAATATATCTTTTATAGAAGGTTTTTCTTGCAAACCAATAGGTAATAAATACCTGGTATCGACTACCTACTTATATCGTAATTAGTCATATTAATTGCAGTTATTAAAAATAATGAAATAGAAAGAGAATTGATAAAGCCATGCCATAAGGTACAAATACCACAGTAATATATGATTCAGTGTGACGTGACACGGCGTCCCCAGATCGATCACCAACTTGAAACATTGTTAGCTTAAAGCGTGTGTGCTGTTTGTATAACCTCGCACGTAATGCGATAATTGGCTTCATTTACTATTAATGTTGAGCGGTAATGAAACTTGACCTTAATATGACAAACAATGTTTCATTGCTAACCTAACCAACTAGGGGAGATCCATTTTATCTCCCATTAGTACGTTCCTGTGAATATAGCCCACCCGTCTATTCATCTTAGGATTATACAGGGTGTTAGTGACTTCGTAACGAAAACAATGTCAAGTGGAATTTTCCGTCGCAAAAGTGCAAAAAACTGAAAATAATTAAAAAAAACACAAAAATTTTCATGAATTTTTCCGACAGAAAATTTAACACAGAATCATAGTCTGAATCATCCCCCTCAATATTCGTTACGGTGTCACTAACACCCATACGTACTTGTATGGCTATCTGTGCGTAAATACGGGGTGTAAGTGACATAACAGTTAGGAATACTGAGGGGGATGATTCAGCTCATTATTATTCTTTATATTAACTCAGAATCAACCCTCCCTTAAAGTTTTCGTTACAATTTCTAACAACCTGTATATCAAAAGTGCTAAGTATAGAACACAGACGAAGGGTAGCTTTTCTGTCAGTTTTTCATAGGATACACTTCGGTGAGTGTGCGAGAACTTAACGAGTTAATTCCACTCACTCCATTCCATCTACCGACAACTAGACGTCGGCGGGCATTTCATCCTTATGTTGTAGATATACCACCAACCCGCACTAAACGTTTTGCGTCTTCGTTTTTGATGCAAACAGCAAAGAAATGGAACTGTCTGCTGGCGTCTGTTTTTCCAACTCGTTATAATCTGAGCGTCTTCAAGGCTAAAGCGAAAAGGCATTTGTTAGGTAAGCGTGATCCACCCTATTAGGTCAGATTGTGGTCAAATGCGAGCCTACTTTATTTAAATAAAATAATCCCTAATCATTTGTAGCTCTGCCCAGAAACATTTTAGTTTTCTGCAATACAACAGTAAAATAGAGGTCTGTGCCAACGTAAAAATCTACTAAGTAGCGAGCTCACGTCGCACTATTGAATAGTCGAAATCTGTACGAGAGGAACCGGCCAGATGAGAGGGCGAGAGGATGAGAGGAAGTTGATCACAGGACGATATCATTACGTCGGTTTAATTAGACGTCACGCCGCCCCGCACCGCGCGCCCGTGGGCTTGCCGCTTGTGGTAGGCTATTCAGTTCATTGCCGGTATTATAGAGCGTGGTTGAGAAATGTTCAGTGCACAGCGAGCAATGGAAATGCGTATTGAGGAGAATATCGCAAGAAATTTGAGGTGAGAAGAGAAAAGTACACTTTTCTGTTCGCTCGGATTGGGATGGGCGCGGGGTGTGGAAGCGGGGGGCAGGTCGCGGGTATCGGTTCCCGCCGCTTTGATGCAGTATCTGTTGCTCCTTTGTCACGACATTGTTTCTTTTCATCTCAATTCCATTTATTACTGTCTCCCGACTCCTCCGCTCGCTTTTCATAATGAAAGTTGTTACGGTAACCCGAGAGCGGCTTCAAATTCGGTGAAAACGCAAGAAAGTCATAAGTTGAGATAATAATATAAAGTTACGAAATATCCAGAATGAACTTGCGATCTGTGTGCCTATCTGCGGCGAGAATATCCTAGCCACTAAAAGCGTTAGTGAAAATAAATCCAGTTATAGTTTGATATGACGACGCGAGTTTCCACACGCTGCGCAAGTTGGCACGTGGTTGTCTCGAAATATGCTTATGGCGTATCTATTTCATATCACGTTATACAATATCTTAATTAATTAAAAGATAACTTTCCTTATTGTGTTCTAGTTAGTAATTAAATAAAAACTGTACACACAATAATAAAACTTATTTACATTAGACATCAAAAGGCAAAATAAATAAGATGAAAAAATAAAACCGAGCCACTACTCCGGTGAGGTCAACCGAGAGAATTATATTGGCCGGCTACGAAGGCTACGTTGCTACGATCGTGCTACGTTGCTACGCATCTGCTAGGCCGTGTGTTCAGATAATGCATTTAGGATGTTGTTGCAGTCTAATCCAATGTATCGGATTACACTGTCATTAGTTTGAATTTTGTACTGTATATGTGTACATGAAATTCCAATTATAAATATAGTGAACGTGACGTTTTCTTTATACTATTTTTTTATTTATGACAATTAGTCTTTGTTTCTACAAATTACACGAAACATTAGTGTAAGTATTAGTTGGTTCGGACCCGGATCCGGGCATCAATCCGGAAGTGTCCGGGCGCGCGGCCGTAACCCGGTGAATGTCGCAGTGCGGCCGCCGCGGGGGCGGGCGGGGGCGCGCGCCGTCGGTGCGGGGCGGGGGGGGGAGCAAGGGATGTTATTGCTGTTTAAACCCTGTCGATGTCCTGAGAACTATCAAGACGTCTAAGTCGACACACAATCAGTGACCTACTTATTGTAAATAACAAACATAAGCTTACGACTATATTCTCAATTGAGTAAGACACAGTGCAGCTATCGCATGATGAACGAAGTACCAACGTGTTACGAGCTTCATTAGCCAACGTAATAGGTGATGAACTATATCGCCGCGTGTAATGGTCGAGCCAACCGCGTTAGTGGAAACTACTTACAACTTATTGTACTCCACAGATATTATGAGAGTTTATGAAGAGCAAAAACTTGTTGGTAGTGTTTACGGCTAAGACGCATCTTACTTGCAGAACTTGCGCGGTTTAAATGCGCATAAAAAGTATCCGGTTTCGCAGCTCCCGTCTGTATAATCAGGAGCACAGCTTCGTGTCGTATTTATAATGTCTGTGGATCTGAAGTTGCATAATAATAATAATGTTAGTGCAAATGCCAAAGAGAGAGAGACAGACACGTTTATTTCGGACAAACTTTGACACACATTTACTTATACAATTTAACAACAATGTATGGATTTGTTTAACACGTAATCCATAATCACATTTACTTTCCGTAGTTTCATTTATGGCGTTGATCGTGAGATGACTCACGTTCAATTACCAAAGTGGTGTATTGTAGATATTGTATTGTAAGAAACAAGCCAAGCAGAAATGTATTAAATTATAAACTTGCAATATAGTATGTTGCTCCTCAATGCTAGCAGGCTGATAATAATAAACCTACATTCTTGTAGACACAAAAACTATCATAAAAGCTCATTATCTCTCTTCGTTCGCAAAAACTCCCGTTTATTTGCTCGATAACGGAGGAATAGTTTTTGCCGCCGCCCCCCCCCCCCCCCCCGCCGCCGCCGCCCCGCGCAGGCGCTGGTAGACAACCAAAACTTCCGAAAATTGTATTAATTATGTTATCTATCAGTACCGTACAGTACGCTTCCTCTTTGTTAAAAATATTTATTTACACTATCTAAGTACTAAATTATCAATAATATTTTTGCAAACGCGCTGACAATTCGCCTGATGGTAACAGTAAGCAATTAAATTACCGTCGCCCATGGACACCCGCAACACCAGGGTTGTAAAGTAGTATAATAAAAAACTTGTTTCAATGCTGGACTGGTTCCTCTAGGAATACTGAAGTTGGTCATCCACCATAACCGACAAGACAGTAGGAGATGCTACCTATCTTTCAAGGGATTGAGTCCTGTAATACCATTTGAGGTCATCATTTGAGCGACGGGCTGGTCATCGGAGAACTCCGTATCAAAACTGGCTGCAAGTTATCTTCCGATAACTTGTGGCACTACCCACCCCATCACAGATTGCGAGAGTAAGTTTATTGAACCCTAACAACAATATTACGTACCAGTGCAGTATGTAGGCACTAATTACTTACACGTAGCGAATCAACCGAGGTGACCCAGTGCCGTGATTGTCGACATACTGCGGACGTGATTGTCGGGATACCCGCGGCGGCGCGTGATGTATCAGGGGCCCTCACTAATTACTGTTCACACTCGAACTGTGTACACACTGCCTACTATCTTGCTATAAGTAAGGACTACAATATTTTCAATTGAAGTGGTCCATCGTTATGATGAAGTAAGAAAGAAACAGAGCTTATCTTTAATGTTGTCTTCGTTATTATACAGTTACTGATATCCCTTTACTATTTTTAAAGCGTACAAAAACTTATTTCCTCTAAATCCAATTGAAGACGTGTCAAATCTTGCTCTTAGTTTTTAATGTTAGTTTAACGGCTGTAAAACTAGCGCTATCTCTTCCTTGCACGTTGCTAAACTAAAATTAAGTTAACCCGGCCTGAATCGACGCCATTAGCCAGCGGAGGGAGGATGAAGCAAATAACTCGGCTACGACAACACAAAGGGACGCCCTTTGTCATATTAGGAAATATCCACACATCACTACACGGAATCTATAAAACTTTTGTATCAATCTTGACAAATACAAACAATTAAATAAAAATATGTTTTTATATGGTGCAGATGCTAATGTCAATCATGAATCGAGTTGCAGACCTAGAGCTAAGCTATATTAGTTTAGCTTAGTTCCCCCGAAAAGAGCCGAGGCCTTGCCAGGACGGGGGAGCTCAGTAGCTGTGCCACTTATACTGAAGGGGCGCCGTAGCTGGGATGTCGGGAGTAGGTAGGCCGAGTGGAACGACTAGTTCGATGTTACGGCGCGCCTGGTACCAACGACATGCAGCTTGCGGAGTTGCAGAGCTGGTCCCTCGTGGAGGGCTGCTTCGATGGCCAGCTGCAAGCAGGGTCACAGTTGTGTGCGTGAGCGTTCCCGTATTCCTGGCCTGGCTTGCTGAGAGAAGGTACAGCGGCTGGTTGCACACGGGGCCAATCTAGCATAACCTCTCTCGCTACTCCCCTTGACAAAAAAGTGTAGCTTAGCTCGCGCTGACGCATTTTTCCATATAATTTGCATTGGTTGCAATCTGCACATAAATATGGCATAACTGCGTCATCTATGCGACTTCGTTAAACTTAGTTTAGCTTTTGGCCTGAAAACCACTTGAGTTGGCCCAGCTATTTCCCGCCAAAATAATACTTAGAACAGGCCCACTTTAACCTTGGTAACATATCGTAATTCGCTTTTAATCCGACGCGCTAGTAATAGAATGTAAAGCTGTAATCCCGCTCCACAGCTCACAGATCTCGTTCCCACCGGCTTGTAATTAGGATTTATTTGCTAATCCCCACTAATACCACACACGCGCACGCCCCTAATCCACCGCCACTACTTTACTTCTTATTCAATACTTAATATCTTGATACCACCTTTGTATTGGCTATACTCGATATCGGCGAGTACTGAACCTCAAGCCTAGTTCACACGTGCCGAGTAGACTGGCAAGACGTGCACTCGGCCGAGTAGGCGGTACGTATCGCCAAAGAAAAATCGACCAAATCTTTTCTGTGCGAATGCCATAATTTGTTACGTGTGTCAAAAGGTACTTAGCCGAATGCAGTCTCGCCGGTTTACTCGGCACGTGTGAACTAGGCATTACGACGGCCATGAGATAAATAAATAATTAAGCAATAGGTACGTTTGGTAAAGAATGGCCGTCCGTAAGTCTAATTAACTTCATACGAAACTTGGCCAACTAACTTCTTGGCGATGTGTAGCCTGGAGGAGATTCTATTTATAAATAGAATAGTTTGTACGTCGGAGCAGGCACGAGTGCGGTCGTCTGCAACAAGAGAGGGAAGATTACAAGAAGGTATGGTGTTGCCTACAGGTCAGCTGTAATTTGCTTAATTTTTCAGCATTTACAGTTGTAACACGCATGATGCTTTCAGAAGAACCGCATTAGTTAATTAGAGAGAGTGTCTCACGTTGCTCGCGTCGGTCGCTGCGCTCGCTTCGCTTCGCTCGTAGCAAAAAGGTTAATTATTTTCTTTAGCCGCGGACTGCGGCCGGGAGCGGGGGAGGGGGCCGAATTAAACCCGGACTCTAATTAATTGTTTTAAGGACCACTGCAGGTGACGCCGCAGCCTCCAGCTTGCAACAAATATTACTTACTTACCACCAACAGCCAGTGTGATATTCCAAGACACGGTGCCTTGAGTGTGACATACCCCAAGCTTCGTCGACGACACGTCAACGGCGTCTCGTCTACGTCTTCCAACAGAACTGTCAAACTAGTACAAGTATCATTTCACGCCGCCGCGAGCGCTGGTGTTGAGTCCATATACCATAAAACACACGTTTCACACTAATCGACACTAGCATCATATATACGTTGACGAATCGGACATATGCCAACGAACGGACAGCGATAGAGTGGCTTGTACGGAATCGCATGGCTGCTGCGATGCATACACTCATATTTGCGTACAGGGTACCAGAAACCAACCGTCAAGAATAACTCTTCCCAAAATATAATAACCTTATGTGAAAACATTAAAATTGAACAAGCTTAAATACAGATACACCACCATTAAGTTTCCAGCATTCAGTTAAATATAAACGGGAACGTGTAGTTACAACTCCGTGATAAAACCTTTACACGCCGACAATCGTAAATTATTCGATCGCACTTGTTTACTGATCGTACTTGTTTGTTTGATCGTTACAGAATGGAGTACAATTTATAAGTAGCGGAAATTATACACACCCGCCATGTAAAACATAACTTTACCTTCTAGTAACTAAATAACGATTTCTTTCAGTCGCATTTCGTCCAGGCTCTCGGCACGAAACTAACCCAGTTTTAAATGTTTCCAATCCGCCCGAAGACCTATTTAGCATAATGACTGCAGATGTGTGTCAATAGCCGGAGAGTGAGTCATGTTCTCCGTGCCGAGTTTAGTTACGATTACGGGATAGTAAAATAGTTCGCTCTCAGCCGTAGTTAAGTGAGATTTACTTTCTTACAAATCAGTGGCGGCGCCTTTGAACCGGGGTAATAAAACGGTGCGCATGACCCGCGGCGTAGTCGCACCGCCGCCACCTGGGGTTATTAACCGACTTCAAAAAGGGAAAAGGTTTTATATTCCACTGTACGTATTTTTTTTCTCACTAGCTGTCCACCCGCAACTCTATTCGCGCGGACGTCGGTTATGTTACAAATCAAGTAGTTTTTTCACCCTCCCCCTTTTATTCCCTTAACCCCTTAAATGCCGGAACGCGGATCTCGACCAGACACAATGTAAAATCTATTGTGTCTGGTATCTCGGCATATGAGAGGTTAAGAGGTGATTTCTGGGATCAAAACTATCCTTTGTTCTCCCCTAGGACTCAGATTTTCTTCACTCCAAATTTTATCTAAATCTGATAACAGACGGACAGAGTTACTTTTGCATTTAAGTATAATTATTACTCGCGGGCAGCGCAGGACCGATCGTCGTGAAGATCCTTGGGGGAGGCCTATGCCCAGCAGTGGGCGTCGTACGGCTGATGATGATGATTACTCGTAGTATGGATTAGTACGGGTAACAATGTTGAAGCTTCCAGCTCCCGGGGCGGCTGTGCAGCGCCGCGCCGTTATACTTGTGGGGGCGCTTCGTCCACTCTCGTGAAACATTCCGCTCAATGGGAAAATATGAGAGTATCAATTTTATTCACTCTTATGAGAAGCTTTAAAATGGGTGATGAGAGCAATTAGAGGATCTTCATACTAGAACGATGTAAATATGTTTAATATGCTTGTGATATTCAAATTTTTCAAATTCAAAAATATCTTTATTCAGTAGGTAACATAGTTACACTTTGAATCGTCAATTTTTACATAACGAACGTCTCATCCGCCTAAAACTACTGCAGCTTCTCACAACATGTATATAGCCAGGGAAAAAAAGCTGCAAGAAAAACCTCGGCACAGGGCCCTAGACGTTCTTTAAAAAAATAAAAATAAACATAAAATATTGATATACAATTGAGTAATTTAGCTGCCTAATATCAGTTCTCAGACAGTTAATCCCATGCATTCATATCTTCTAAATAATCACTAACTTTTAACCTTTTTTGTAAAGTTTTTGTTTAACTACTGTTTTAAAACAGTTGAAAGGCAAATTCAGAATGTCAATGGGAATCTTATTGTAAAAACGTATACATTGCCCCTTAAAAGATTTAGTAATCTTATGTAATCGACTGACTTGTAAAGCAAGTTTATTTTTATTCCGGGTATTAACTTCTGGGTATTAGCTTCAAAAACCAGTTGCGAGTTCATTTTGAATCCTTATGCGGATATTCTTAGGATATTACTATTATATATGATGTATTTTATTTATTTCAATACTTGTTTTGTATGTGTGTGTATAGTCTTTTATTTATTATTATAGTTTTCTCTGATTATGGTTAGGTATATTTTTAGTATATATGGTTTATATTATATTGAGTATTTATTAATATATGTACGTATAGTATAGAGTATTTATTATATTAACTTTAGTTTACTTTTAGGTATTTATTTTTTATTGCACCATCCCGCATCCAAGTTGTTTGCAAATGTTTGTTTCCTTTTAGTGGTTGCCTGGAAGAAATTGCTCTAGAGCAATAAGGCCGCCCAAATTGTACTGTTTTCATGTGTTATGTCTGATTGTTGAAATTTTAGTTCTGTGCAATAAAGTATATTTGATTTGATTTGATTGATTTGATTAACAATGTGCCGATCGCTATTTTTTGCAAATAATCCTATATGTTTTTTTACATATATTAAGTTTTCAAAGATATATTGTGATGCCAAAGTTAAAATATTAATTTCTTTAAATTTATTTCTAAGTGACATAAATTTAAAGAAATTAATATTATTATTATCATACAATTATTGATACAATTATTTATCTATGACACTATATTTGTGTACCACTTGTCTTGAAAACATCAGCTGCACGATATTTACATACTAGTGCAGTCAACGAGTATGTAAATATCGTCGACAGTTAATGTAACGTCAGCTAGTAGCGGGACGTGCATGTGTAATGTATGTTAGACGAGCATTCCTCTGCACTTCGAATATGTACCCGAGTGTGCGGTGTCTAATGCAGGCGGCACACGGATTACCTCTCGATTGCTCTGCTCACCCCCCTCGGCACCTCCTCTCACTGCACTAATATTATCTCCATTCATACGGACTACGTGATCCCGGTAATCCCGCGCCGTTCAATTGGCCGGCCCAGTGCGGAACATATCGCAAACGATTATGATTAACATGGATTTAGAACCACGAGCGAATCTATTCCGCTGATCGCTTCGATTATGTAGGATTGTGTGAACTTCATTTGTAGTTCACGATCGAATCCAATTTTAAAGTATAATTTAGATCTATTTCTGGCGTGTGGGTTTTGGGCAAGATTCGTTATTGAGAAAACTCGTTAGATTGATACTAAAAGATGTAGGTCCCTATTATGAACGAAGGACCGTACAAAACAGAAATGAGAAATGCTCATCCCATCTGAAATAAACACTTCATTAAGACGCATGACACTCCGTAGTGCAGTATAAATTAGCCGCGCGGCGGAGGGGCCCAGCGGCGGAGGGGCCGCCGGGCCGTGTGTCGCGCGGATCACGCGGCTAATCCCCCGGGCGATATATTTGTCGCCCCGGGGGCGCTCGAGGGGCCCCGCGACGATTTATGTACTCATCAACACTCGCATCGCCTTTACTTTGCGTCATGATTCCTAGCAACTTGTTACGACTCCCCGCGGTACACAGTGTATGGGGACTTGTAATAAACAAGCTCGAGGTAAAAGTAAACCGAATGAAATTGTATATCTTATGTTGGATAATTATGGAGTGAGATTTCACAGACGGGATTATTAACTTAATAAGCCAATTAAAATAATAATACGAGTGATATGACCCGTTGACAATAATACCTATACTCTCCTACTACACCTGATGTGCACGGGAAATACACAAACATTTCAAAGACGTACGTTATACCGACCGGAATATCACCCATCCGCGTATATCCGTCAATATGTAAGGGGAAGTACGTACTCTGTGTTATTTCGCTTCCCGCAAATATAAATTTAGGAGTCTTCAAAATTCAGTTTTGGTTCTCGTGTAAGATAAGTAAAGGTCTAAAACTAAGTGAAGGATGAGCCAGATTAACAAAGTATTATCTAAATACAACATTTTGACCACATCAGATGCTGTCCTTTGAGTTGCTACAAAATTATAAACAATCCAAGTATTTGTTTTTGTCCTTGACAATGAATAAAACTAGTCTAGCCACTGTGGAGTATAAAACAAGTTTACAACAGTTGAAGCGGTGTCCGCGTTGTATGCAGAGCAGCGAGTGTGTGCTGTAGCAGCACTCGGCGTGTGGAGAGCGGCAATTACACGGTGACAACTCAATTTGTCGCGCGACGTCGCGACACGGCGCGACACCGCTGCTGTCGCTCGGTGACGTCACATCGCGTGCCCCAAAACACACAGAGGTAGCTGGCTGCCATCGTTACGTGATATATACTACTATTTAATAAGATAACAAACTGACATTATTTCTATAAAAAAGTATAAGCACCGTTGTTGAAACAGGCAGTTAAAAGTAATCAAAATAAAATAATTTTCCCCTTTTCAATTTCAAAGAGTACTATAATTAAATTTTTCCGTCAAATGTTCGTAATGTCATAATCCTGCTTGTTCTTTTATCAATGTTATGCCAAATTGACACACAAAGTGGGGTGTCGCCCTCACCTATGCGACGAGAGGTCGCGGACTGATTAACCCTCGACATTGATACCCCATGGTCCCGCGCCTCGCCGCGCGACACCGCGACACCGCCTGAATACTAACGCTATCAACCTCGTTATAATTTATTGATTCCAATTGCAGCTTTTGAAATTGTTCTCGCGGGAGTTCAGCGGGTTAATATTAGGATCGCCTGAGTTACCAGTGATTAGCTTCCTTGTTCATGCGTAATTCAGACGAATAACGCCCGCTGGTATTACGTGACGAGCGCATTTGTCCGTTAGGTACGTGCGATCCGGCAACATTCAAGTAATACGAAATTATCAAAATATTTTGCTGTCAGAGTCGCGCGCCCCGCCCGCGTCCTACAAACGGACAGCGTTCTTGTTCACGTGGCGGGAATAAACAGTTTATTGTTGCCATAACCACGTTATTGTTGTCTGCGCAGTAATGTACGTGTCGCGCTTGTACGTTGTAGCGCTTGTAGAAGCGGTAACGGGTTATCGAATAAATTGAATTTAAAACCCGTTCTAGTAACTAGCTGATATAGACGCGAAATACGCTTCTACATGTGTTGTCGTCAGATTATTTTTATAAAATCGATCATAAAATAAAACCACATTATACATTATACATACATCCAACTACCAACAACAAACTTATCTCATCGTGTAATATTAGCGCAGCGTGTACTGGAGCCGCAACTATATGGCAGCACGCCTCGTAAAGAGAAGGCAGTATCTCTGGAATCTCATGTATTTGCTCACATTACAGTAGACGGTTGAGGGTCGCCTAGAACACGGGGCAGTCAACGGCTCATAGCTGTGTAGTTTACACCCTCGGCGCACTGAATTCCCAGACAGAAATCATCGGTTGGTAGGTAGGTTCTATCTCTATATTACCTAAAACTTAAAATACCGATCACTGTAAAACTATAAAACGCAAATTTCATTACATAAATATAACTTTCGGGTTTTCTAAAATGTAATTGTACTTTACACGAAAACGGCAGCGGATTTGTCTTGTCCTCCTTTAGAAGACCTATGGAACACCCGTCCATCGTCGTCCGTCCTGGTGCGCGTGGAAAACGCAAAAGAGGGCCTAAAGAGACCCGGTTGACCGGGAATTAAAATCTCTCGGCATGTCATGGGAGCAAGCAACAGAGGCTGACCAACATCCCAACAGGGGATAAAAGGTTTAGAAGAAGAAGAAGAATTTTATTTTAGATTGAAGTCCTTTGGTATTGGATCCGTTATATGTATACTTCCTGATAAGTTACATTGCATCTACACAATTACAAAGGTAAGTCCCGTAATAAGGATAGAAGATCGCTTAATATTTCAGAAACAAATTGACCAATAAAACAAAAAGTTGTGAAGTCTTGATTTCCTCGGAGCTCGAACTTGTACCAAGTTTCAATTGTAGTCGGATTGTTTTTTAAAGTATTTTCCGACTGCGTCCCCCGGGACGCGGGACAGCGGGGCGGGGAGGGGGGTGGCGGCGGCGGTGGAGCGGGGGCGGAGGGCTCCGATAAAGAATCGCCGCTCGGTTACGGCGCATTTCATTTGTTAATCCGGCGACAATCCGCGCCGAGACGCCCGTGACGGACGCGCCATGTTTATTTCATTCTCAGCAATTTATCGTCGCCCGCGCCGCTGCGATAAGTTTTAAATAGAATTCGGGAAGTTTAAATAAGTTAGTGAGTTATAGCCGGGCTAACTGCCGTGGCGGTCGCCGTTACTCTGTCAATAAGAGATATATTGGATTAATATTTTGCACGGAAATAACCGAATAAATATAGAGAGGGCTGCGGGCCCGCGGGGTGCGCAGGGTGGGGACAGTACACTCACTTAGCTGTATAAACTATACCTATACGTATAGTAAAACGTACTTATATTAAATACAAAAAAACATATTCCGAATATAGGTTAGTAACAAACAAAGTATTTATCTACGAGTGTCTTTTGGTTGTGTTGCAGAATATTTACAAAGTAAATGAAAATATTATCTATCCACCTATCTAATACGGCGAAATAAGGTGGCCTCGGAATTAAACCTAATAAGTTAGAAATTATAGACTTTCATTTTCATTCTCTTTGTTGTTGGCTGAAAAGTTTTATAATATCACGTGTGGCTGCGGGTTTAGTATTCTGTTTTGATTCAGTACCTGCACGATGCAGCATATACATAGATATGTAGATAGATACCATAGATAACCGCAACCTTCTTAAGAAATAATGTAAAATATATCATGGTTTTATTCGGGCACTTCATCTTAAATCTTACTGTACCGCCTTACCGCGTACGCGCAAGCAAGACAGACAGTCCACGCGCACTCTCTTATTCCTTAATGGGTTACGTGCATTCGGTATAAAATGAGATGCAGAGGGGGGTGAGGTAAATATAGCTCGACACCTATACGAGGGCGGAGGGTGTGTACGTCATATTCTTTATTCTATGACAATGTGTAGATGGAAAGAAGTAAAAACAAATCTCAACAATACTCCTGACGCTATACCAAGTATTGCAGCAACACAACCGTAGGACATTTCATAGACAGAGGCTCAATAGATGAACCGTGAATGCACTTACTTGAAAATGTTGAAAACATACTTGATCCTTATAACTCGATCTAAAATGACTTAACATCCGTAAAATAATATAATTTAAGACGTCGCAGTACGTTCAATAACTAATGAGAATACCGAGCTCGATATATAGCTCGTTGAGTGAGGCGATAAAATAAAACTTTCAGGATCGCGAGTCTTTGGATTGCTCCCGCCAAGTTTAACTGTTCTTATTTCTTAATATATCATGTATTTTAGAAACCATTAAATATACCATAACTTGGAAGTCAATATAAAAACTTTTTTATTGCTACGTCGTTGAACCCACAATGACTTGGAGCCTCTATACGCGAGAATGAACATTACGTGTTAATAAATATTGTATAAACGTAACGTGTCAGGTAATTAAAAGGTTGTATCGAGTACAAATTAAAAAGATTACTGAGATAAGTTTCATTTAACTTTTGACAGAGAGCTACACAGGCGAAATTCATAGATATGTGCATCGGTCTCTACTGCGTGCCCCCATCGTCGAAACAAAGCTAACTACTACCATCGCAACTTGCACTAAAGACACTAAATTGTTCGTGAGAGTAAAGTTGGTGACGTCAGCGTGCGGTGAGACAGCCGGCCGATGCCGCCGGGCACCACTAGTGCGGCCAGCTCAGCTAGTAGATTAACGCAGACGGTAAGAAAACCTGTGTAGACTGAGATAGTTAAACAAAAATCCAAGATATTTCAAGATGTAGATACGTAACGAGAGTAAGTTAGGGACAAGCTTGGGGACGCGTGCCGCGGAGGGTGGCAACGGCGGAAATTATAGCCTCTCAGCTCGGTACCTCCACAGATAAATGGAATCCGCAAATCCTTACAATATCCAATAGGGTAAAAGAAATGCGCGAAATTAAATTCCGAAGCGTAGCCATTTGTAAAGAGAACCGGCGAGGAACCGCAGCGCGGGGATTAGAGCGGCGCGTCGCACGCCGCGGCTTACCGCCGGCAGCGGCGCGGCGCCTTATTGAAATCTCCGAATATTTATATTATACTCGCTCCTTGTTCGAGAGGTTTTAAACAGTGTAGTCTACGTCTTATGCTCCAGCATCGTCACAATTTTCAAAGCTCATATCCAAAGCTAAAAAAAAGTTAGTTTCCCGCTTCCTGAACGCAGCTGTCAACTAATGTCATTACGGTTTTTGTGCACCGGCGCGTCACTTCGCCTCCGTAAATAAACTAATTGAAAACTAATATTTAATACAAAAACATGATTGATATAGTGCGAAAAATGTGTTACTTACATAATCAAGTGCTTTTTTCTCTAAAAAAGCTAGAAACAGTACCAAAGAAAAAATGTGGATGACGACGAGCGTAAGTTCTTTTTGATAAAACAAAACGTGGATTATACTGGTAAGTCTTAACATTATCCATCTACTAAAACAAGAGAAGATATAATTATGATCAATTCAATTTAATTCCTTTTATTGTCGAAAACAAATTACTTTTTTTTGAGGTTATAATTTTATAATCCTAACATTCGAAGAAGTAACTTAAGTTGGTACTTATTACTAATAAAAGTAACTAGTTTTATTAACAGAAATAATAATAATATTAAAATTGTATCGTGTTCGTGTTATAACAGTGATTTAAAAGTTATACTTTGTTCCGATGTTGATGTTGTTTAAATTCGCCTTATATAAGGCAGGAAAAGATCTCAGGACTATACAGTCTTGACTTTAGTAATTTAATATTCGAAAATCACGATCAAAATAGGCCTAAGCCTTGTCTTCAGTCCCTGATTGCCGCGTTTTTATTTTCATCTGTCAAAAAATAAAATAAAAAAATTTTTGTTTCTTTTTGTAATTGTGTTCTTGGCTTATGTTGCGGTTGATAACTTACTATCAGCGAATGAAATGAGCAGTTTTTTTTTATAAAACAAAGAGAACCAGTGAAATATAACCGCAGAATGGCATAGAAAAGTAAATAATTAACTCGGAAATAATTTGACAAGTTCAGATAATTAGATGACAGAAGCACTTCATGTTTACCCTGTTCATCAAGAAGTACCTATGACACAGTAGTACTCAATATCACAGAGGTCATCTACACCATTGGTAGACAAGATACATAACTTATTCAAGATAACACTTAAAACATTTAGAGGATTATAATTGGTTTACTACAAGATAACCATACTTAAAAATGATATTATATATATTATAACAGTACATAATCCCTTCTCACAGTCTCTGTTAAGTGGTGTTAATAATGTTATCTTCTCCGAATGATACTTACAATATAAGATGATGAAAATATACCCTAACAATAAAAACCGAAAGAGTGTTAAGAGAGTACAGGCAAAAGATAGCCTTATTATAGTAAGCAATTTCTTCCAAATTACTCTAATCTTATTATAATTCAAGCTTCCAACGTATGGGTGATGATTATTGGTACCAACCTAACCAACAAGAGAACACCACTTGGAGAGTCACCTAGTTAAGCACTAGTAGTGAACTGTCTGACTAGAGAATAGACAGACTATTTGTTTCCCTTTAGAGCTATCACAATAGAGGATAGACAATGGACTTGATGTATCAACCCTATTAACATAAAAATCAACCACTAAGACCATTGCTAAGCGCTAATATACCTATTTTACATTTCCATACCTAGAGCTATCACTTAGAGGATAGACAATGGACTTAAAGGCACAATGCACATAAGAGCTACCATTAGGAAGGTCGCCATTGATAAGCGATAATATACCTATTTGTCATTTCCATACCTAGAGCTATCACTTAGAGGATAGACAATAGACTTGAAGGTATCAATGCAATTAATGTAAGAGCTACCACTAAGAAAGTCGCCATTGACAAGCGCTAACATATCTATTTCTCATTTCCATACCTAGAGCTATCACTTAGAGGATAGACAATAGACTTGAAGGTATCAATGCAATGAACATAAGAGCTACCACTAGGAAGGTCGCCACTGACAAGCGCTAACATACCTATTTCTCATTTCCATACTTAGAGCTATCACTTAGAGGATAGACAATGGACTTGATGGTATCAACCTAATTAACAAAAGATCTACCACCAGGAAGGTCGCCATTGCCAAGCGCTAATATACCTATTTATCATTTCCATGCCTAGAGCTATCACTTAGAGGATAGACAATGGACTTGAAGGTATCAACACAATGAATGTAAGAGCTACCACTAAGAAAGTCGCCATTGACAAGCGCTAACATACCTATTTCTCATTTCCATACTTAGAGCTATCACTTAGAGGATAGACAATGGACTTGATGGTATGAACCATATTAACATAAGAGCTACCACGATTATGGTCGGCATTGGCAAGCGCTATATACCTATTTCTCATTTCCATACCTAGAGCTATCACTTAGAGGATAGACAATGGACTTGATGGTATCAACTCAAATAACATAAAGCTACCACTACAAGTATCGCCTTTTGCTAAACGCTAGTAGATAGCTAGAACATAGACCAACTATTTTTTATACTTTTATTTCCATGTTTGGTTTGTCACTTGAGGAATCGAAGATAAACCATTGAATTGTCGGGGCTTACCTACCCATGTTGAAACTCAAGATTAGACTAATGCTGAGAAACAATAGACTATTATGTCAAATTGATTATTATAAAATAATGAGAGTACAAATTCTGAAGAAATAACCGACAATTCAAAACCTAAAAGCCTCTGTTCTATTAATCAACCTCAACTGTGCTAGAAATCAAAGTATGTAATGTCAGAGATTACTTTCAAAAGAGATAACTGTACACAAGACATGGTTAGAGAATACTGCTATTAAATTCTTTCAACCAACATCATAAAATTCAAATAGCACATAAATAATAATGAATAACATTGCCCGAAGAGTGAGTAAACGAGATAGCAACAGGATCTGTGGAACAGAGACAACAGTATCAGCAGGCAGCCCCACAGCCAACAGCATGAACAGAAAGCCCACAAGGAACAGTATCAGCAGGCCGCCCCACAGCCAGCAATAAAAGCAGTGATGCAACCAGTCATGATCAGCAGTGCTATAACCAGCAGTACCAGCAGCCCTACAGCCAGCAGTAGTAGCAGAGCTACAACCAGATGTATTAGCAGTCTCACAGCCATTAGTATCAACAGTGGCCCAGGCAGCAAGGCCGTTTAAGAATAGTACCTCATGAGGAGGAAGAATTCCCTATAAAGTTATAATGGGAAAATTTGCACAAGCAAATATATTTTTCAAAATTCTGGTAAAATTAATTCCGAATGTCTATCACTAAAAGTTTTAGCATTATCATTAAGACATGGGATTCAAATCCTGTCTTTGTTAATCAGGAATAACAATACTAATCTCAGTATAAATTGGGGTACCTACCTGATAATATTATAACTTCAATGAAAATTTCCTTCAAGTATTACATTCGAAATTGTAAAATATTGATACCTAGTTCGGTTAGATAGAATAGTTGCCCTTTTTATTATTAACTCATAGGTGAAAAGGAAGGAAAAATAGTTCATTAGTAACATATAACTTACATCACCATTAGCGTTTTCTCTAAATTATGTTGTTGTAGATTTATTATGTTGTTGCTGATCAGCCCAAAACACAGTTTACAATTAATATAAAAATTACAACAATAATGTCCCTCCACTTAATCAATCGGAACCAAACTGCAGTGGAGAAGTAACAATAATATTTTCATGATAAATATATGTTTATCTTATTTTTCGGTTAGTGTTGTAACGTAAATCAGGCAGGTCCCTTCACTAAATAACCTGACATATTAAATCTTCAGGATGGGTACGAGAAGTGAATCCCTGTGCAAACAACAGGATCATGTTAAGTTAGGTTAAAGGAAAGGATGATTTTTACGAACGATGATAATATACCTACACGACCGATAATTAATAAATTAATGTTATCCTTATATGTAACTGCACACCTAAGGGTAAAATATGTTTTATTCATTTATTTATTTTTTCCAGTAAATAATAGGACGTCACTATTACTGTCCTAAAAACAAATTCAATAATTATTACACTAAAGAGATAGCTGCGTAAACAATGTTACGTGTGTTAATGTGTTGTGTGTACGTTGTTCTATCATCTGATTGGTGGGTGAAAGGTTGCATAGAGGAATAGGAAAAAAATCCACAACAAGTTATATTTATTATTACCACATAAAAAAAAAAATATACTAAATATTATTACCAAGCCCATATGGTCGATATTAGGTAATACACAATAACTTGGGCTCAGGTAATCTATTTTAATAAAAACAAAATCTTAATTATTACGAAGATAATTATCACACAAGTACATAATGTAAATGCACTTCCCCTCTTTATACTTTCAGCCTCATTTAACAATATCTTATAATAAAGAGGAAAGTTTAGTTCAGTGGTTCTGAATATTTTAATGAAAAAGGTCATTTGAATAAATGTATCGAAATTCTTACTTGCACTTATATTTGTATTTTCTCTAATCAATTTGACATGTTGTCTTAGGATTCATTTAACTACTCAATGTCGACAACAATTGCCAACTTAGCACAGGATGTTACAATCAATCTTGTGTCTGGGTGCCCTCGTCATTACCCGTTCTTCTTTATGTATTTCTTCTTCTTTTATGTATGTAAACAAATAATGTGTAACTTTGATAATTATTGTAGCCCTTGGTATGCCAATGAAAAATGAGTGTTATACTATATGATGAAGTCTCACAGTCCTTTCGACTATAACTATCGTTGTTTATTTATTTATTTATTTGTACACAATGAAACAGACACGAGAAACATACAAAGAAAACAGATAGTACAGGCAAGCTTATCTAATCATTAGTTGAGTATGATTAGTTGTTGTTCAAGAGCTTCGGAAATGTGCTCTATGGTGAGGTCCCTGTGAGGCTCTTATAGCCAATCTTGATGTTGAGCTCATTCAGAAATTTGTTCTTGTGTAGTTCTTTTGTTGTGAAATTGATAGTAATGTGAAATAGGTATTTAATGTACTCGCTCAACTTCAACTTAATTATTTAGAACTATGTATCTATTCTAGTACAGTATAGTATAACCATATATTATATAACATACATAATATCGATTCCATTCTTGAGAACTGGTGAAACTTGTTTAGCTAACAGTTATTATTCTTATTGTTTTTTACATGATAATATCAAAACGTTTGGTGGAACGCCGCGCTGAGTTTATCAGGCGACGGCTGTGCCTCTCACTGCCTTTATTGGGATTAAAGTCATGGGCAGCTTAATTAGCTTTCGTGATAACAATGTACTTTATTCACTAATGAATAATCATATTATTGGTACTCGTTTCAATTTAAATGTTTCATTCCCAACTAAACTTTGAACATCTACACTGTTTAAAACCTCTCGAACAAGGAGCGAGTATAATTATGAGATTAAACGAACTTACCTGTAAGTGAAGTTCTATCTCAATTATACGAAGCTCCTTGTTCGAGAGGACTCCCTCCCTTCAATTTTAATATCCCGCCCTAAAGCTTCCACAGGTGATGGAGTTGTCCATGAAACATGCTTTAAACATAATGACATTAGTTGACAGCTGCGTTCAGGAAGCGGGAAACTAACTTTTTTTTAGCTTTGGATATGAGCTTTGAAAATTGTGACGATGCTGGAGCATAAGACGTAGACTACACTGTTTAAAACCTCTCGAACAAGGAGCTTCGTATAATTGAGATAGAACTTCACTTACAGGTAAGTTCGTTTAATCTCATAATTATGATCGCTCACGAGCCGGAGGCGGCGGCGCACCGGCTCCGGTCCAGGCGAGCCTCACCACGCGCCCCGTAGTTCCCCGAGCCGCAACCGCGGAGCATAAAAATTGATTCAGCCGCAGCGAAGCGACAGAGGCCCTGCGGCCGCCACCGCTCCGCACTTGGTGCTCACGGCGGCGCCCGCTGCGGGTGACGGCCGGCGGAACACGCACTCGGTCGACGTCGCTCAATCGAAAATTGGATTTCAATGTCACAAGCACAACAGTGCAGATGTAAAAATTATCGAGGCTCGGGGCGATCGTTGGGGCTGCGCGCGTCGCCGGCGCGGGGCGGGGCGGGGGGCCGGCGGGGGGTCGGAGGGGGGCCGGGCGGGGGGCCAGGGGGGGCCGTGCGCGCGGCGGCAGTCCCGCGACGCGCGCGGCGCGGAGTGCGTGTTGCCATGCGGCGCGAGTGTCGCGGCCCGCTGCGAGTGTCGAGAGCGTCGCGAGTGCTGTGCTCTGTGCGTGTCCAGTGAGTGTGTGCCGCGCGGTCACCTCTCCTCGCCTACTGGATGGATGCGTCTCTGCACCGCTGAGGACGTTCATATATACCGTAAGTGTCGCTCTGCGCGCGGTGGAACACCAGCAGCGCTGGTCGCGCGTGCCAGCGGCCGCGCGGCCCGTCGCCTGCAGGCCGCGGGGCCCGGCCGGATGGGCCGTCTCGTGCCTGAGACCCTGCGACTGATGGACTCTGGTCCCGCGTAATCCCGCCGATGAGGAACGGTTCGCTGCTATCGCTGAAGGGATCTCTGCTTATCTCAGGTTGCTGATTTAAACTTTCTCATCATTCCTCCTGAGGAATTAAACCTGCTATCTTATATTACGGGATCGGAGAGTTCATTACGAGCTATCAGGTCTTCGCAAATCTTAGTAACTGTTCATCATCATCACCCTAGCATTTTCAAATTTTTCACAGGGTCCGCTAACCTAACCTGATGATTTAACAAGTCCGATTTTTTACAGAAGCGATTGCCTATCTTGAAATCTCAATAACTGTTGAAATCTAAATATGTCTTACTGCCTGCATCATTTTTTTTATTGTGCCGTTGTTTTAATTTATGACAAAATATTATTTATATTTATTTTAGTTCTGTTTTCTTCATGATTTATTGAACTGAAGAAACCTCAAAAGACACATCACTTGCACCTAATTAATATTTTTCAGTTTTTTTTAAATATTTGTAATGAAAATGATATGTAGGTAAGTAGGTACAATAAAAGCAACCTACTTTAATAATTAATTGTATTATAAATCCTACATTGTACTTAGTCTATTGAAACACAAAAATAAAGAAATTCAGTTATTCTATTTTCATTACATCATGAAATCTCAAAAAGATATTCTACAAAATTTCCGTGATATCCTGTTTCGGCTACCTTTTGTTGAGGAGGTTCTTGCGCCGTTGTTTTATCCATAACACATTCCGATGCAGTGTTAGACGATGGGACTGGATGATAAATGAAAACTTTTGAAAGAAAATAAATAAAATGGTCCTATATTCAAAGTACATTATTTTGAATGCGATGCCTCCGCTTAAAGTAGAACCTGCAGTGGTAACTGGAACACACTAAGCCAATCAGTAAAGGCTGACAAGTCCCAGAGAAATGGCTTTACAGCTACTCTGGGACGCAGACTATTTCAAAGAAAGAAAATTAGTAGAGAGGAAGAAGTTGTTCCCACCCTGCGATGCAGTCGCTATCTCCCCGACATCAAATGCCGGGTTTTGCATCCGTACTCCTCTGCTCCCGTCCTCGAGGCGTGTCCCTCGCCGCGGTGGTGTATGCGTGTCCGGTTGCCGCCGCACCACCGCCACCGCGACATAAAACTTTACGGCCGGTTTAAACCAACATCGTCGTGAGCACTCACTTCGCCGCCGCCAGCTGAATAAAACATTCAATCTCCGGAGAACCCACTCTATTTGATTAACTACGTAATTACTCGTATAACTTCTAAGATGTCCGGAGGAATTAGAAGAGATCGGAACACTTTCAACTTTGTAAAGTGCTCATAAACGATATATACTCGCACTTTAGTAATTGCGGGATTGCAGCACTTCAGCTCTCCGCGAGATAGCCATAGGAAAGTTACAGATAATATTCCGGAAAATTGATTTTGTTAACATCTTAGTCCAAGTTTGTAAGCGTGTAAATCCCCTGGAACACCTGAAAGTATATCACCCCGCGGCGGCGGACAGTGCGGGACGCGAGCGGGACTTTAATCCGGGAACTAAGAACACAGTGAGCGGGGTACCTGCCCAGACATAGCTGTAACCTTATTGTACACGAGCTAGACTCGCTGGGAGCATTTGAGACAACGGCTGTGGAATAGCTTTACCGAGGGTTGAATTGGATTAGCCGTTGCGAGGAATACCGATGGACTAATATGCGGACTCGAATTGGCTTCGAATGACCCTATTTAGCAGCGGCGGCCGGACACGCAGGGACGCGCCCTTGTCCTTCCAATCGTGAACGGTCCCCCCTCCCCCCGCACGCCCTGATGCCCCAAATGTTCATTACAACTTTTACCTATTATTCTTGCATGAGTTGAACATATTCCAATCAAAACAAAAACATTATACCTATCCCTTTGATTTGTTTTTAAGAAACTTTCGACGGATGATAGTGAATAACACCCATTATAAAAGAAACATTGTAATTGAAATACTTACTAATTCGTGTATATCAATATGTACAAATATACTATTGAGTTTAACCATTTGCATTATAAACCCAATTTTATATCCGACAACATATGGTAGTCCGTTTAGAGTAGTAAGTATTATGGTATAGTCAGTAGCATCTACTAGACTTGAAATATAAATACAATGTGCAAAACAATACATACAAAACGCTTTATATAAACACAACATATACGACAATTTTTTTAATGTGTTCCTCTAGTTGTTAAATAACTTGTAATGTACCCTTATTGATTTAAAAGATGTGTTGCTGTTGCAGTTTCTTGTCATTTCTTCTCCTCAGCCATAACACCTTGCGAAATGACGTAAATTCAAAAATGTTACATTGACCTTCAACAAATTTATCCATGATCTTCTTCTTCTATCGCTTGGGTTGTGAGGTGGATTACCAACCCCATCACCCCTGGTGTCAGGGTTACTATTGAGCCGCCAAAGGCCCCTGACATGACTCATGTCTCTCTCTCTTTATTTAAGAGTTGCGCTCTTGTCGGTGGAGTAATCGCCTTCATTACTCCATAGATGCTACACCGACAAGAGCGTGGCTCTTAAATTGATGATGATGATGATGACTCCATAGATAGGGCGTGTAGAACGGTGGTTGCCCCAATCGCCTTCCGTTCCGACCAATTTCTCAATCGGTGATATTCTAGCTAGAGCCCTACCAGAATCCATTTCCTCGGCCTCCAACCAGTACTGATACCGCTGCTGCCCGGCATCAGGGGTGCGCTTTTGAAGTAGCGGCGCCTACTCGCTACGTCACAAGATCGTCATAGAACCTAAGTAGCATTTTATAGGTTAGCCCGTCCCAGTGACTCATGGCTCATGTAACGACCACTAAATTACATCAGTAAGTAGTAACCGGGACCAACGGCATAACGTGCCTTCTGAAGCAAGATCATCTTTCTTTCGGACCATCAGGTGATCATCCTTTAATGTCCTATAACCAAATTAGGGATCACAAAGTGATTTTCGTGTTGTGTCCCCACCGGGATCCGAACCCGGGACCTCCGGATCGTGAGCCCAATGCTCAAACCACTGGCCCACGGAGGCCATGATAATTACGTTGAATAAATGATTCTAATTTCTGATTACAAATGAACAACAGAAGTACAATCGGCGACTTTGTAGCTAAATAGCATTGGAAATGATATACACTGAAATACGGGGCGAAGTAATACAGTAATAGTATATAATACATACATAAACATAAACAGCCTATAATAAATAATACGTCCTATCGCCAGGCACAGGTCTCCCTGCAATCAATCGGAGGGTGTACATATCTGTATAAATATGGAATTAACACATAGACACATAATCCTACTAATAGAAACGTAATACTTCCAATGTTGAGAAACTTATATATTGAACAAGAAGGTCCTGCCGGCGGAGGCCGCGGGCCACGCGCGCGTTGCTGCAGCACCGCCGCCGGCCCCCGGGGACCTGATAAGCCGGCCCCGCCGCGCACGGACCTTCACTATTTTATGACGCGATTTAACACCCGCCGAAAGCTTGGGACAGAGTTATGTTTGTTGTTCTGAACTGTGCTATCACAAACCGTAGTTTAGGGGTACTAGATACGAAGCGAGCTGCCAAAATAAACGGTCCCGAACGGCTGATAAGTGGAAAACGACGTGAACAGCTATCGCATGGGGGCTTACGGTTGTAGCACTTCAGATCCCTTATAGGCCGAAACGTATCGGGGAAACAATGCTACCGATTAAATAGGTCGATAATGTATCTAGTAACTGCCATTGAATGACTCATTTCCATAATTATTATAATCGAGCTCAACAAGGATTTTCAATATTCGCGTGTCCTTATTTTGATTACTCGTCGTTACGTAACCAACAAATTGGCAGGCTGACAAAACTGTCGATAAACTGCTACTTGAAGCGACATTAGAGGCAGTGAAACCACGCTGTGAGGAATTAAAACAAAAACTGGCAGCGCCCGGCGGCCTGGCCACCGCGGCCGATGCGATGAATTATTCACGATTACAAATTACATCACCATCAACTAAAATTTAACTACTTAAATAACCAAGTTCACTAATTGGGTCACCGGAATAAAATTTTGGACCAGGATTCGAAATATTCGTCGTATCGCGTCGCTTGTTCAACCGACCACTGAGAATTGACGCTAGGTAATAATTGAGTAATCATTAATAAATAATTGAAGTACGTTGATACCTTTAATTGTAACAACAAACCTTGAACATTATGTAGAATGTATTCCAATGTTTATTAGCGTAAATCACGGAACAAAGACCTGGATGAAGGAGTTGCCGATACAATCACACACAGTTTATGAAAGCAGTCACCGTGTAGAGCAACGGGCCTGACTCCCCGCGCCACAATCCACAATAGATTAGGTAAACTTTATGCTAGATTTGTATAGCCTTTTGTTCTTACTGATCTGATAATGAAAGCAGTCGCAGGTATCAGATGACTGACTGTTTTTATACCTAATCGTTAATAAAATACAGGAACAAGCAGACACAGTTGTTTTAATGGCAATCAACTTAGTAAAATCTGACCGGTACATTCGTATCAAAATAGAGTCAAACTACTGATGATGAGACAAAAGGTTGCCTCTATTTAACATACGTACAAATCCAGTAAAACAATGCTAAAGTCATAATGATCCTGAAATCATAAACGTACTTATGTAAATGCCTATTTCGCATGATGGATGGAAGATGGCGAGATTTCAGGTGCTACGATCCTGACTCAACACTTTCGCTTCATCCACTGTCATCATAATCTTCATTCTAACATGCTTGACGGTTTAAAATAAGTTAAGAAACATCCAGATTCTGATAACGGTACTCAAAGCTTCCAGATTTCCAGCTACGTTTAAAGACGTAAAAATTAATGATATTCAATAATGGTCAATAGTTTGAGTCAGTAACCACCGCGCGGCGGGGGCCCGGTTCCGGCGATACCATCGCGACTATTAATAAATGTCAAGCGAACAATTAAACCGGCTTTGTTTTCGTCTATGATCGATTACATTTTATCTTTCAATCGTTGTAATGACCGGTCGTTAGGCCGCCACCGGACTTATTGTTTACTCGGCCGACACACGCCGCACCACACCATACCACACCTCCGACACACCACGACACAATTATATTTCAATTATTCTCCAAAAACTGTTACTGTTTTGTTTGCTCGTAATGAATACAGGGAGGTGAAGTGGTTAATAGTCGCACTGACCTTCCCCGGCAGCTCGCGCTCATAATTAAACTTGATTACGCCGATGCACGCCATTTGATTTATGAATTTACAAATATGCCCAATTTAACTCATATCCTGGCTCAATAAAAATACACGAAGTTAGATAACACACCCGAAAGTTGTGACGTGATGAATGGCGAAAGTTGGGTCATCTGCCGGCTGCTCGCTTAGTTGTGTAATAAGGAGGCGGCAATAACAACGGCGATGAACTAACTCCGCTCAGGGATTGGGGGGTTGGGGGGGGGACATTTACTGACGTCAGAACGGCGTCATCCCACTACCTCGGATAGATAAAGATACCGTGACATCGACTACTTTCATGTCAAGGAGCTTCTGTATTTTGTACAAAAAAACACAACCACTGTGAGCACAGGCCTCCCCTTAATCAACTGAAAAGAGTATGGAGCAATGTGATAAAATACCTGGGCCATTAAAGTTCCTGCCTAACGGTTTTTGAAATCCACATTCTAAGTACTACCGGACTATATATATTATGATGTACGTTTTGTAACTGTGCTGCGCGAGCAACTTCGTTGGGTGTCGCGGTTGATTATACTTGTCTTTAGTATAAGATGTACTAGTATAATTAATGTCGGGACAAACCCTTTTAGGGTTTTCCGATATTAACTATTTAAAATGTAACAATGATAAATAAATAAAATAATAATAGTTATTGATACAAAAACATACATACATAAATTCACGCCTATTTCCCGGCGGGGTAAGCAGAGACTATAGAATTCCATTTGCTTCGATCCTGACACACTTCTCTTGCTTCCTCCACATTCATCAATCAATTGCTACAAAAAATCTTCCCAAAAGACAAACATGATTATGAAAACCCAAATTATGCAAGATATACCTAACTTTAAAATAATTTATACTTGAAGTGATTAAGAGATTTTCCAGATTCTTTAGTACGTGAGTTGTAAGAAACGAGAACCTAGGATAGGTATCGACGCATAGAGCATGAATAGTGACCTCATTTAAGTGAGATCGACTCCAAGAGTTACATAAACGCCCGTCACTCCCATCGGGAAAACCGGTATAGACAACTGAGCTAATTCGGATAATCCACTACATCATACCTTCAAGTTTCTTTTGTGTTGTGATGAGTTCTACAGCAACAAGAAGCTGTCGTAGTGAAAGTATACGACGTGCCAACGAAATATGCACGAGCTACGTTCTTGACCATGATCACACATGCACCTAGCTGAAGCAGCTAACTGCATTCTACTGAACTTCAAAGACCCACAAGATAAGTGACGACCAAAATAAATCTTTGAAAATGTATGTTATTAAGTGTATCTGGTTACATAAATGGACTCGAAGGAGACACTTGTTCAAGTGTATGATGAGTTGTGCGAGCTCACGTCGCGGCGGGTTGTAAGCGCGGATTACACACGTAAGCGTCTGAGCGTCCCAGCGCGTGTGGCCACGTGTGGTTGCGTGTGGTCGCGTGTTACGCGCACTGGGCACATCGCGACGTATTTCTTGCGCCATGGGGACCCTCTTCCTTTTATTTTAATTCGGGTCTCCAGACTCTCCTAATTTCAACCGTGTAGTGGTACTTACTTTCCTAATTATTATATGACCTTGTTAATTTTAAATTTACAGCATTACATGAGATGGTCATCCGCTTCACAACCTACACGAAAATAAGAACCACATCTCAGACGACTTCATTTAGATTATCTAGTATAATGCATGTCAGATTCTACTAACCAATATAACAGTGTAATTTGGACATGTACTGTATCTAAGTAAAATCAAAATTGTATAACTGAAAACCAGGGGGAACGTAAAGGAATCCCTAAGTGGTGTAGTCATCACTAGCTAATAATTGCTTAATGCCCATCCAGCACTTATCTTGCAGATATTTTTGATTGCATTTCCGTTCTGGCCATCTTTGGAACACAGAAGAAATTAACTAAACAGATTAAGATATAGTGATAATTGATTTAAAACACGTATTATTCGTAGTTCATCGTTACAGTCCTTTGTTGTCTAGTTCGGTTAATGTCCGTAGACGTTAGAAGGATTTACCATAATTACTTGCCAGCCAAGAAGACAAGGTCGCAAAGCAAAGGTAAGTAAGAGCACTTGTACCACGACTGGACCGTACTTGAAGTTGGCTGGTTAATCAGTATTAATAAATATATCGGTGTAATAAAAGGAAAATAATTTACTAAAATATTTGAGCGTATTAATATCAAAACTATCAGAGTAATTGTAGCAGTAAATTACTCTCTTCTGCGGTACCTAACTGAAATTTAAGATCATAATTGATAAAAATGATAATAGTTTACCTTAGATGCAGTTTTCACTATCGCGGTTGGCTCGATAATTATATACGGCGATATGGCGCATTACCTATCAAGCTGGTCTAATAGAAAACTCTCAGAGAAAGCTCGATGAGGTGTGGGTACATATTTCATCTTGCGACGGATGCATCTCTGACTACCCCTACTGACTACTACTGTGTTAAAATAATATTAAAAAGGGTGTGTTAAGGAAATTATATAAAAACGACCGCTTCATAGAGAGCGTTTAATAACACTAATATCAAAATGATTACAGGGATACATCAAACGATACTTAAAGTATAATTCAGCAATAAATAAGTTCGGTTTCCGAACAACTTCCAAAGTTCGAATTCATTCACGTGTAACTAGGTGTTTAGCACAAAGATAAGTTTTGAAATGAACTTCACTGATTTTAATTAATTAATTTTGTGGAAGTAAAATAAAACCACCATTATAGTTACATGGTTAAACAGGAAGTCGTTTTATTTCTTTTTTTTTATCCCTACCACAGATTATATCATATTTGGAATTCGGATACATGTTCGGGTTGAACAGATTGGGGGGGCACTTAAAATTATCTTAAATCAAGTAAGTACCAACCACTAAGTTTGAAAAAGTATCAATAAACAAAGTTACATTAATAATCAAAAAGTTACTTATGAACGTTTCCACTAACAAATAGTAAGTATAGTATAAGGTAAGTATAAATTGAGAAAATAAAAAATGAGTTTAACTACTTTACTCTTACACAATTAAATAACAATCATAAAACCTAAAAATCCTACTATGAGGTATAAGTATTTTTACAAATGAAAATAACATGAATTTAATAAAAAATCTACTTAAAGGTATGTTTGTTATGTTTAAATCAAAATAATTAAGAAACTTCTAGAGATTTTTAAATAAGTGTATAACCAATATACTACTACTCAAAATAAGCTTACAGTGTAAAGTTTACACAATGTTATACAAACTTAAAACAAAACATAAATTACCTACTTCAAATATATTTTTACGTAATTTTTTACAAACAAAATAAATTAGGAACTTCTAGAGATCTTAATCTAAGCATAAACTTATACTTTTACCAAAAATAAGTGGTAAACTGCCCTCTAGCAAGAAAAATAATCTAAGTTAGAAAGTATTACTGATACCTAAGAAAGATACATGAATAATAGAGTTATCTATCTCTATCAATGAATAATACTACTTAAAAACTATTAATAATAAGTAAACATTATATACTTAGGAATCATTTAGAGGCAAGAGGCAAACATTCATGATACTAGTTTTAACAATAGACCCTTTAGATGTTTTTATATCAAGAGCTCGAACTCTTCCATCTTTGCCTGGAAAGACATTAATGATTCTACCAACTGGCCACTTCAAAGGTGAAGCGTTTTCATTCCTTAAAAGGACTAACATCCCTTCTTTCAAGTTCGGCTGAACATTTTGCCATTTAGGTCTATTTTGCAAAGTTACTAAATACTGCTTATGCCATTGCTTCCAAAAATTCTGCTGCATTTGCATACACTGTTTCCAGAAACTAAGTTTACCTACTTTAGTATCAACCAGGTTTAATTCTGGATATGAAGTAATAGGTGATCCAGTTAAAAAATGCGCAGGCGTTAAGTAAGACATATCACTTTGATCTCTAGACATAGCAGTAAGAGGACGAGAGTTTAATATTCCTTCTATTTGTACTAAGACTGTGTACAATTCTTCAAATGTCAAAACAGTATCTGAAATTACTCTTTTCAAGTGATATTTAATACTCTTCACGCCAGCTTCCCACAAACCACCAAATATCGGAGAATAAGAGGGAATAAAATGGAACTGAATCCTTTCACTGTTACAATAATTTATAACATCATTTTGGTGTTTTGTGGAAGACTGCATATTATATAAGTCTTTTAAAACATTATTAGCTCCCCTAAAATATGATCCATTGTCACAGTAAATCTTAGAGGGCTTATTTCTTCTAAAAATAAATCTTCTCAAACAAGCTAAAAATGTCTCAGTCGTCATATCGGAAGCTAGTTCTATATGGATAGCTTTAGTAGTAAAACACACAAAAATGACAACATAAGCCTTGGTTATGACTGGATTTCTAACCCTAGTCTGTTTTACATAGAAGGGTCCAGCATAGTCTGTGCCCACAATTTGAAATGGACGAGACATACGCACCCTATCCAATGGCAAAGAGCCCATGAGCTGTGAAGCAGCCTTAGCTTTAAGTTTAAAGCAAATTAAACATTTATGTAATACAGACTTTATCTCCCTATTAGCATTAAGGAGCCAGTAACGTTCATTCAAACTATTGAGAATTAATTTCTGCCCAGCATGTTTCAATCGTAAATGTTCTTTTAGAATGAGCAGTCTAGTAATATTAGACTGTTTTGGCAAGATAATAGGATGACGCTGACTGAAAGTCAGGTCTGCGTTTTGTAAACGCCCTCCCACTCTTAGTAAGCCTTCAGAATCTAAGAAAGGATTTAAGTTATTTAAATTGGACTTTAAAACATTATTTGACTTTAAAGACTTTATCTCTTGCATAAAATGCTTCTCTTGGTCAAGTTTGATAATAGAAAGCAAGGCAGAATTCAGTTCTTCAGGACATAAATTACCCTTTTTCTTGTTTACATTTTTTGCATTGCAATTATAAATAAATCGGTTTACATAACACATAATCCTGGTTAGCTTTTCAAGGTCAGAATATTTATCTAACACATCATACATTGAATTTTTGATATTACACAAATTACATGTTTCTTTCTCTACTTTTAGTTCTGTAATAGTAATTACTTGACTTTTACCTTTACCATCTGAATGTACATAATCATAACTATGTAAATATTCTGGTCCATTAAACCATAATTCTCCCAACTTGGACTTGAGTGACTGAGGTGATAAGCCCCTAGATAAACAATCCGCAGGATTCTCACTGGTACATACATAATGCCACTGAAAATTTGAAGTAAATTTTTGTATTTGTTTCACTCTATTGTGAACATAAACACCCAATTTTTCAGGCTCAGTACCCACCCACGCAAGTACAATCTGGGAATCAGAATAAAGAAAGGTTTTTACATTATATTTTAGACTTAAAACGTCATATACTTTCTTAGCCAACATAGACAATAATAAAGCACCGTTTAATTCTAGCCTAGGTGTAGTAAGTTTCTTATTTTTCGGGTTTATACGAGATTTAGAACACAATAGGTTAACGTTAACATTTTTGTTGTCATCAACAACTCTTATATACAAGCAGCACCCGTATGCAATATCAGAAGCGTCAGTATAACCTACTAACTCCAACGATTGCGAGGAAAACACATTAATATTTCTAGGTACATCAATAGAAGACATTTTTACCAAAGGAGTAGCAAAGTCGACCCATTCCGTATTTAGCGTATCAGGTAAATAATCATCCCATTTTAGATCTAGAAACCATACCTTTTGCATGAAGTGCTTAGCTTGCACTATCACTGGACCTATCAGACCTAACGGATCAAAAAATTGGCTTATAAAGCTGAGAACTTGTCTCTTGGTGTATCTCTCAAGTATTTCAGCTTGAGGACAACGCATAGATAAGGCATCAGTAGACACATCATAGGATAAACCTAGAGTTTTCATACATACATTACCATTTTCCTTTAAATCACGATTACCTAAATATTGCAATTCTAATGGAATATCTTTCAATATTTCTGGACAGTTTGAAAACCACTTATGCAGGGAGAAACTCGCCTCGCTCATAAGTTTAACTAATTCGTCCTTGATACGACATAACTCAGAAATATCCTGGCTACCACATTGAATATCATCCATGTAACTAGAATGTTTTAAAACAAAGGATGCTAATGGATATTCATTTTCGAAATTATTAGCTAGTTCCATCAAACAACGAGTAGCTAGAAATGCCGAACTTTTTAAACCATATGTAACAGTTTTTAACTGTATACATTGTACTGGATCATTACAAGAATTCCGCCATAATATATTCTGCAAACAACAGAATGGTTCATCAACAAGTATTTGCCTGTACATAGCTTTCACATCACATAGTAAAATATACCTATAAGTTCTTAATAACACCAATATATCAAACAATTCACTTTGGACAACATCTCCGTTGAGCATTATATCATTTAAACATAAACCGCGCTTCGTTTTCATGCTCGCGTCAAATACGGCTCGCACGGGAGTCGTTTTACTATTCGGGTTCAATACTGGGTGATGTGGAAGGAAATATATGTTACCTGCATCTAAATTATAGTTGTTAATGTCATAATAAGTGGCATGATTTTCATCCAAATACTCTTGTATGAATTTTTTGTATTGCTGACATAATGTGTCATCTTGTCACGTTCTTATCACGCGAATCAAATAGGTTGTACTTACTAGGGTAAATAAAACGGTATATAGAAATAAAACCAAGTTTATTGACATTAAATCCCTAGCAAGTACATAGATCGGATCTCTGGGTCGCAGGTAATTTGATACTGGCTGAGCACCCTTGGTGCAGTAGGAAAACTACCACTTCCCTGTAACTCTTCCCACGACGACACGGGGTACACCGGCGCGCGCAGCAGGGCAGCAGAAACGGTGGGGTAAGTACAGGACCGAAAGTGGATCCAGCGGGTTGTAGAACCCGAAAGGTGAAGCGGTAGAGGTAAGTACAGGACCGGTAGTGGGTCCTGCGGTTGTAGAACTCGAAGGGTGAACCCCAATTAATGGGGATAACACAATACTATAAATTATTATATCGTAGACAAAATTAGTAAAAAAAAGTACCTATTTAAAAAATATACGAGTAATCGAGGTGTTCTCGCTACAAAGGCAGAAGGATTGTCTCGAACATCCGACCGGAAGAGTAACGGCTCGGCTGTGGAATGTAGGTACGGCTACCTACGCAATGTGATAATTATTAAAGTCGTACAATATTAACGGAATTATTTTGTAAATAGATATGTTTTGTTAAATTAATTAGTATATGTTTATTTATGTAATAATATTTTAGTTTTAAGCAGTAGTTTTTAAGTGTTTTCAATGATAACTTTTTGATAGTTCCTAACAGAAAAACAAGAGCAATTACACTCAGTAGTAAAACGCGGCAGGCGTTACATACCCCCCTTTTTTGGGTAGGATTTTCGCTAAGAAAATCCGCTGACTAAAATGTAAGCTAGTCTGTCCTTCTTACTATTGACCATTCTAAAAATTACGTGGTACACATTCATTTCAACCCTTCCATTCACCCCCCTACTTTCTTTCATCCCTTTCACACACAAACAGTTATCTTATTTCGTTTTAAGTGACTGCGTCCTTTCCAAAAAGAGTACTAGACTTTTAACCGCAGCTTAGTACTCACACGTAATCAATAGGAGATTTAAGGTAACCGTTTTTTTTTTTTCTTTTTATAGTATAATTTTCTTATCTTCGGGGTAGGGCCGAAGATAAAATAAATAGAATGTCCTAGGGGTAGGGCCTGGAGATTCAATATTTTTTTTTTGTAAAAAAAAAAAATTAGAAATACTATATATAAGTAAATATATTTAAGACGGTAGGTAGTTTTAGTAAGTAAGACATTGTTTTAGGCTAGTTTTGGATTTTTTAGTATAAGTTTTGGTAGTTATAGTAAGTGTAGTTTTTGTTTTTTTTTTTATAAAGTAGTATTTAAGGTATTTTTAGAGAATATTAGAAGATATTAGAAGACGCATGCCATGCTCAAGATTTAAGTTTTTGGCAGGCCTAAGGCGTTAGATGGTATTACACATCAATCTCTTGACTGACTCTTACAGTCTGCTCGAGAATTAGTAAGCAGCTGGGGGATTCTATGTTTTTCTCTCACTTCCATCCCAGCAAGGAAGTTTTGTAAATATAGAAAGTTTTATTTTAGTTAGGTAAAAGTTTAGATATAATTATTTAGAATAGTTTGTAAGTTTAATATCCTTGACATGCCATGTACCTCTTCATAAAGGAGTTCATCTTTCTGAAGTGATAAATATTTGATTGGACGAGACATCTCTATTACTTTATGTTTTAATTGTAATTAGTTTAATTGAATAGTTATTTTTTGAGTAAGTGTTGCAAGTACCTGAAGTCTTAATAACTAAAACACAGGAAACGGCAGAAGGAAAATAACAAGAAAACAAATGCTACTATCAAAAGTACACAACAATTAAAACACAGGGATAGACAGAGGTTGGCAGTGCAAAATCAAATATTTCCTTCTGTGCGATGTGGTAGGTTCGATTTTGAGTTTTTAATTGTATGCAATCACCTTGAAAGAGAATTAGTTAGGTATTCCCACAAAGCAACCACAGCACACAAAAGTTGCAGTTACAATTCACTTAAAGCTAGACAAAATAATCAGACCAACACCAAAGATGACCAAAAATGCTAAAACCAGCAAAAAGGATACTCAGCTCAGTATTTCCTTAGTTGGGCGCCATTGTCACGTTCTTATCACGCGAATCAAATAGGTTGTACTTACTAGGGTAAATAAAACGGTATATAGAAATAAAACCAAGTTTATTGACATTAAATCCCTAGCAAGTACATAGATCGGATCTCTGGGTCGCAGGTAATTTGATACTGGCTGAGCACCCTTGGTGCAGTAGGAAAACTACCACTTCCCTGTAACTCTTCCCACGACGACACGGGGTACAC
Source organism: Pectinophora gossypiella (assembly GCF_024362695.1). NCBI lineage: Eukaryota > Metazoa > Arthropoda > Insecta > Lepidoptera > Gelechiidae > Pectinophora > Pectinophora gossypiella. The sequence goes on along the minus strand of NC_065414.1, from coordinate 15,437,472 downwards.
CGGCGCGCGCAGCAGGGCAGCAGAAACGGTGGGGTAAGTACAGGACCGAAAGTGGATCCAGCGGGTTGTAGAACCCGAAAGGTGAAGCGGTAGAGGTAAGTACAGGACCGGTAGTGGGTCCTGCGGTTGTAGAACTCGAAGGGTGAACCCCAATTAATGGGGATAACACAATACTATAAATTATTATATCGTAGACAAAATTAGTAAAAAAAAGTACCTATTTAAAAAATATACGAGTAATCGAGGTGTTCTCGCTACAAAGGCAGAAGGATTGTCTCGAACATCCGACCGGAAGAGTAACGGCTCGGCTGTGGAATGTAGGTACGGCTACCTACGCAATGTGATAATTATTAAAGTCGTACAATATTAACGGAATTATTTTGTAAATAGATATGTTTTGTTAAATTAATTAGTATATGTTTATTTATGTAATAATATTTTAGTTTTAAGCAGTAGTTTTTAAGTGTTTTCAATGATAACTTTTTGATAGTTCCTAACAGAAAAACAAGAGCAATTACACTCAGTAGTAAAACGCGGCAGGCGTTACAATCTTTCACGAAACGTTTCTCTAAATTATACAATCTATGCAGAGCATAAGAGAAACTATCCCCTAATTGTATATTTTCCAAATCTAATTTAAGAGGCAAAGCCACAGAAAAGCGTTTGTTAATTAACTTTACAGAAGACCTAAAGCATTCCTCTGCTAACTGAAACTCTGTTGACCCCTCCTTGAAAACATTAGGTACCTTTTCACATTGCCAGAAATTATTAATATTATTATTTAAATCAAATAATAAAGCATCTTGATCACATTGTGTTAATAATGAATTATCATTTTGAGGTTCAGACAAGTCAGATATTAAATTTGTTTTTGCTGCCTGCCCTGATAGGTATGTATGCACGGGTTCACTTACTTTAATATTAATACAGTGATTAGAAGAATAAATCTTGCCAGATGAAACTGGTAGAGTCCCGGCGACAACGTATCCAAAGCAGGTGTTAATTAAAAACGGCCCAGACGGCGTGAGGGGCAGCGATTCACGCTGCAAGACCTGGAAAAATATGTCACAACCTAATAATAATTGTATTTCTCCAGTTTTGTTGAAATTTTGATCAGCAAGCGTTATATGCGCTGGTATATCAAAATTATCAATTTTAAATGATTGCTGGGGCAAATCACAAGTGATATTTTTTACCACACAGCAGGACACATCAACTTTATATGTATTTATGGATGAACACACGGAAAATTCAGCCTTTTTAGTAATTTTATTTGTGCCCTCAACTACACCAGAGATAGATTGATTAACTGGGAATGTTTTGCAGTTTATCTTGTTAGCTAAATTTTCTGTCACAAATGATACTTGAGAACCACTGTCCAATAGGGCTCTTGCATATGTCAAAGTCCCATTTTTGTTATATAAGCCTACCATAGCCGTTGGAAGCAGTACATCCCTTGACAAGCTAGTGTTAGACATAGATACCGCATTACATTCCCTATTCACCCCATCATCCATAGCAACAGCTGTATGAGATGAATCTTCACTGCTTGGCAACTGCACATGTAGAAGCGTATTGTGCCTCTGTTTGCATACAGCACACATGATGCGTAGCATGCATTTCCCTCGATGCTCATTCAGACACAGTGTACATAAATTATGATTTCTGACAAAAGCACACCTTTCCTTTACTGTAGCCATCTTAAATTTGTGACACTCGTATAATTTATGAGAAAGCTTGCAGTACTTACATGCTGGCTGAGGCTTCTCTGCTGCCGCTACCCCGCTGACTTTAGGAGCTCGCGTAGACTTAGCAGTAAATGATGGCTGCTTCTCCTCAGAGGTGTTTTCCAGTGCCAATGCACGCTTCTCTAAATAATCAAGAAATTCAGATAGTGTGGGAACTTCTCTAGCATTTCTCTCAAGGTGGAAACCCCGGTAAGTATAGGTGTCAATCTTTTTAGCTAATATGTTAATGAGAAGTATATCCCAATGCTCCACTGGCTGTTTTAAGTTTTTTAAGGCTTCCATGTTAACATTAACAGTGCTAATGAGGGAACGCAGGTTGTGTGCAGTGCATTTAGTAAAAGCAGGCAAATCCAGTAAGCTGTCCACATGATAATTAATAATTTTAGGGGTATTGTCATACCTCTTTTCTAAGAGTTTGACAGCCGTGACGTAATTATCGTCGGTTAAAGGTAAATTTCTTATAAGCTCTAAGGCTTCCCCACTCAAATAAGAGCGTAAGTAATAAAGTTTTTCGCATGAACTTAATTTTTTGTCTGTGTGAATCACAGAACGAAACATGTTAATGAAAGGATAATATTCTACCACTTTCTCCCCATTAAAATTGGGTAAATTAATCTTTGGAAGGTTTTTAAACGTACCTGGGTTAGAATTCTCACCGCCATTCGGTTTGGCCTCGGTTTGCGGACCCGAGCAGGCCTTATCCAGCAGCCCAACAGACTCGTAATATTTGTCCTCATATTCGCCGTAATTTTCAGCGTCCTCGTCGGCCAGCACTAAAATCGCCTTGTTTAACTGCATATATTCTTGAAAAGCCTCCGACATGCGAAGACGTTTTTCACGTAAGGCCTCACGCGAGGTAGCCGCCATTGCATCAGCATCGTGGCAAAAGTTGTTTAGCCGTGACAAAGTCCCCTTGATATATCCCCGCTCGGCGACGAGAGCCTTTAACTTTGCCTTATCTTCACTCATTATGAAAATCTAGAAAGATACACCAAGAGAAACTAAATAAAATTACGTGCCTGAATAGGTACTGCTTTGGTAAAAAACCTTTTGTAACAAAACGATAAGAACCTTAACTATACTTACATGTACTATATGTAAAAGGTATCTTATTATATATTTTTTACAACCAATTATGCTTTTCTTTGCCAAATTATAAATTATACAAAATCGAACACGAAATAAAATCGTAAACATAAGCCGCACACGCTTCGAAATGAAGTTAGTCAAGTACGTTTTTCTTTTTTCAATGTTGCCAACCTGACAGCTGCGCCGTTCGGATACACGCAGTACGCTCGATTTAGCTGCGTTCGATGATGATCGATTATGAAAAACGTGAATAGCTCCGCCTTATTTTATTTACCGTCTCTTTCGTTTTTACTTGGAATGACCGAAATGGAGTGACGATACGACTTGAAGTTCTTGCTGTTTCGAAGGAAATTTGAGATGGCTCTTCCGTTTCAACGCAGTGATGACAACTTGACACGTTCTTCGCCGCTGCTTGGTTGGTACACGTTATACGACATAAAATAAAAAGGCAAAATACACCCAAATATGGCCGCAAAAAATGGTTGCGAAATTCTTGCAATTCTGCAATATTGATCACGGGTCGAAAATATAGACACCGTATGATGCATAAAATGATAAAATACACGTTGAAAATTCTTCAAACTGTAGATATGAGGATAACTTGGTGAGTAATATGCCGTCGCGCTAACACGCCGGTAATTTGCGACGGTTTCAACAACAGCAATTTTCACAATAAATTTTAATCCCCTTCAGGAACTCGCCACAGGGAAGGTCTTCTCCACACCGGTCGGTACTTTTGTGCCCAAATGCAGCCTCCCACTCGCAGATTCTTCGTAATGACGCAAATACGGTCGCAAAGAACGAGGGGATCGTATATAGACGCAGCTTACTATTTGTGCAGACTCACGTATATTCCGCCGGTAATTTAGTGGATAAAAAGGACTTATATTCCACTCGAAGGACTAGTTCTTTTGCTCGAAGGACCAATTCTTTTGTTTAGCACAAAGATAAGTTTTGAAATGAACTTCACTGATTTTAATTAATTAATTTTGTGGAAGTAAAATAAAACCACCATTATAGTTACATGGTTAAACAGGAAGTCGTTTTATTTCTTTTTTTTTATCCCTACCACAGATTATATCATATTTGGAATTCGGATACATGTTCGGGTTGAACACTAGGTAAGTTGTGATATTGATTTGGGATCCAGAATTGTGGAAGAGATAAGCAAATCGCTGACACAATTCTATAGCGATCTCAGTAAGAGAAAAGCTAACTAAAGGATGATAAAATACAAAACAGCGTAACGAACAGCATATCATAATAATAAGTACTTATATTCAATTATTGTCAAAAATAAAATCTCGTTAAGTATCTCTATTATTATTGGTAACCTAACTGATCCCATCTCTCCCTTGATTATGAAAGCCATAGACGACAGTCAATTTCTTAATGTGTGTCTGCGATCCAATATCTTAACGGCTTTAATAAAGTACCAGTTTAACCGCAAACACGGGTGTCACTTTCCTGTCGCCTGGTAATACCCCGGCGACACGCGCGCTGACGGCATCACACGTGTCGGTATGATTCTATCAGACGAGGAGTCACGTTTCACCACTCATCGACGAGGGGCCCGGTGGGGGGAGCTCCCCTCGCGAGGGGCTGACAGCTCTGACGTGGAGGGCAGGTGAAGTGGCCGCGCCAATAATTGGAGACCACTTACACCCGAGTTTTTATTCCATAAAACAGCCACTTACTAGGTCTGTCGAAGTCGATTATGGGTAACTACAATTCGTAGTCGACTCGTGGTAGAAAATGTGCAGTGCGTCACCAAAATAGAAAATATCACCTTAGAATAAGAAAGAATCTTCGCTATTAGTATCAGCGTTTCTTGTGAAAACACTCAGTGATAATTTCCTAATCCTTATTAGGTATTAATGGCCGGAGTGAATTATTGAATCTGATTGCGGGCTCGAGCCGACCCGATCGCGCTATTGTAATGATAAGTAGGGCGCACACTAATTGGGAGCCGAAGTGAAATGTTAAATTACTTATCTATTCAAAGTAATTCCAAATGAACAGTAGGTTTTCTGTTTAAATGTACTGCTATAAAACCGGCCTAAATCACGGACGGAATATAAATGTGCCGGCTGATGAAAATAATCGTTCTCCAGCGATCCGTCCCTCACCTGCAAATGCCCCCCCGCGCGCCCCACACCCGCGGTGCTTCCTTTCATTTATCTGTTGTTTTCTACGCGGGGCTGGCGCCAGCTGCCCCGCTACACACAGTTCCGGCGCTAACGACACCACACACACACGGCACACGCGCCACGTACACTTTGGGTTTTTACTCTTTTTAATGACGCTCTCCACTTTGTTGTCTATTTACTGAAATAATTGAGAACCGTTCTTAAATGCAGCTCCGTAGATAACTTTAAAATGTTTGCGCAGTAGAAACGGGGTTGTGTCTGCGAGGATTATCCTTTGTTGTGAATGTAGGCCGCAGATGTAGGCCGGCTCCTGCCGTGACGTCACAGCTCGCTAGCGACATACCTACCCAGCAAATACTTCGAGAATCATTATTTCCCGAAGAATTAGATGCCTGCAAAGTTCTAAGACTGCGTTGGCACTACTTCTTCTTCGTCGTGCCGATGACAATATTACATGTATCCTTTCTAATATTATAAGCTCACCATAATAAATTAAGGTGAACCGATACGCCAGTCACATAGGACGTTTTTATTTCATTATCGAGGCGTTTTCTGGAGTGTACTGTATCAGTGTGTGTGTACCTACTAACGTAAGTAATTTAAATAATAACTTATCATCACGAACACAAACTTGAAATATTGCATGATTTGTTTTCATAAAACTTCCTAAAAACATTTACGTCAGCAAAAAATCTCTTTAGCATGAATAGATAAAGCCGCGGATTAGATGCCTGCAAAGTTCTAAGACTGCGTTGGCACTACTTCTTCTTCGTCGTGCCGATGACAATATTACATGTATCCTTTCTAATATTATAAGCTCACCATAATAAATTAAGGTGAACCGATACGCCAGTCACATAGGACGTTTTTATTTCATTATCGAGGCGTTTTCTGGAGTGTACTGTATCAGTGTGTGTGTACCTACTAACGTAAGTAATTTAAATAATAACTTATCATCACGAACACAAACTTGAAATATTGCATGATTTGTTTTCATAAAACTTCCTAAAAACATTTACGTCAGCAAAAAATCTCTTTAGCATGAACTAGAGCCTCCCTGGCTCACTGGCTCAGCGGCTCAGCGGCTCACGCTAATAACGCGCGAGTGTTTGTTGCAAATTGTCGAGCAAACCAACTCGCGTCTTATTAAGACGTCCGCGCGAGTGCCGGCGAGTGGCGAGTGCGAGTGGCTCGCGCCAGCTACTGTACACAGCCGCTAACAACTTCACTCGGACACGGAATGTAAACCCCGCGGAAATAAAGTTCTTACGCCAATTAGCGCATGCAGAGGGTACATGTAACAACACTGAATACTGAATTGCTCTAGTTGTAATTACAAATGTACGACGAAGAAGTAAGCTAATTGACTTACAAGAAGTTTCTAATTTATTTCGTAGGAATTCAGTAAGAACACATACGTGGTTTAGTGAGGAAATAAACTTCCGGTGGATTGAGAGAAGAGTCGTGAAACGTGCCGAGATAGATATTTACATTATTATTCATACTTTTTAGTTCATGATAGCCCTAGAGGACGCCTTAGAAATTATTACACTCACACATTAAATTATATTCTAATAAAAGATATTGTGTGTGTCGTGCGCATTATGTCGCGTGTCGCGGCGCTAATCGCGTTCGTGCGCGCGACGTGGGCGTGAGCGTCAAACACACCCGCGCACGACACCGCGGCCTGTTATGTGGCGCAGGACAATATTCAACTCAACTATTTATACCAACCTTGACGAAATTCTTTCCTGGAAATGTTAAAACTTCCTTGTACTGCCGGTAGAATGTTAAGTATTGTGTTACCTTCTATTTTATCTTTACCGATGTATAAGGATTTCCAACGTCGCGGAGACAGGATGCTTGACAGTCAGCATCGACTGCGCAAGTCCCGGTGTCAGTTCAACCGCTCTTCAGTCAACAATAGGTGAATCGCTTAACAACAAATTAATTTTCCGTGGTCACGCCTGTGAAAACGACTTTACCGATTTTATTCACTTGTGGGGGCGGGCAGAGTCACACCACCATTTCCAATATCATCATAATAGCCGAGTGTTATTATCTTGATTCTCACGGGGTCCGCTTACTCATGTCACATCATAAGATAGATATTATTATTATGAACCGTAATCACCCCATCGCCCAAATAGATAATAAAAAAATATATATTTTATTATCAAACAACTAGATCTATTTGGTTAGTAACAAACTTAAGAACTATGTTAGTAAATTATCTTAAATACCGATAAAGTTTTATTAATCATACAGCCGATCAGTGGACAATCCCCACTGTCGGCTACCGCCCCCAGGACGCTGTTGCTGCTGCCGCGCAGTCTGCGCATCAATGACGCTGATTTCTTGCGTAATATTAGTTAACAAATAATAATAATAATAGTGGATAATATTAGTTGACAAATACTTACCCTTAAAAGGAACGTGAGTCTAGCTAGGCTAAGCTACTTGTGACGAGGCTGCAGGCCCGCGCTGCCACCCCGGCGCCGGCGCCCGGAGCCCGCTGGGCCCCGGGCGCCGCGCCGCAGCCCCTGTGTTGCGATCGTAATTTATGCAGCCGCGGCTCACACGCGCCGCTCTTAATATGCGCCGCTTACGTGCGCGGCATGTCGAGCCTCATTACAATGTTCTGTTTTCTCTTCATTGCGAAAACAGCTTAAAAGTCGGATATTCTACTTAATTTATCGTCGGAATGTGTGCTTTTGCGCCTATAATTTTACAGTTGAAGAACCTGACACTCGTAATAGTACCGGGATAATGTTTCGGTACTATTGTGGGTGTTTGCCACTCATATTTTGTAGAGGTGGGCAATAATGGGCGCACTGGACGCGGCCGCGGCGAGTGTCCGCACTCGAGCGATGGATCAAAGGATGTATTTACGGCGCTCTACCGGCCGCCGCGCGTCCACACTCACGAACTGCTACAAATAATATTTCCGACAACATTTTATAACTACAAAGACACTTATTTATAAAAATGGGTTCACAATATGAAGCGACACAAGAAATTGCAAAGTGATACCTGGTCTACTGTTTGAAATACGCTTTTTGTTCCCCTTATTTTCTATACACTTAACAATAAATTCTTAATAAGCCAGAACAATGTAAAAACATGTTATTGAATGTTTTTGTACATTATAGTTCGAAATACTTTCTTTCAACATTAGAGTACGAAAACATTTTGGTCCATTAACTCCGCACGTACTTTTCATCTGTACTGGAATATTTTTGAGAATTTTGTCGAAACACGCACTCACTGTGAACCTGAGAACGCCTGGGCCGGGGTTTCACTGGCAATGCTGCGATGTTATGGCGGTGACACACCACCTCGCGGGCACACCACCATATTATAATGAAAAAATACAGATTAACTGCAGGCTTTACATTCCTGAAATATACAGGGTGTTAGTGACATCGTAACGAATACTGAGGAGGGTGATTCAGACCATGATACTGAGTTGATATCAAGTGGAATTTCCTGTCGGACTATACATGAAACTTTTAGTGTTTTTTGAAATTATTTTCCATTCCATACTTTTGCGACGGAAAATTCCACTTGATATCAACTCAGAATCATGGTCTGAATCATCCCCCAAAATTTTCGTTACGATATCACTAAAATCCTGTATATGACGCGCTGTCGTCATAAAAATACCTCCTCCCTCTGGCCGTTCCTAAAGTCACGCGATGCGCAGTACAATCCACCAAGGATCATATTTTACTGATCCCACTTCTTCAAAAGTAACCTGAACATTTTGTGTAAATATTACTCCCTCGACACACACTGCGCGAGTTCAAACGAAACCTACTCCACTCACAAGTTCTAAATACATATTAACATTTTCTAAATATAACCTCCTTATTAATTACCGTTAACAGCTTCTTAAGAATTATAAAGCACTTGTTAAAGGAAAAGTGTGAATTGTTCGTCCATAATGGACGATTGTTGGAATACAAGTTCCTGGGAAGTTCGTGAGCGTGTTATTTATTTAGGCAGGCGAGGTGCGCGGGGCGGAGAGGGAAGAGGAGGTCCACTTTCACTGCATTTGCCTACAATGCACACTACACAGCCATACATAACACATGCGCCGGGAACGCCAGGATGTAAATACTACATTGAAAGCCGATGCGGAAGTTAAACAGTACGACAACACAACTGTATTACGAGTATTTTGTCTCTCTCTGACAACTGTATTGTCATAAACTTACACCTGGTTGTACAAAATATTATTACCAATTCAATCTATTTCTTTTTTCCTTTAGTACTAACAGGAAACTGGAGAAAAAAATGCATTCAATTGCTCAGGTAGGTATGATTTCTAAGCGTGTACACACACTCACGCTTAACTACGTGTATCCCGTAAGGTAGGTGTCATGATACCCATTCGATAAGTCCAGTTATCGACGCTTGTTTCTTCTTCCTCTCAACCAACCCTTTCTAACAACCTTTTTTATTATCTTTTGCCCATGTATCTTCTCTATATTTGACGATATAGTGACTACGATTGAGAAGGGAATATTAAGTTGGTTTGGCCTCGTACAGCGGATGATGGATAATTATTACGAAAGCAGTATATAAAGGTTGGTGGTAGGGCTGGCAGAGAAAGACCTAGAAGGACGCACATTTACTAAATTGGAGATGTCCTTAGAAAAAGTTCAGTACGATCTACTCTGAACCGGCGAGCGTGTATGAAACGATTGATGAATGTGGAGGAAGCAAGAGAAGTGTGTCAGGATCGAAGCAAAAGAATTCCATGGTCTCTGCTTACCTCGGTGGAAAAAATGCGTGAGTTTATGTATGTTTATTTACATGTCAATAATAAATTATAAACGAAGCCGTAACAAATTGAAAAGGAAGTTTGACACGTATCGTATTCTTTGCAAACGAAAACTCTTATTAATACATTTGTATTGATGAAATATCAATAATGTAGCGTCATCAATGCATCTGCAAAGTAGCACACAACCCACCAGCTGTACCGCCTTTAGGAGTATTAAAACAACCAGCTCATCTCCTGGGAGCAGGTCGGCGCCGACGACGTCCGCGCAGCACCGGCAGCTTTATGTATACGCCACATTCCACCGCCTCCCGCTCATAACTCCACATTTTTGACCAACATTTTTCCTTTCCATTTTTATTTCCATAGCGAGCGGACGCACGCACGACGCCGAGATTAATAGAGCCCCTGTTATTACCGCCGGAACCTTAACAAACATCTATCTCATTTATATTCCCTTTATGGGCCGACTGCTAAATAAAGTTATAAAGTTGAGCGGAAAAACAAAAACAGGCGATGGGCGCCGACGAACAGATATACGAGCACTCGCGCCGCGCGCCCTGTGTACCGCCCGACGGCCTGCTTAGCGTAATGTAGTGGGCTCAGTAAGTACGTCACGTTTTAATCTTTGATTTATCGACTTGTGTTTTGCGTTTTATTGCAATCAAGTCAAACGGAGCCTCCCACCAAAGCAACTCATAAGTGTAGTTCGTACCACTTCCGATAATATTGTAATAGAATTGTGCACAGTAGTTGGGCGGAAATGCTGTCTGAAGAGAGTCATCGATAGCACGAGGCACCGCCATGCGCCCGCGCGGCCGTACCGCGCTATACCCCGGGGTTGCCCTTTGCTCGCACGCCACTGCCGCCGCTGCACAACTCACAGTAACGTCCCGCGATAATGTGCCAAATATTTACCAAGGAATATTTCTTCCCAGCGATTAGTACTCCCGCCGCGTACATCGCCCGCGCGCTCGCCCCGCGACAATTTATAGTATACGACAGCGGGATCTCTACTCACTCCCTCAGCCATGTATTATGAGAACCAAATTATTAAAAAAACAACTCGTTTTCTTGTTTCAGTAGAAAGAAACCTAAAATTTTAGAATATTTTAACATACTCTCTAACATAAACTGACGCCTATTTCCCGCCGGGGTAAGCAGAGACTATGAAATTCCATTTACTACTAAAGACATCTACAATTTGGTCATTGTACGTTTAGGTCTTCCTTTGCTAGCCCTACCACCAACCTAGAATACCTAGAATATTTTTAAGTAATTATTAATCAGTTATGATCTATAAAGCATTTTCTCATGCTGTAAAAAATCCAACAAAAGAGTATTTATTTAGAAAATATGTCACCGGCTTCTCGTGCGGTGGCGGCACCGGAGGCGGCGGCAGTTACGTCGTCACCGTCACCCGCCGCCGGCGCAACCACGTGGGTCGTCACCCTCCTCCGCTCTGCTTTCTTTCAAATATTCCTCAGCAGCAGTAATCCGTCCATAATCGATCATTTGTCTACAACACACTCCACTATAAATACTTGACGAGTAGCTCTGACGCGATACAAACACAGTTGCCTCCGTCACGAACCTACCCGTGTAGATATTATAGGTACCTTCATCACATTCACTTCAGTTGTACACATAATATTATAGTCTACTTTTTTCCTTGAACCCTTTTCAATCACGCAGGGGTTGAGTTTCGGAAAATCTTTTCTTAATCTTCGTCGTGAGAGGAAGACAGCCGTGCGGGCTCCAATCCGCGATCCTTATGAGGGAGACAATAGGGAGGCACTACCTGTATTTATCTAAGTATTGATTTTATTTAATATTCTTACTAGCAGGTGAAATTTCCACTATAATTTAGATGTAATTTGCTTAATAATAAATCAGAACGAACGTTTTGAACGTTAGATCACACGTATTTCGTAGATTATATCTATCTATCTATTTATAAAGCAGCACTTAATCTATTACGACGTACTTTCTGGGTATGTTCTGAACACTATGTGAGGTACATAACAATATATGGACGTATCTGGGTGTTGTAGAATTAATAAAGCATGTAATTCCACTTAAACTCAACTACGTATTTATAAAGTATTCGAACCTCATGTATGAATATTTTCCCATTCATCTCTCGAATACAATCATATGAATGATATTAAGACGTGAAAAGAGCCGCGTTGTATCAATGTTTCAATAACTTGGTCTTAGAGAAGTTAGTTTATAGTTGGCAAAGTGAATCCAGCTGCAGCCAATTATCGAGGGACAACTTAGTTGTGGATCTTGTGACGCCGTATGCAGTCGCGGGGCGGGGCGGGGCGGGGCGGGGGGTAGCCCCCTGCTGCTCACCTGGATACCAACACACGACATACTAAGCTTCACATGCCATCTACCGATAATAAATGTATGTTTATAAACATTTCTCCAAAAGCAGGTACTCCTCAACAGGCAGTAGGCGTAGACTTTATATCAGGCCGCAACACTGCTCGGGCCTCGACTTACAAACAGTAATCTATTTGGAATTAGAACGACAGAAATTATGTTTGCACATTAAGCTGTTTAAACTAGCGGTTACTGTATGAAATTGCTATTGGGTAATAAGATCACCAGTTGTGCTTCTTTTTGTCCATTTGTATTTTTCTGTTTTATGTGCAATAAAGAGTAGTATTGTATTAAATGTTACGTAGGTCTTCAAGGAACAATAAGAATAACCATAATTGAGGATATAACGGCCACTAGCGCACACTACGGTAGGAAACACTGAATTTTATTACGCTCCATTCACGGTCGTTAGCGGAATTAGGAAAACATGGCGTCGTACAACTAACATCGTATTACCGGCCGTTACGCGGCTCACTCGCATTTACAATCTGATAACGGATCGTAATTTGCAAAGGTAAATATACTATTGCATAATTAACGTAATAAACCGCACGTCGATGGTTACTTCTACGTCGGCAAATATGCAAACGCTAAATTTATATTCCCGTAAATCACACAGCGGAAGCGTCGATTATACCGCAACCGTTACACATGGTCTATAATATAGAGATAAGCGAATTAAGATGTCACGCGTCCAATCAAGACTTCCACTTTTACATGTGATTTGTTTAAACGAGAAACGCTTAAACTGTTACGTTCTTCTTATCATACCTCCCTGTGTAGTGCGCGTGATCGCACCTGGTGTATACGTTGTATTCACGCGCACAAGTAAAAGATGAGACATATTATCTATATTTTTGTATAAACAAATCTCGGTAACAACAATATTATATCAGTGACACCAGAACACGAGTGCTACTTTCATCATAATATTCACCTTAAGCTGGGTACAAGCGTAGCGAGGCATATGCCCCGTACTACATGTGTGTAAGTACATACATATTCATGGTGCAGCAAATGCTAAGCACATATAACACATAGTAAGGCATGAGATGTATTGCGTGAGGGCCACATGTTTCTCGATCATTATATCCACCTTTATGAAAAATCAACCGAAAAATAGTTACCGTCACGTTTGTTTTCATACGACGTGTGATTCTTCCTCTTGACGGCATCCAAAACTATTCAATAAGCCGTAATGCTCCTCTAAGGAAAACCATGTTCCTCGTAGAACGAGCCGCGTCCCATCGACGCGTGCCGCTCGTGGCACGTGCGGTAATTACCGCTCGGACCGGTAACAGGCAAATTGCCAACAGTTATTTCTAAGCCGCAAGAACCACCCCGTTTCCGACACCCACCAGCCTTAAATGAATTCCACGGAATCGTGGCGCGAGTCGCGTATACCTCCATACTCGGCACATACCGGCACTCGCTCGGCACATGGCGACAATTGACGCAATCACCGGGAAATCTCTTCATAATGAATGACGCGCCTCGAGTTGAGTTGACAATGTAGCTGATTGCATTGTTGTGTAATTGTTTTAACAGCTGTTTAACACATTCTGGGAGTTCGATTCACTTTATAGACTTCGCCTGCGATTGCGGTTCGGAGCTGCTACGCGAAACAATGTAGCGTCGTAACGGGTTGCTACGCGGCGTAGTCATTGGACTGATAAGCTACACTGTTTCTCTTGAACAATATTGAGAATTCACTTTCGCAATAGAATTTCCCTACAGAGCCTCCATAATTATTGTTAACAGTAGTTTATGCGCACTATCACAGGATGCCAACAGTAAGAGAGGCTGAAGATTTTTTCCGTCGACTTGATTGAGGAAAAGATGAAAGTAGTTGTTTTTTCATGAATCTATAATAGAATTCCCATTTTCCCCATACGAAGTAATTTCCGTACCAAATTAAAGTTGTAATGTCCTAAGTTTCTGTATTAGTACAATATACCTATTGTTGTTTGTTTCAATTCCCAACCTCAATTCGAAGCTGTTATTACAAACCCATTAAATATAATCTAAATGAACGATGAATGTCTGAAAACCTAACACGCCACCACACTGCGCTGCACTATAGCAGCGGGTTGGTGGAGGACATATCATGACGCCTGTGTCACCAAAGGGGTAGGTAGGATATAATTATTTGAAATTAAAACACATGTTTTGCAACTATATGTACATATATAAATCACGCCCGTATTCCCTGATGGGGTTGGCAGAGCCACAAGTAATCAAGTACTTGCAGCTACTGTTTCCTAAGATAGTTATGCTGCCATAGTTATGGTGACAAGGGTAGCTATCGTATAGACATTATCTTGCAAGTGGAGACTTGTTGCACTAGTGGCTCTCGTGTAACGTCCGCGCAGGCTGTGAAAGTTAGTGCAAGTTATAGACCGCACGTCGTGCTGCGCGCACCGCCGCCGACAAAAACACAATCGGAAGGCAAGTATCGGGCGGCGTACGCGGCGATACATCGACTATACAACCAAGTAAACGCCTAATGTTTAATTTAGCACCAAGAATATATTCTATCGACTATCTGAGGTAAGAGGGGTGTGGGAATTTGGAGGCTGCGTTTTAATTGGCTATCTTGACACGTCGAAAGGTCACAGAAGTGACGCGGTTGGTCGACCGGTGTCGGGTGGCATTTCATATCTGATCTATTAGTCAGATATGTTGACAGAACCCATTTACCTGTTATTAGGAGTCTAGAGTTTGTGCAGTCGATGCGGCGATGGTATCAGCACGGACGGAGGCGGACAGTCGCGGCGTAATGGCGGCGCGCATCCTAATGCGCCGCAGATAAACTTGACGGATCGCCCGCACCCGCCGCCCGCGCGGTACAATAAGTGTTTGTTTAAGGTATCGGTTGTTACTCAACTGGAACTTAGGTATAACCTTATAGAGTAAAGTACCAATGATTTCCTTATAATGTAACAGCTGGTTCATTACCAACTAACTAGTGGTTTTCTTGTATAATAATACGGATAACATGTAAGATTAATTGTATATTTATGACGCAATATTGGTTACAATAAAACGATGTTGGTTACAATTTAGACTGAAACAAAAGACTGGTCTAGTGATTAGGGCTCTCGATTTGGAGGTCTGGGTTCGATTCCCGATGGGGACATTGTCGAAATAACTTTGTGAGACTCTCCTTTATTTGGTAAGGACTTTGCAGACTTGAATCACCAAACTGTGCGAAAAAGTAAGATGATTCCGTGCGTTGGAGGGCACGATAAACCGTTGGTTCAGGCTATTAGCCGTAAAAACACCTCCACCAACCCGCAGTGGAGCAGCGTGGTGGAGTATGCTCCATACCCCCTCCGGTTGATTGAGGGGCACCCAGTGCCCACCAGTGGGTTGTTTATAGGCTGTTTATGTTACATTAGGTAAATTGGCAATTAATCTAAGTGTAAAATAACTTATGATATTATCTGAGAGGGAGTAAATAAACGTTCGCGCGAATGTAAATAATGTAATAAGTAGTTTGTTGTCAACGATTGCGGGCGATGTGGCGCGATACAGCTGATGGATGACCCGCGACCCCCCGCGACCCCCGCGCCCCGCGCCCCCGCCACCGCCCCACGACCTCGCCGTCCTCGATACTCGCACATTTCAGCTGACGGACGACCGACATTTGTATAGCTCTAACGATACATATTTGACATACACCCTGCAATCACACGATCGCGGGATCGCTTATCGATCCGCTGCGCTACTAATAGCAATGATTGTTATAATTGAGTGAGTCGATGTCAATTATTAAATGTTAACAGTGAAATTAACAGACGTTGTAACTGCGGTCATAAAGTCGGCCACGGTTCGCCGACAACCGCAAAACCTTTACGAGCGCATCGCAGTACTATAGCACCTACAGGTATAGGTGTGTAGCTCGTGTGGTGCTGGTCATCGGAGTGCATCCCGCGGCCGAGCATGAACAACCCCAACGGACGGATAACATGCTCCGTTTGATTCCTAATAAATAACATACATACACTCAATAACAAATTGACTTGAATACCAAGTGTAGCCGTAGAAACTACGGGTGCGAGTTACGTTGTCACGTTCAAATTGCTTCGAACTTCAAAAGCATTTATTTTTTTATTTTTTTACCTTTTTCCTCACCTTATGGTTGTCTGGAAGAAATAGCTTTAAGCGATAAGGCCGCCATTTGCCATGTACTTAGTTAAGAGACTTTTTGTAATTATTTATTTTTATTTTGGTGCAATAATGTGTATTTGTATTGTATTGTAAGCATAAACACAATTTCAATTATCCAGAAAACAATTTACATAACATTTTAAATATCGGCACACCAATTACAACTGTATTAGAACGGACTTTAAACCGGCCCCTCGCGTATACGAATTCATTTTGTTAGACACACCGTTTTATAAACGAAATTAATAATAAAGTACTAGGCAATTTATTACGTACAATGCTCTGTCGACTGACAAGCGCTCAGCGTGTGGCTCGCAGACTACAGTCTTCAACTCGATTTGTTTAACACTGGCCTTGAGGCAGCCAGACGTATACTCGCAAGCAATTTTTTGTAGAGTGAGCTTGTGGGCACTCTAAACTGTGTTATGGCCCAACTGCATTATGTATGAGATTGTACTGATGGTTCTATTAAGATTTGCAATATCATCGTTATTCTAATTAAGTACAAATAACATTATTACACTTTTTTTTTACAAAAATAGACCAGTTTGTGTTTGTCGTATCTCTCATACTAGTCATACTTAAAACGAAAACAAAAAAATGGAGGATTGCGGACTCGAGTTTTAACAAGGTCATAACTTTTAGTCACCTGTTCTGGCTTTTCACAAAATATTAAGTACCATATAGGATGTCAAACAGTAGTCGTAAGTTAAGGTGTTTTTTTATTTTATTTTTCCTAATAAACTTTGACGCGTGTGAGGATTGAGGACCCATTTTGAACGAAGATATAACAAGTGGGATAGCGTTTTGCGGTGATTAGATTTAGGCGTAGAGTTTTTGAGAAATACCCATAGTTTATTCGGTACAGGTGGGCCTTCAGTTCTCACAAGCTTATTTGATTTTCACAAATCCCAATTGTTTTAGGGTGTTCACTAAATCCTAAAGACATTTCCGTAGACTACCCGTGCCTGCCCTGACCGTGCCGTGCCGCAGGTGGCGCGCGGCCGCAGCGCCGCAGCATGAGCGCGCGCGCCCCGCGCCTGCACGCGCTGGCCGCCGCGCTGCTGCTCGCCGCGCACCTCTTCAAAGGTAAACAAACACCCTACTTATAGCTTACAGTGGCAGTGTAAAAGCTCGCTGCAAACGTCGCGATCTTTGGTTATGTTGCAGTATAGGCACCTATATGTGTTAATGTGTGTGTGGGTGCAGTCCGCCAGACAGACTTCGTAAGTTACAAGAACTAGACATTGTAAATAGTCACGTCACTCTAACCAGAAATTCTTCCCAAAATAATTGTAAGGACACGGAGCAAATTTTCAGTACTCCAAAATGGCGGCGAAATTATACTTGCAGTTAAATATCTTTCATTTTTGTCATCCACCGAGGTTTCCAATCAACTTTTTACTTTGATATAAGAAAATAAACGCAGAATAAGTGTTGTTATCGATAAAAATACTTAAGGTAACGAGAAACACTGTTTGGAATAATAGTCCATTTGCTGTTGATCTACGAGCTCCCTCCAGGCCACCCCTACATGCAGCTGATAGAACTGAAGGTTATCATTTTATATTTGATATCTACATTAAAAACTGAATAGTGACCTTGTCGTGTCGGTTGTACTTTAGTGCGTACATCGTGTGGACGGCAACGTGTCGGTAACTACGACGGTTATAAGCCGCGGCGCGTACAATGTGCGCACACAACTATCCTCCATTTATTCCGTACAGGTGCCCTGAAACTCCACGTTAACTCACAACTTTCCCGCGAGGCACATTTCCATATGATTTACGACCTACATTCGTTTCGTAACAAACCCGGTGCTATAATACTAGTACTCTAATACTGTAAAATCATTAAAAATGAATGAATTGCGAGCTTTAATTAATGAATGTTATATTATGTGAACAACGTCAGTGGGGCGTCACGCACGCTGCAGCGCTTCGCATCCAGTATACATTCGCCGCGGCAGACTCCAGGGACGTCTCGGGTAGCAACCACTACGGCGTTGCTACCCGATAATTATTTGAGTTGTACGTTCGAATGATAGTTTGAGTTTGATCTCAAAATATTGGGCGTTGTCGTTACGTAGTGAAGTAGGTACACCATGTAGGTGTAGTACGTCACCGGGTTGCGTGGGAGTGCGGCGGCAGTTAACGCGTCGTAAACCCGCTTTACAGCGGCTGTAAAGCGCCCGTCGCACCGCGCCCACTGCGGCCGGCGCGCTCCAATAAACCACTGATACTTGCTCACTCCGCCTGTTTCACTCCGTACAAGTTTTGTGATATACAGGCGCACCTGATACGTTAACTCTTCAGTAACGTCAAACATTACACTAGGACATTGTTCGACAGATTTAAATCTGCAACGAAAACTCTACTCTCGCTCGAAATAAATAGTTTTTGTAAAGATAACTAACAAGTCACGTTTTGATTGAAATGAAAATTGGATGCATATGCAGATTGCTTAAATTTATTTTATTTTCGAGAGGATTCGAAACGAAGGCTGCAGGCGACGTGACGCCACGTCGCAACGCGTGGGGTCGCGTGGACCCCAAAACACAATGTAACAGTGACAAGCGGCTGTACGGGCGATTACCGGTAATTAATCGCGGCATCCGCGATACATGTCGCCAATAACTGGCGTATACTCCGGCCGGGCGCAGGCCACCGGCCGTTATTTTGTAAATTATATCGACGTTCGGTTAACAAGTTTGCCTCACATGTTGGCTGCGAGAGTGTTCAATTAAAACAATGTTTTAAAAACTTTTATAGGAAGTGATACTTTTCTCTTTGTTTGTATAGTTGATAGTTCAATAACTACTTGAACACCTTAGAATAAGTTTGTTACTTAGAATGTCTTGTGTCTAATGTACTTAAATGTCTTGTAAATTTATGTGCAATAGTGTTTTATTAATATTAATAATTAATGTCGAGTAGTTTCTCCACTAAACTTTTAAGTAGTTGTAATATTATCTCGCGACCTCAATACCTGTAGCCTACTGTCTTGAGTGAGTCGGTAGCGCCCCGCGCCCCGCGCGCCCCACCCCGCGGCGCTGTTGTTTGTATCGGGGTAATTTAGCCCCGTTCGCTTCCCTCTGATATTTCCGCCCCAAATAAAACAACGATTCCTGCCTCACGACGCACCTTTGTTGTGGCGAGCCAAGGTTTAATTTCAGCCGGCACGAACTCCCTACCACTCCCCCCCCCCCCTGCCGCGCGCTGATAATCATCTCGCACATTAATTCCGCGCCGCACGAGCTTCCGAAATGTCTCTCGAATATGCCAACACCAAGCGTCATACAAATATTTCGTTAGTCGGTCTGTGAGCGTGACATTAATATTTGTACCGCGGCTGCGCCCGTGACCGGCGTGACCAGAGCCGCGGACGGGACCGCTCACGCTGCGGACACTCTTCATCGCAGGTTGTCAGGTTGTACCGATACACAGTGAATAGGTTATGAATGCAAATTGGACGGACGTAACATGTCAGATGACCTGTCTCACGAGATCTGTCTCTGAATAATATATGAGAGCAGTAATTACAATGCGATCGGAACTAACAAGGGCGAACAGACGGGCAGGTCGGCCGGCCGCCGCCGAGCGCTAGGGGGCGCACCTGTTATACCTGCACGAGCCCTGCTCGCGCGGGCAGCACCAGATTCTTCCTCTATAGGTACACTGTGGACCTCACTAAAACAAGGCTTTGGACGTTCCGTGCAAAAAATCAAATTAAAAATCCGTGTAATAAATTGGG
Organism: Pectinophora gossypiella; assembly: GCF_024362695.1. Taxonomy (NCBI): domain Eukaryota; kingdom Metazoa; phylum Arthropoda; class Insecta; order Lepidoptera; family Gelechiidae; genus Pectinophora; species Pectinophora gossypiella. The sequence continues at coordinate 15,417,379 of NC_065414.1, read as the reverse complement.
CTCAAATCGCACTGAATTTCGACGTCGTAAAAAGATACATACCTAACTGCGTATATCCCGAGCACATCTCTGTTTCCAAATGCGTGTGATTAACTTTTGATCGGTACCGTAAATACACACAGAATATTAACAGTAAGAGGCACCTAAATATCTAAATGTATCTCACCCGTGGCCCCGGCGCGGCGCGTGCGTCTGTCTCATAGCTTGCACCACATTATGTATGCAGATTGTAATGCATTTGTAACTACTGATACGGGGAAAATTATACTTCTGTAATAATTTTATTGACTAGAACAGCCATTGATAATTATACCCAATGACGTAGACAATACTGACAAAATTAAAGAGACGATATTTTCTTTTATTCAACGACCTTGGGCAAGCTGTTTAGCACCAACAAGAATTGTTGCGTTTCATTCCGTGATCAAGTGTTGTTTACCGGCGTCACAGTTACTGCTCTATCATATAGCCAGCACATCTATCTGTCTCTCCTGTCATTCTATAGACATTACTCAAAAAAACTTTATGAGGTATTAAGGAATTCCACCGTGACGTGGCTTAGATACAAACAGTGAGTGTAACCGCAGTACTATATTTTTGTTCAATAAGATGCGCTAACTTCACGCAGTGTGACCGTGCCTGTGGTCAATTGACTGGCGTGTTGCAATATCGTCGTTTTGTTTAACTTGTAGCTATGTTTCAAGAGAATAAACAAAGAGACAGGAAGGAAATCCTGCGCCATGTGTCGTCCGCTGAGCACGGCCGGGTCGAGGCGGGTGTACAGGACGCTGGCAGCCGGAACCGCCCGCGCCGCCCTCACAATACGTGTCACGACACGTACACAGGCTGGCAAGGTCGTTGTGCATACTTTTCGTGAACCCCGGTAGCCACCGAACCCCCCGCTGCTCCCGCTATCGCCAATTACATGATAAAATCTGTCATCTCGTTAAAAGCCCCTCGTTAGAGCCACTCTCTCTGACCGAACGTTTCGGCATAATTGAACCTTAAAAAGAGTTTCACCGGCGCCGTAATGTAATTATCGCCTTTTGGTCACTCTATAATTGAGTCACCGTGTTCTTGCTCCAGACAACTCGCCGTACGACAAATGAAGCCGTGATTACGTACTTCAATATGCTTGTTCTCTATGCAATCAAAAATTTGAATGTTGCAAATTATTATCAATGCTTAAAAAAAATTGTAACTTGATGTAGGATCTGTTATGTGTAGCGGCCAACTAAATAAAGTATTATCCTATTCTACATTGTATTGTACTATCGAACACACTTATGACTTAGAATCGATCGATATACCTACTTAAGTATTTAAATACTTTCAATCGCGTCTTCAGTCGCGCACCTCACTACTGCACGTAGACCACGCCCTACTTGCATATTATCTATCTCTATCAAATTGAATGACCTGAGCCAGAATGAGATCTGAGTATGTGATCCGAAAAGAAATAAAATCGAAATAACAGGGAAACAACACAGTGCATTCGTGTAGTCGAACTGGCCTATCGAAGTGACAGAAGCTACACATGTCCAGTTTGTTATTTACAGAGCAATTTGCCGGGAGTGCCGCACCGCGCGCACTCGCGCGCTCATGAATATTCGCTGGCACCGGGCGCCCTTTTATCATCGTGATTGTAACAAGGCGTAAGATTAAATTATAAAAAGGCCGCTCGTGAAATGAATCCGCGCGCGACGTGACCGGCTTCACAACACACACCCCCCGCCCCGCCCCGCGCCCGGCCCCCGCTGCACGGACGCTCGGGACAATATTCCGTGGTGCTGCCGAATTAAATAAACATTTGTATAGGTGTTGCACGTCATCACTGTCTCACCAGCTTGCTACGGCTCTACTATGCAGCGGAACTGCGGATAGCATAAAATATAGTGTGCTAAGTATACCTAGACTAAACAAATAACAAATGCTGAAATTGTTGAATAGGAAGAAGAGATACAAAACATTAATGTAATTCGGATAATGTCGACTAAATTAACAGTTTACAACGTACTGCGTACATTTAAAATAGAACAGTACCCAATATGGTGTCTTTAGGGACACATGCTGTCTCGCAAGAACCGCAAAAGGCCCGTGCTAAGCACGTGTCACGGCATTATGCTGAGGGAGATCCTTTTTTTATTTTGGGCGCCTCCATTGTGTATTTAATGTCTGTATTATTTGTCTTTTTGTCTTTGTATTTTTTTTTTATTTCTGTAATGTAAGTTTGTAAATGTGGCGTCCAATATGGAAATAAATATTTTCTTTCTTTCAAAAAAGATTAATTATTTAATTACACTTTCTATGTACAAATCATGAAGAGACAAACAATATATAACACTAGAATTTCATCTTTTAATCCAAAACACGCCTTTTTGTAAGTAATGCGTGGGAATCGATAGTATCACACGCTTTAGATAGGTAATGTATAAAAAATAAAATATCGTGGTTAAATGTGTGATTTTACTTTGAATGTACCGCTTGATAATGTACGTGGTTATAATATAGAGTTGAATTTTAACCTTATGGAATCATAAATCTATTTTCTTTGAGCTACTCAACGATATGACGCGCGCGGGAACTAGGTCGAGTGCAGTGTTGCCTCCGCGCGCCGGCGCCGCCTCCTGCGCTGCAGACTGCCATGCGCCACCGAACTGTTTCTGATGTTCTTGGTCATCGATATTTTTAGAATGAATCTTCAGTAATATTTTTTGAATACAAATATTGTTAGGTGTAGGAGACCTAAAACGAAAAGTTTTTAGACCACGTAACACTATAAATGCTGCCTGAAATTGAAATAAAAACTAATGCCAGAATCGTTCTTAAAAAAGCGACCGTCAACTGCAAGCAAATATTTGTATAGTTGGCTATGGGTATTACTACCCAGAAATACAAATAAAGAACAAACATCCAATTGCCTTATTAGTCTTGCAGTTTATTTGCCAATGGTATGTAAAGTATGGTTAATAATAATTACTCATAAGCAGACAAATAAAATCCAAAATGTATTCTCTATAGGATTGCACTTGCACACCACCTCCGTTTGAGTGAGAGGAGGCCTGTGCCCAACATTGGGACGTAAATAGACCATTTATGTTAATAGAAGCCAACCATAAATAGAACACTTATTACCACGACAACTGAATATTTAAACAACTCCCCGCAAAATTCGTCGCCAGTAGATTATTATTTAATATTGAATCACAACGCTATGTAAATGTAAGTCCAAATATTGGTAGCCGAGATAAATCGAATCGAATTCGTCCAATTACCGATCATCAAAGTAATTAATTTACATAATTGATCCAATACTACAGGCTCGGCGGCGGCCGAAGCCGATTAGCATACGCCGCCGCGTGGCTCCGTCCGCACTACTGGCACACACAACCACTGTTGTACCCACATTCAGCTTCGAATGTGCTTTATTATCATGTTCGCTGACGATGTTATCATATATACATGCACGTGCCTTACAAATGTAACGCTACATTCACTGATAATGTTTCCTTCATGATGGCTTCATCTTCTGTCCGTCAGTTCCGCAATATATTGACATCTGTGTATGTATATGTTCCAGTGCTGTCGTGCGGCGAGGCGGGCGGTGCGCGCGTGCGCAAGCGCTACGTGGGGCTCTACACCGGGCCCTACTTTGACCCCGCCGCGCCCAACAATATCACCACACAGCTCGGCACGCACGCCTACCTACCCTGCAAGGTATATACGCACTAAGTGAGGCTGTACAGCGACCGGCCCCTACTGGCTTCACCTGTTAGCTAATTTATGTATAATTCCGAACGAGCTTACCTATCTCCCAAAGCACACAAAGTTTATCTGGCCAATTGGTCTAAAGCAGATAATCTAATAAGAGACGCCACAATAACAACGAAGCTATTGGAAATTCTGATTTTAAATTGTACGAGAAGGAATTGTCTGAGCAGACAACGAAATAGTGTGTGCAAAATTAGTTCTTTAAAAGAAATAGTGGTGTAATGAACAACGCTGGGTAGTGTGGGCCTAATAAGATGGCTGTTGTTGGCGGCAGGTGCGGCAGCTGAGCAACAAGTCAGTGTCGTGGATCCGGCGGCGCGACGCGCACATCCTCACCGTGGACCGGTTCACGTTCATCGCCGACGAGCGCTTCCAGGCCTTCCTCGTCGAGGCCACCGACACCTGGACGCTACAGGTACCATTACCCTCACTAATCACTACATTATTACGCTAAATATTAATATCGATACTTCCATACCAATATTATAAATGGAAAAGTTACTTTCTCGTGGTGTCTTTTACCTTCTTAATGTGTAATCCACTGAGTCGATTTGGATGAAAATTATATATTTTAATAAAACAGTGAAATACTTATTATGAGACAATAATAATAGTAGATCATTCAATTGGTATAACACACTTTCCCCTGCAAAACGACACAGCTAATTGGGTGAAGAAACTAGATTTACAACTATAATCATTTCAATAATTTTCTTGGGCGTAAATAAGCTATACAATGAAATACATCAAATACATAAATAAACAGGAGATGTACGTGTGTTGCAGGTGAAATATGTGCAGGCGCGGGACGCCGGCGTGTACGAATGCCAGGTCGGCACCGAGCCCAAGATGAGCCACTTCGTGCAGCTCAACGTCGTCGGTGAGTCACGCCTGCCCACCCCCTGCGCCGTGTGGCGAGTAGCGTCATCTCTCTAGCGTTATACCGTTATTATGGGAACCGTTTATGTAACTTGATGACTTAACAGGTCAGCGACTGCCAAGAGAAAGCCTATCCAACAGGTTAAGGCACGTACCTCCGAAAACACATTTCTCGCGGGGCCGGAAAACACCGCTGAGCACACAATTATCATTTAAGATGCAAACATGAATACAAAAACGTAACATAAGCTCACAACTATAATCCCAATTGAGTTAACCACATATTTGCAACATGAATTGAGTACCCACGCTCCACAGACCTTTCTGTTTGACCAATGTATTGGGTGACTCGAAAATCATTGGTTTAGACCAGCGACCTCTCAATGATGGTCAACCGTTATGACGTGTATATTGCAGTGCCAAAGATCGAGATCGTGGGCGAGTCGGACCTGTACGTGAAGGCTGGCAGCACGGTGAGCCTCAAGTGCGTGATCACGCAGGCGCTGGAGGAGCCCGCGTACATCTTCTGGTACCACAACGACGAGCGCGTGCTCAACTACGACCGCAGCCTCGTCGAGATCCGCATGGAGCGCATCTCGCCCGACACCACGGTACGTACCCCACACTCCACGCCCCAACCACACACGGGTGCAGGGAGGGCCGCCTCACCCCATGCGCGCGGCCGAGACCGTCAGGCCGCGCTCTCTTAACTCCTTACGTGTTACGGACCGCAAATAAGAAAGGATAATCCAGTTCGTACAGTTACAGGGTGGAGAGGGCGCTTCCGTTCTACACAAAGTATTATCAGTCCGGTCGGTCTGTTGCAGGTCGGAAACTTGATAATATACAACCCACGGCGTGAGGACTCCGGCAACTACTCGTGTGCGCCCTCCAACCTCGACTCCGCCTCCGTCGTGCTGCACGTGCTCAGCGGTGAGTGCCGCTAATGTTGCTGCCTTCCGTCGCGTCAGCTCGTAGACCAATCTAAAGTTTATATTTGGGAGACCAACAGCTCTTAAAAACTATACCAAAAAATCATACTCATATAAAACTGAATAAAAATAATAAAACTTATAACTGAAGCGCAGTGACAAAGGTATTAGGACATGCACAAAAGCCTAAGACAGTTCATAGACAAACGTTGACTTAAACAATTGATTAAAAACAACGCTACTAACTAATAGTAAACACTATAAATATAATTTCGCTTATGCTGCCAAATAAATTGAATAAAAGTAATATAAGTAAGTTGCTTACGACATATCATTAAAAAAAGAACGAGTGTGTTCGCATCTTACCGACCCACAACCAGTGTTGAAAATGTTGTTAATAGATGAAAAATTGCTCTCTCGCCAAATAAATTAACTCTGCCGATAATTAGTTGCTGCTTGCCGATGGTAGGGATAGTAGATGGAACAACGACACAAATTTCTACTTGGTAGCCTCAGTAGCAACTTAGATAGCAAATCAGGACAATCCAGTGATTTCGAACAGGAAACGATGTCTGCGATTTGACGTGTCCTAGAGTTCGGCCAATACGAAGCAAACAAGGGTAGTAATGTGAATCCTCGTGTGTGGCAGGCGAGCAGCCGGCGGCCATGCAGCACGGCAACAGCGGCAGCGCGCGCGCGCCGCCGCGCCCGGCGCTGGCCGCTGCGCTGGCTGCGCACGCCGCCCACGCCGCGCTGGCCGCCCACGCCGCCCACGCCGCCCACGCCGCGCCCGCTGCGTTGGCCGCCCACGCCGCCCACGCCGCTCACGCCGCGCCGCGAGCCGCGCGCCTCGCCGCCCTGCTCGCACTCGCGCTGCTCTTCTCGTGAGTATCCCCGCCTCGCGTCGGGTGCCTGTGCCTTCCTTGTCGCATCGTGATGTGATCGCTACATTGCCGCCTCTCTCCGCAGGGTGATGTGCCACGACGAGGACGAGCCCAAATAGCGAGACGCGTAGAGCGCAGGCGCGTGCCGCCGCCGCGACTGTCGCGGTCGGTGATGGACTTTTCGTGACTTGTGTGACGTCCAACGCTACGCATTCGATGCCTAGTGAAATAAGTTTAAAACTATTTATTGTAAAAATTTCGAATATTATATCGATTAGATAGTGAGCGTGATCGACGATCGCGGCCGACGCGGACGGGCCCGGCCGCGCGATGTGATACGACCGGAGTGAAGTCGATAAAAATATTACATACGAAATTAATTGTATCGGTACTAAATTTTATATTATGGGAAACGAACTATGTAAATACGCGAGGAGCCGGCGCGGGACAGGCGCGCCTCCTCACACCCTGTAAATTGTACATAGTACTCACTACTACTGTTGCTGTCCCTGCGGCCGCGTGTGCCGCGAGTGCCGCGTGTGCCGCGAGTGCCGCGAGTGCCGCGTGTGTCGCGTGTGCCGCGAGTGCCGCGCCGAGACACGTGACGCGCGGCATCGCACGAGGCACACAGCGGCGCTGCGACATCATTCACATCGAAATCATTTAAACCGCCCTTTATCTGGGGCCGATTAGTATTCTCGAAATTTGTTATACAGTACAAAAGTTGAAAGGAATTGTGTACAGAGTGTTATGAGTTAATTTATTCGCTATTGTTTTAAAAAATATTACGACGATTGTAGCGGGCGAGTCGACGCTCCGGGTCAATCTGTGATCCCGTTCGCTTATATGTTTGAGTTGAGAGGAGGTGGGGGTGTACATAGCTGTCTTATCATAGTTTAGTTCTCTGCGAGCGTCGACGCGCGCCGCGCCGCGCTCTGCGCCCTGCTCCCACCGCAGGCAGGCAGGCCACACCCGCCAGCTCGGCCACACAACGGGTCCTCGCTGTTCGTGGGAGCAAAGTGCAGAATGTCAACCTTATTGTTTGTTATATAATGAAATGCAGATTTTAGCAAACTGTTGAGCGAGCGGCGAGCGCGTGCTCCGAGAGTGTGCACGGCGCTTGTGGCGGCCGCTCGCCGCTCGCGGCTGCTTTGCCGCAGGTTCGGTTCGTTGACACTGTTACTGCCTCACTTGTACATATATAAATGTAAGTAATACAAATAAAATGAGATCGTTGAAACACCTAGTAGTTTTTATTTATTGTCCCTTGCTCGATATATTTACTGAACGCCCTGGGGCTCTCGTCTGCTATTATGCTATATGTTTCCATCGATCGCATTTATCGATGATTTTTCTAGCTCCTGGGAATAAGTTCCGACTCGAAGGGGTTCGAGCCCATGATGCTTGGACGAGTATGGTCCCTAATGTCACTGACTACACTTTCGGGTCCTTATGTTGTCCATGCACGAGTGCTGGTTCGATCTTCAGTTAGTAGGTAAATAATGGATGATTACAATTAATAATAATAAAAACACTTTATTGCACACAAATTCACAAAACATTTACAGGGTAAACTTATTCTAAGGTAGGCAAAGGCGGCCTTATCGCTAAGAGCGATCTCTTCCAGACAACCTTCGGCAGAGGATATAGTACACTTGTACAGCTGCAGTGTAGCGCGCAAAAAAAGTAAAATAGAATAAGAGAAAAACATAAATAAATAAATAAAAAATATATATAATTAATTAATTAATTAATTGTCTGAACTGTGTGGAATTCTGAAACAAAGGTTCTTCTTAGGCTCAGGGCATGCTAAATCATAAATTAATACTCCATTGTATTCAGTTAAATAATTTATTTGGATAATAAACAGAGTCAGACTCATGCCAACTGCTTTACTTTAGTAGATATGCCTATAATTAATTGAGGCTTGTTAATTTCAGAAAATATCACACAGTTGATGGTCCCGTATTATAAAAGGCATAATTATATTGCTAACTTATATGAAACCCAGCCCACTGTGATGATGTGTCGCACCCTGATTGGGGAGATGACAACTAGGGACCTGTTTATCAAAACTTACAAGCCCTGAATTACAAGAAATGTTGTAGTAAAAATTGTATTTATTACAAGAAAGTGTTTATCAAAAGTAACACATGTAAAGTACATGTTCTTTTATTTTTTAGATAAACATAATTTACACATACTTGTGAGTAACTGGTTAGCTTGTGAACGTGTAGACTTGTCAGTGTTGACAAACACGGTACGACCAGTACTCAGTCGTTGTGGCAACCGAATGATAGTCAAATGAGATACTTTTTTATGAAATGGAATTTGTATGAAAGTACAAAAGCACGACGCCATCAATAAACGTGGTCAAACGTCGTACTATTTGTTACGTGATTCTTGATAAAAATCGTAAATAAACCTCAATCACGGGACGAGATTGTTTTTGTCCCTGCATGTACCCAATTCCTTAGCGTCGTGCGCGCCGTTAGATCGCGGCTAGACGTCGGCGGCGTGCTGGCGCAGGAAGTCCCGCAGCATGTCGCGGGCGCGGTAGTTGGGCAGCACGCGAGCGTTGCGCAGGCGCCGGCCCGACACGGCCGACACGGCGCCGTCTGCGGACACACGTGCGTTACTGGCGCCGGCCCCGCGGGCGGGGCGGGGGCGGGGAGGCTAGAGAGCGCGGTACCGGCGGCCAGGAACCAGGAGTGCAGCGCCGCGCGGTCGTACGTCACACCGTCGGCCGCCCGCGCCGGCTCGCGCTGCAGCGCGTGCGACAGCGGGCACAGCAGCGCGTGCGGCGCCAGCGCCGCCTGCGGCAACACACGGATCAGCGCACGCGGACTCGCCGCCTGCGTCTATGCATGGCTAACTACATAGTTTATTTAGTACCCGGCTTCGGCAAAGGCAAAAGGAGGATTATGCACGTCTATTCCAACCTAACTTCTAAACCACCTGTCAGAATTTAATAAATGAGGTCACAACAAGCCGCTTGATTGTCCGGTGGTTATAGGCTATAAGCGTCACGCTAAATTCAATGTGGCGCCTCCTAGGGGATATAAAGTGAGGACAATTTTTTTTTCGAATGTGAGAGTGTTGGTTATCATATTAAAGGGCTTCATTGGCACATTTCAAATATGTACATACTACTAGCTTTTATTTGCAGGTTTCCTTGTATTTACTCGATAAATATGTTGAATTATAAACATGACTGCTCAGACATGTTCGGTATAGATTTTATCAAAACTGCAAACTGTAATACGATTTTTATTGCAAATAAATGATTATCTACAAATCTTGCATAAAACATATTACATATATAGGAAGCACGTTATCTTAATCAATAAGACCCCAAAATAATATAAATAAATATAAAACTTTAAAAACTAAACCCGACTACGGAAAAATAGCGCTCTAAAAAGTATGAAACAAGAAAATACACAGGTATACGACCACGGCTATCTTCTAAACGTCACTATGCCGGAAAAAATTCAGAGAAATAATAGGTACTTACCCATTTTCTTGTTTCATACTTTTTAAAGAGCAATTTTCCTGTAGTCGGGTTTTAGTTTTTAAACTTTTATTTTCATGCATCATCCCCCTAGCGTTTTCTCGGAGACGAGAAAATTTGATTTGTCCGATCTTTTACAGATACGATTACTGCTCTGTTCTTCCAACTCGTGAAGGGAAATGTATGCCAATACAGGATAGGTCGTATACCATAGAAAGTTTCGAAACATATTGTAAAGTAAGAGTGACGCGGTGCCGTCCGTACCAGGTCGGGCGGCGGCGGCGCGCGGCGCAGCCAGCGCAGCTCGGCCTGCAGCCGCGCGCGCACCTCGCCCTCCAGGGCCTCCGCGCCCTCCGGGGCCTCCGCGGCCTCCGCGCTCTCCGGGACCTCCGCGCCCTCCGGGACCTCCGCGGCCTCCGCGCCCTCCGAGTCCGCCGCGTTCTCAGCGTCTTCCGCGCCCTCAGCGCCCTCTTCACCTTGCTCGCCCTCCTCGCCTGCAGAACCATCGGCATAATAATACTCAACTTACTCAAGATTTTTACGTTTACTCTACTGCAGTAAGTGTGGCTTTCGTCGGGAGGCGGGAGCAAATAGAACACATAGAAACAAACAGAGGGACGACGTCCCCGATGGGAAACGATCGGGTCACCCGCCGTCATCACACGGTGCATCATACTTATCATAGGACTTGGTGCAGATAGGAGTGCGTGCGAGTGGTTTTTATAAATCTGTCGGCCGAGCTCGGCGGGTGCAAGCTAGCTGTGCGCAGAGCATGAGGGCGCCAGCACCGCCGGGCGCCAGCAGCGCCAGCAGCTGCGGCAGCGGCGCGTCCAGCAGGCGCTGCCCGCGCAGCCCGGCGCCGGCCGCCCGCCGCAGCAGCGCCGCCTCGGCCGCCGCGCATGCCGCGCCCGCCTCTGCGCGACGCAAACACGCACGCGTTACTTTCACATCTCATTGCCGAAACGGGATATTCGTACCCGGAACAGAATAGAGTCACTAATAAAAAAATCGATCGTTATTTCGAAAATTTAATTTTCTTACAAGCACTCAGGTAACAGAATCTCACCGGGTGCGCGGGTGACGTACTCCTTGATCCACCTGGCGACACCGGCGGCGCCCCACCAGCGCGGCTCCAGCCCCGCGTCCTCCTCGTCGTCCGTCGCGCCCTCCCCCCCGGCGCCCTCCTCCGCCCCGTCGTCCCCCGGCGACCCCTCTTCCGCTATCGACACCGGCAGCCGCCACACCGCCAACTCGCCCGACAGCGAGCCCAGGGCGACGTGTCTCGCATCTACAGTAGTTAAATATAACAAGTAACAGTCTAAGCGATGCGTGTGTTTCTTTATCTTTATATTTTCCCTGCTTTTTTTTTTATTCAAAGTAAAAAAAAATGTACAAAAAGTTACTTAAAGCTAAATATGTCGCCAAACTGCAATGCAGTTTGTTGGCGACGTATGCACCTGTTTGTCTCACCTATTACTTGTATGTTGTCGCTATATGCAGGGATCTGTAATTGGCTCTGGGTTATTAGTTTAATAATTAGTCAGCACTGACCGAGGATGGCGGCGGCGGGCGCCGAGGCGGCCCCGAGCGCCGGCACGGCGGCCAGCTGCGCCAGCCGCGCCGCGGCGGCCGCGCCCAGGGCGGCGCGCCACACGCGCAGCCAGCCGTCGGCGCCGGCCGACGCCAGGGCGGCGCCGACGCCCCACCGCACGCACAGCGCGCCGCCGCCGTGGGCCATCGCCGCCGCCAGCGCCGTCAGGCTCGCCTCCTCGCCCTCCTGCAACCGGACACACGAATTTCCTTCGAGAGAACGAAACCTCGCGAATCTCCTGTTCGTCATAGTAGGCGCGCGACCGGCCCCACCCCCACCTCGTCGAAGTCCAGCCGCCACAGCTTGAGGAGCCCGTCGCTGCCGGCGGTGGCGAGCAGCGCCGCGTCGTCCGGCAGCCCGGCTGCGCCCCGCGCCGCGAAGTCGCAGCTCTGCACGCCTGCAAGCGGAGCGGCCGAGCGTTACACGCGTGCGCCCCGCGCCGGCGGCCGCCGCCCGCTACCCACCGAGGTCGTGCGCGCCGGCCTGGTGCCGCAGCAGCCGCGCCCGCGGCGGCGGCGCCAGCACGCGCAGCTCGCCCTCGGCGCCGCCCACCGCGGCCGCTCGTCCGCACGCGCTCCACGCGCAGCACGTGGCCGCCTCCACGTGCCCGCCGTACACGCTGCGGGCAAACGAGCGGCTAAACCCCGCGCCCCACCCCGCGGTGGAGCGAGGGGCTCGCATGCGTACTGCGCAGGCTCGGGGTCCGGCTCGTCCAGCGGCCACAGCGCGGCGCAGGCGGCGTCGGCGGCCAGCAGCAGCAGCGGCGGCCGGTGCGGGGACACGCGGCAGCCGCGCCCGCCGCAGCCGCCGCCCTCCTCCGCCGGCGCCTGCAGCGACCGCAGCAGGACGCCCGACTGCAATCACACCGGCAGCACGATATCTCTCGTTGCGTTGTCGTTCATAATAATGTTGCTTTGCTTCCGACAAATGAGTAATAATGTATCGAATCTGATTAAAGTCTTGCGACTCATTGCAGATAAAAGAGAAAAACAAAAAAAAACATTCATTGCACAGAAACACTTCAAGTAACTTTCAAACTACAGATGAGCCACTCTCAATCGAATCAGAATCAGAATCATTTATTCAACGTAATTATCATGGATAAACTTGTTGAAGGTCAATGTAACATTTTTGAATTTACATCATTTCGCAAGGTGTTATGGCTGAGGAGAAGAAATGACAAGAAACTGCAACAGCAACACATCTTTTAAATCAATGAGGGTACATTACAAGTTATTTAATAACTAGAGGAACACATTCAATACCAGACATTTTTATCATTTAGGTAATCATTAATCTTATAATAGGCTTTTTTACATAAAGTAAGCTTCACGTGAGCTTTAAATTTGTTCTCTGACAAATTTAAAATATTATCTGGTATTTTATTGTAAAAACGTATACATAACCCCAAAAAAGATGAATTTAATTTACTTTAATCTAGAATTTTGAACAACAATTTTATTTTTATTCCTTGTATTGTAAGTATGCCTTTCACAGTTTCTCGGAAGGAGAGATACATTTTTACGCACATACATAATGTTTTCATAAATATATTGACTTGCGACCGTCAGTATATTTATTTCTTTAAACAGCTCCCTTAAAGAGTCCCGACAACGCAGATTATAAATAGCGCGAACTGCCCTTTTTTGAATAATGAAAATAGTTTCTACATCAGCGGCTCGACCCCACAATAAAATACCGTAAGACATTATGCTGTGTAACGCCTGCCGCGTTTTACTACTGAGTGTAATTGCTCTTGTTTTTCTGTTAGGAACTATCAAAAAGTTATCATTGAAAACACTTAAAAACTACTGCTTAAAACTAAAATATTATTACATAAATAAACATATACTAATTAATTTAACAAAACATATCTATTTACAAAATAATTCCGTTAATATTGTACGACTTTAATAATTATCACATTGCGTAGGTAGCCGTACCTACATTCCACAGCCGAGCCGTTACTCTTCCGGTCGGATGTTCGACACAATCCTTCTGCCTTTGTAGCGAGAACACCTCGATTACTCGTATATTTTTTAAATACGTTTTTTTACTAATTTTGTCTACGATATAATAATTTATAGTGTTGTGTTATCCCCATTAATTGGGTAAGTGTAGCAATTACTATTTTTATTAGTTTAAATATTAACGTAGACTAGTACATGCTTTCTTTGTTCATTGCATGACTGTCATTTTTCATAATCATCGTGTAAATGTATTTTCACGCTTTAGTGCTTATTTTATATCATAATTAGCAATCTTTTATGTTCACAACAACATTTAAATTGTCAATTTTTCTAAATTAATTCTACTTAACCAACTTAAAGTTATCTTTGTACCTAAGTACTTTCCTTGTTTAAATAATTCTTAAATGGAACAATATTAATGTACAAAATACGTTTAATATCGTTGCTATTAAAATTATTCAGCTTAAAATATTCAATTTTACTATTTTTTTAGATAGTTTTTTAAAACAACTACCTACCATAAATTTATCTTGTTCTTTGTTCTTTTTCTAAATTTATTTTGCTAAATTCACCTTTATTGTGTGTAATTTGCTGACAGCCACATCTTAGATTGCTAAGCTTGCTTGCTATCCACTTCCCATCTTCAATCAAGCTAAGGAATCGGCATGTGGCAGTCAGACGGGGAATTCGGACAATTCTTGAAATGACTAATTCCGGGTTCCAGGGTTCACCCTTCGAGTTCAGCAACCGCAGGACCCACTACCGGTCCTGTACTTACCTGCACCGTTTCACCCTTCGAGTTCAGCAACCGCAGGACCCACTACCGGTCCTGTACTTACCTGCACCGTTTCACCCTTCGAGTTCTACAACCGCAGGACCCACTACCGGTCCTGTACTTACCTCTACCGCTTCACCTTTCGGGTTCTACAACCCGCTGGATCCACTTTCGGTCCTGTACTTACCCCACCGTTTCTGCTGCCCTGCTGCGCGCGCCGGTGTACCCCGTGTCGTCGTGGGAAGAGTTACAGGGAAGTGGTAGTTTTCCTACTGCACCAAGGGTGCTCAGCCAGTATCAAATTACCTGCGACCCAGAGATCCGATCTATGTACTTGCTAGGGATTTAATGTCAATAAACTTGGTTTTATTTCTATATACCGTTTTATTTACCCTAGTAAGTACAACCTATTTGATTCGCGTGATAGAACGTGACAATGGCGCCCAACGTGGGTGGGAGTTCTATTGAAAAATGACTTTGGTCAAAAAGATTACGATTACCGTCTTCTTGCTGAAATACGTGCTCGTACGCAAGGCGAACATGAAAATATCACAATTTACTTATCAATAATGCATGGATTATTCGCTAGATTGGATAAAGCGTTATCTCAACAGGACCAATTAGAAATAATTCGCCATAACATTCGTCCCTGTTACGCTAGCACGCTTGCTGCAGTTTCCAATATAACTGATTTGGAGACGTTAAAACAATGTTGTCGCAACTACGAAGACGTTCAATCTTGTTTGAAACAATTTCGTGAACCACCAAAACCAAATTCAAATACTTTAGCACCTGAGTTTGCTTATAATCAGCCTAATACTTCACCTGGGAGCTACATAAGGAATAATTATAATAATCAAAATAGGTACAATAATCAAAATCCACCAACAAACAACAACTACTATCGCAACTGTTATGCTACAAATAATAATAAACACGAAATAAACAAGCACAATGCAGTATCGGTTAACGCAGTTTCTATCGATGTTGACGCGGTGTCTCCCCGCAACGTGTTCTGTCCCAGGTGCCGTAAATCAACTCATAGTCTACGTCAATGTAAGGAACCGCATTTTCCAGTATGTTTTAAATGCGGCAAGAAAGATGTTAGATATCCCGAATGCCCTGTTTGCCACAAATATACCGGAAATTCAAAAAACTAAATACTTGGGATCGTAGTGACCGCGGAGCAACTTCGAAACAATCTAAAGAAGATTGGGATAAATGGTTGGACTACATTTCCAAATATTTTTCCTTCTGCACTGTCACTTCGATCCGAAATATGAATATCAACTCACGGCCTTATGCGACCGTAACTATATCTGATATTACTATAACTGGCTTACTGGATAGTGGATCGTGTGTTTCTATATTAGGACACGACTCCCACTTACATTTTCAGAAATTAGGCTTCAAATTAACTTTACACAATAATCCCTTACATTTTATCTCAGCAGGTGGACATAAACTGAATGCTATTGGCACCATGTATCTTCCTATTACTTTTCAAAACCAACTTCATACACTGCAAATCTACGTCGTTCCAAGCATTCAAAACACGCTTATTCTTGGAATGGACTTCTGGACTGTGTTCGGAATCTTCCCCAAACATCTACATTCTGTCATTCTATCTAAAGAATTGGACTTGACTTCTGCAAATGTGGCCGCTAACCAGGCACACATCTGCCCCTATGATAGTCTCACAGGCGCCCAGAGGGTTACTGCAGATAACATCATCTCTCAGTTTCAGAACATATCTTACGAGGAACGAGGACTAGGTCGTACTTCTTTAATTTGTCATACTATTGATACTGGGGATGCTGCCCCCATTCGTCAAAGATATTACCGTATGTCACCTGAGAAGCAAAAGCTCTTAACAGAGCAACTTGATGAAATGCTGAGGGAGGATGTTGTCGAGCCTTGTGAGAGCCCTTGGTCGTCTCCCGTTTTACTGACTCCTAAAAAGAATGGAGAGCTGCGTTTCTGTCTCGACAGTAGGAAATTAAACGCTGTCACCAAGAAAGACGCTTACAGACTTCCCTACATCTCCGAAATTTTGGACAACCTGCGTGATGCGAAGTATCTTACTAGTTTAGATTTATCCAAGAGCTTTTGGCAAATTTTAATAAAGGAGGAAGATAGGTGTAAGACGGCATTCTACATACCATCCAGGGGAACCTTTCAATTTAAATCTATGCCATTCGGCCTAACAAATGCACCAGCTACCCAACAACGTTTGGTGGACGTACTCTTCTATGGCCCTGAATTTGAAAATATGGTCTTCGTTTTTGTAGATGACATCATTATTGTCTCACCAACCTTTGAGAAGCATATCTCTCTTCTGCTAAGAGTTCTCGAGAAACTTAAGTCAGCTAATCTGACGATAAATTTTAAGAAAAGCCAATTTTTCAGGAGCCAACTTAAGTACTTGGGCTACGTAGTGGACTCTAACGGCCTTCATCCTGACCCAGAAAAGGTCGAAGCCATTGTGAACCATCCAACACCTACTAATCGCAAGGAAGTTCGGCGATTTATAGGTGCTTCTTCTTGGTACAGGAGGTTCATCCCTGATTTCAGCACTCTCGCAGCCCCTCTTAATAAATTGACTTCGCAGGGAAAGAATGTCCCCCCCTTTGTTTGGTCTTCGGAGGCCAATACAGCTTTCACAAAACTAAAGGGTAGTTTAGTATCTGCCCCTATACTTACCTGCCCTGACTACTCCAAGCCATTCGAGGTCCATACTGACGCAAGCGACTTCGGCATTGGTGCTGTCTTGACTCAGAGACAAGATGGTGAGGAGAAAGTCATAGCTTATATGAGCAAATCCTTATCTAACCAGGAGCGCAACTATAGCGCGACTGAAAGAGAAGCGCTCGCTGTCTTGATAGCCATAGAACATTGGCGATGCTATCTGGAAAACGGAATGAAGTTTACTGTTTTCACAGACCATTCCGCCCTAAAATGGTTTTTAAATCTAAATAACCCTACCGGTAGACTAGCTCGCTGGGGCGTACGTTTATCGGCCTATAATTTTGAAATAAAGCATCGACGTGGCAAGGACAATGTCGTTCCAGATTTTCTTTCCCGTGCTGTACCCATTTCGGCGGTAACAACGGATCCTTCCAGCTCCAACGATCTTGTTCCTGCCACATCGGACAGTTGGTACTTAAATATCTTCAACGGTTGCATAAATACACCATCTTCTTATCTAAATTACAGAGTAACTGATAACAAGCTGTTTCGATTTGTCAAGAGTTTAAACCCTTTGACTAGAGAATTCGAGTGGAAGGAGGTTATTCCTCTGGAACAGCGTAAGGACATCATTAAAAAAAATCATAGCGAACCCACATCTGGACATTTCGGTATCTTCAAGACTAACAAACGTCTCTCGTTAAACTATTTCTGGCCAAATATGCACCGCGACGTCACCAACTTCGTTAACATGTGCGATACATGCAATTCTCACAAACATGCAAATCACGCAACCCTTGGTGTCATGGGTCGACCCAAAGATTGTTCCAGACCTTTTCAGATGATCAGCATGGATCTCGTTGGACCCCTACCCCCAACAAGACGTCAAAACTCTTACTTGTTTGTGGTAACGTGCTGCTTCTCTAAATATACACTCATTTTCCCCATACGTCGTGCTACTGCTGATATTATAACACGGATTCTCGAGGAGCAGGTCTTTCTGGTTCACGGAGTTCCAAGTACCGTCCTTATGGATAATGGTAAACAGTTTGTTAGCAATACTTTGAAACAACTGTTTACTAATTACAAGATACCAAACGTTCAGTACTGCCCTAAGTATACTGCTCAAGTTAATTCTGTCGAGCGGTACAATAAAACGATTATGGTTGCCGTATCAAGCTTTATTGAAAACGACCATCGATATTGGGACCTAAATATTGCAAAAATACAATTTGCCCTAAATAGTTCTGTGAATGAAGTTACCAGATTCACACCTGCATTTCTGGTATACGGGCGAGAACTCGTCACTTGCGGGTCTCATTACTTGGACACAGTCGTTGCGGAAGATTTGATTTTCAGCCCCAGAGACGAGTATGCCGAAAACATAGGTGCGCTTCGTAAAATATTTGAAAAAGTGCAAGCCTCTCTAATAAAAGCACACTCAAGAAATAGTGGCTACTATAATTTACGTCGTAAAAACGTAGAATTCAATGTGGGAGACACCGTATGGAAACGCACCTATTACCAGAGCGACAAGGACAATAGATTTTCCAAAAAACTAGCACCTAAATTCATAAAATGCAAAGTTGTTGCTAAAAGATCTCCGTTGGTCTATGATTTAGAGGACGAACGAGGAGTAAGTTTGGGTACATGGCATGTCAAGGATATTAAACTTACAAACTATTCTAAATGATTATATCTAAACTTAATAAACAAAAAAATACCTAACTAAAATAAAACTTTCCATATTTACAAAACTTCCTTGCTGGGATGGAAGTGAGAGAAAAACATAGAATCCCCCAGCTGCTTACTAATTCTCGAGCAGACTGTAAGAGTCAGTCAAGAGATTGATGTGTAATACCATCTAACGCCTTAGGCCTGCCAAAAACTTAAATCTTGAGCATGGCATGCGTCTTCTAATATCTTCTAATATTCTCTAAAAATACCTTAAATACTACTTTATAAAAAAAAAAAAAAACAAAAAACAAAAACTACACTTACTAAAACTACCAAAACTCATACTAAAAAATCCAAAACTAGCCTAAAACAATGTCTTACTTACTAAAACTACCTACCGTCTTAAATATATTTACTTATATATAGTATTTCTAATTTTTCTTTTTTACAAAAAAAAATATTGAATCTCCAGGCCCTACCCCTAGGACATTCTAATTATTTTATCTTCGGCCCTACCCCGAAGATAAGAAAATTATACTATAAAAAGAAAAAAACGGTTACCTTAAATCTCCTATTGATTACGTGTGAGTACTAAGCTGCGGTTAAAAGTCTAGTACTCTTTTTGAAAAGGACGCAGTCACTTAAAACTAAATAAGATAACTGTTTGTGTGTGAAAGGGATGAAAGAAAGTAGGGGGTGAATGGAAGGGTTGAAATGAATGTGTACCACGTAATTTTTAGAATGGTCAATAGTAAGAAGGACAGACTAGGTTACATTTTAGTCAGCGGATTTTCTTAGCGAAAATCCTACCCAAAAAAGGGGGGTATGTAACGCCTGCCGCGTTTTACTACTGAGTGTAATTGCTCTTGTTTTTCTGTTAGGAACTATCAAAAAGTTATCATTGAAAACACTTAAAAACTACTGCTTAAAACTAAAATATTATTACATAAATAAACATATACTAATTAATTTAACAAAACATATCTATTTACAAAATAATTCCGTTAATATTGTACGACTTTAATAATTATCACATTGCGTAGGTAGCCGTACCTACATTCCACAGCCGAGCCGTTACTCTTCCGGTCGGATGTTCGACACAATCCTTCTGCCTTTGTAGCGAGAACACCTCGATTACTCGTATATTTTTTAAATACGTTTTTTTACTAATTTTGTCTACGATATAATAATTTATAGTGTTGTGTTATCCCCATTAATTGGGTAAGTGTAGCAATTACTATTTTTATTAGTTTAAATATTAACGTAGACTAGTACATGCTTTCTTTGTTCATTGCATGACTGTCATTTTTCATAATCATCGTGTAAATGTATTTTCACGCTTTAGTGCTTATTTTATATCATAATTAGCAATCTTTTATGTTCACAACAACATTTAAATTGTCAATTTTTCTAAATTAATTCTACTTAACCAACTTAAAGTTATCTTTGTACCTAAGTACTTTCCTTGTTTAAATAATTCTTAAATGGAACAATATTAATGTACAAAATACGTTTAATATCGTTGCTATTAAAATTATTCAGCTTAAAATATTCAATTTTACTATTTTTTTAGATAGTTTTTTAAAACAACTACCTACCATAAATTTATCTTGTTCTTTGTTCTTTTTCTAAATTTATTTTGCTAAATTCACCTTTATTGTGTGTAATTTGCTGACAGCCACATCTTAGATTGCTAAGCTTGCTTGCTATCCACTTCCCATCTTCAATCAAGCTAAGGAATCGGCATGTGGCAGTCAGACGGGGAATTCGGACAATTCTTGAAATGACTAATTCCGGGTTCCAGGGTTCACCCTTCGAGTTCAGCAACCGCAGGACCCACTACCGGTCCTGTACTTACCTGCACCGTTTCACCCTTCGAGTTCAGCAACCGCAGGACCCACTACCGGTCCTGTACTTACCTGCACCGTTTCACCCTTCGAGTTCTACAACCGCAGGACCCACTACCGGTCCTGTACTTACCTCTACCGCTTCACCTTTCGGGTTCTACAACCCGCTGGATCCACTTTCGGTCCTGTACTTACCCCACCGTTTCTGCTGCCCTGCTGCGCGCGCCGGTGTACCCCGTGTCGTCGTGGGAAGAGTTACAGGGAAGTGGTAGTTTTCCTACTGCACCAAGGGTGCTCAGCCAGTATCAAATTACCTGCGACCCAGAGATCCGATCTATGTACTTGCTAGGGATTTAATGTCAATAAACTTGGTTTTATTTCTATATACCGTTTTATTTACCCTAGTAAGTACAACCTATTTGATTCGCGTGATAGAACGTGACAGCTGTGGAAGTAGCTGAAGTAGACAAGTCTAGCAGTGGGTACATCTGTGAGTTGTCGGATTCTTCTGACGGCATATGCTGCTGAACTTAGCTTGCCCGCTAGTGATACAATATGTGGGCCCCATTGAAGTTTTGAATCTACAGTAATTCCTAAGAAAACGGTGTGTTCAACAAAATCTAGTTTCTCGTCGTTAATTTTAATGTTATTATTTACTTTCTTTACGTTTGGTAGAACAAATTTAATACACTTAGCATTTAGAACTAGGTTATTTACTATTATTTATCGTGCTCACCTCGACGTCCCAGAGGCGCACGGGCCCGTCGAGCCCGGCCGTGAGCAGCAGCGCGCCGCCGGCGCCGAAGTCCGCGGCCAGCGCGGGGTAGCCGCGTGCGCCCAGCGCCCGCAGCAGGCGCAGCGACGGGCCCTCGCGGCGGAACACGCGCGCCACGCCGTCACTGCAAGCACAGCAAGGCTCAGCTCCGCCGCGCCCGCCCGGCGGCGCCGGCCGCGGCACCCACCTGCAGGCGGTGGCCAGCAGCGGGCCGCTCACGGCGATGCAGTTGACGGCGCCGCCGTGCGCCTGCAGCAGCCGCGTCTGCAGCCGCGCCGCGCCCGCGCCCTCCTCCGCGCCCGGGCCCGCGCCCGCCTCCGCCTCTCCCAGCAGCAGGTCCTCGTCGTCCACCGGCCCGATGCCCTGCACACGGGAGAGACCGGTCGACACGAAATCTACGTAGGGCATCGCACAACCTCTCCACTCGTACCTCGAGGTCGCCCACCCCGAAGTGCGACATCGGGTTACACGGCGGCTCGAGCTCGTCGTCGATCGTGAAGTCGCCGAGCGCCCACGTGCGGACGGTCTTGTCGTTGGAACCTGCGGCGGGAACGACATCTCGATTATCGGTCTCCGGCCAGCCGCGGTCGGAAAGGGCGAGCAGGGCCAAGAGCGGCGCTCACCGGTGACCATGTACCGCAGGTCGGGCGCGAGCGCCACGCAGGTGAGGTAGCGGTCGTGCGCGTGCAGCACGCACAGGCAGACGCCGGCCGCGCTCCACAGGCGCGCCGTGCGGTCCAGCGCCGCCGACGCCAGCACGCCGCGCGCCCAGCGCAGCGCCGTCACGGCCGCCGCGTGGCCGTCCAGCGCCGCGCCCGGCGCCACGCGCCAGCCGCCCGCCTCGCGCCGCACGGCCCACAGCCGCACGCGCGCGTCGTGCCCGCCCGTGGCCGCCGCGTCGCCCTCGGCCGCGCAGCACAGCGCGCCCAGGTCGTGCGCGCCGTCCTCCCACAGCAGCGGCGTCGGCTCCGGCAGCCCCGCCGCCGTGCGCCGGCACGCCTCTGTCGACACCGAACGCTAATCTGTCGCTTCGTCGCCCACTCGCCGACGCGGACGCGGAACGGACGCTCACCGTGCAAGTCGAAGACCTTGAGCACGCCGGCGGTGCAGGCGGCCAGCAGCAGCGCCCCGCCCGCGGGCGCGGCCAGCGCGTGCAGCGCGCCCTCGTGCTGCCGCAGGCGCGCCAGCTGCGCCGCGCCGCGCACGTCCCACAGCACGGCGGCGCCGTCGTCGTAGCCGCACAGCAGCCGCGCGGGCGCCGCCCAGCACAGCGCCCGCAGCGCCGGCGCGCCGGGCGCCGCCAGCAGCCGGCGCGGCGCCAGCGAGCGCGCCGCCCACACGCGCGCCGCGCCGTCCACGCCGCCCGACGCCGCCAGCGCGCCGCCCGGCGCCCAGCGCGCCGCCGTCACGCCGTAGCGGTGAGCCCGCGGCGCCGCCGCCGCCGCCTGCCAGCCCGCGCCGCCCGCCCAGCGCCACGCCCGCAGCGCGCGGTCGCCGCCGCCGCTCAGCAGGCGCGCGCCGTCCGCGCTCACGTCGCAGCACGTCACCTCGCCGGCGCCGTGCGCCCGCAGCGCCGCCACGAGCGCGGGCGCGCAGCCCTCCAGCGCCTCGGCGCCCGCCATGCGCGCCCGGCCCGGGCCGGCGGCGGTGATCGATAGCGCGCTGATTGCGGCGCTGACCTCGCGGCCGCAGCGCGACACGCGCCACGAGCGACCCGCCTGATCCTACCTATTTACTCCTTACGGTTTACTAATGGACCTATAATTTTGTTTGAGCAAGCTTCAAATCGAACGATTTCCTTTGTTTACAAAAAAACTGTTGCCAATGGTTTTTGTTATAACAACTTTAATGATTCCGTTCATAAATAAATCTAGCTATAATATACGTATATAACAGATATCTTAAAAAGTAATTTGCTGTCATTTTCATACAGTTGGACTGATAACCAACCTAACAATAAATTGTAACAAGGAGTATATTGTAACTTCCGATTCAAGAAACTTTTACAACTTTGCGGAATGGCAAGGTAACATTAGCATTATTGTATTTTATTCGGGTTCCCGCACTAAATTAATACAAGAAGCAGTTCATTCAACCCCAAAAAATAAATACTAATTACTTACAAAGTTGCTTAAATTATAAATTCACGAGTTGAAGTGAGTACATTAAATCGTGGTCCACAAAGAGGATCATCAGCGTTGCTGCTGCTTTGTAATCTTCTCTTGCACTGGATCTCTGGAAGCAGCGGGAGCATATTATTATTACTTGTAATGGAGTAATACTCCTGCTATCGTACGAAATCTTACCTACCTGAGTATCCTCTTCCAAGTCAAATATAGCAAGTCACATCCGGGCAGCGAGTGTGGACCGGTCGCGACGACCAGCAGCAGCGAGTGCCGCCGCCGCGGCCGCTGACGTGGCGCTCGGCGGGTGACCCCCCATCGATCCACCCCCCACCCCGCCGCCACCACGCCGTTTATTTACACATAAATTATTCATTGTCCAGCCACCACTCCCGCGCTACTTGTTGCTCACCCACCTATACTACTAATTCTAATCGAGGGCACGCAACAACATCATTTTAATAAATTATAACATAAGTGCAATCGATCGGACAAAGCGTTACACAATATTAAAATTTAAAGCAGAAAAAGAAATTACTGACATAATAACATGTAAGGCCCTGTACTTACCGAAGATTATCTGGCAGCTGCTTTTCCCAGGTTGTACAGGCTGAGAAGAACATTGTTAAATAACTATATTGGATAAAAATATAAGTTTAAAAACTAAAAAATATGAAATAAGTAAATATTTCACTGAAATTCTTTCAAATAGTGTGATATTTAGCAAATATGTTGACAATTAAACGCAATTCTCCGACCGAGTGGAATCTTCCGACCGAAAATTCATGTTTTTTTATAATTATTTTCAATTCAATACTTTTACGATGGAAAATTCCACTTGATATCAACTCAGAATCATGGTCTGAATCATCCTTCAAAGATTTCGTTACGATGTCACTAACACCCTGTATAAGCAAACTCACGGGTAAAAGCTAGTAAAGCGCCAAGCTTCAAACTGCATGCGCGAATCACCTAAAAAAACTAAAGTAAATAAACAAAATTTTTGAAGTCTGATTAAAATATTATTTTAAGTTTTGTCTCGAGTAGCGACCACATACAACAAAAGCCGGTAAAGTGCGAGTCTGACTAGCGCACCAAGGGTTCCGCAGAGATTGTCAGCTGGTCATTATTAGACTCTGAATGCCAACCACCTACAACCACCTAGGAACAAGCCCAAACTCAAGGGACTAGCGTCATTTTATTGTCGAGTTCCTATGACCACCTGATCATCATCAGACTCTGGAAACTTTCTAAGAACCTTCTCGCTAATACCATCTATCAAACAAAAAACCTGCATCTAAATCGGACCATTCGTTCTGCAGCTACGATACATAGATAAAAGGATGAAACTTATCATCTACTCTACTCATTCCATAGCAACACAAGAAACTCAACACACGCATGCGTGTAACGTAGCTGGCAAGGACTGGGTGTATAATACTATACACCTCTGCCTACCCCTTTGGGGATATAGACGTGTTGCTATGTGATGTTGTTAAATAAGTTTGTGTACGCACTTTTTCTTTTGCCGTTGCAAAACTGTTGTCTCCATATATCGACTAGGTCGCGATAACTCAAACAGCTGCAAACATAAGTTTGTAAATGCAAAAACAGGTGTATCTTTGGTTTGCAGTGATTTAGAATCTTGATTTTTATACAGCTTCATAAGGCCGCAGACATAAGTATTTTATTATAATTTGAACTTGATAACTCCACGCGTTTCCGAGAAAAAGGTAACACACGGACAACAAAGTAATCCTACAAGGATTCCGTTTTTCCTTTTGAGGTTCGGAACCCTAAAAAGTAATTTAATAGAAAATGGTCTTCAACATACAAATAAACAAATGTAAAATTTGGCACACACGTGTTAAGGAGCCCGCGTAAACTAACATGTGTACGAGTGGTGTTCGATTTCAACAATATTACATACATACGGGTCAAATTGATAACTTTCTCCTTTTTTGATGTCGGTAAAAATATATTGCAAATATAATAAAAATTGCTTAACCTAATATGAATTCTGGAAGAATGTGAAAAAGCAAAAGAAGTGTGTCAGAATAGAAACAAATGCAATTTAATAGACCGTGATTACCCCCAATGGGAAAAAGGCGTGAATTTATAATAATATTATGCATGTTAAAATTACATTTATAACAATGTAAATTTACCTGCCGAATATTTTGAGCCTAGCTTATTTAACTTGTGAATCTAAAATTTCGATAACATTATGAGCGGTTTTCTTTATGCAGATATGTGACCGTGGCTTCCTAACAAATCGCCACAGGGTGGGTGGGAGGGCAAAATTTTTGCGTTCCCGGCGTCCTAGAGGCACGGGAGTGGTCTTAAAATTTTCGGGGAGACCAGGACTAACATATAACGCAATAAAATAGAGAGACTTCTATAACATTTTGTTGCAGTACACTGATATTTCGAAATTTCTTTGCTAATAACACGAAAAATACATGAATACTCGAAAAAAAATATTTAAAACTATTAAACTGCAAAAAATATAACGGCCAGAACAAAAACCAAACCTTACCCACACCCGACACAAAGAAAATTGAAACGTAATAATACCCTAACCTAAAACCATGTAAACCAAAATAACCCAAATATAACAAAACGCAAACATAACTAAACCCAAACCTAAGAAAACCCAAAACTAACAAAATCCAAACCTAAAAAAACTCAAACCTAACAAAACCCAAACCTAACAAAATCCAAAACCCAACAAAACCCAAACCTAAAATAACCCAAACCTAACAAAACCCAAACCTAACAAAACTCAAACCTAACAAAACCCAAACCTAAAAAAAACCAAACCTAACAAAATCCAAAACCCAACAAAACCCAAACCTAAAATAACCCAAACCTAACAAAACCGAAACCTAACCAAACCCAAACCTAACAAAAACCAAACCTAACAAAACCCAAACCTAACAAAACCCAAACCTAACAAAACCCAAAGCTGACAAAAACCAAACCTAACAAAACGCAAACCTAACGAAACCCAAACCTAACAAAACCCAAACCTAACAAAATCCAAAACCAAACAAAACCCAAACCTAAAATAACCCAAACCTAACAAAACCCAAACCTAACAAAACCCAAACCTGACAAAACCCAAACCTGACGAAACCCAAACCTGACAAAAACCAAACCTAACAAAACCCAAACCTAACAAAACCCAAACCTAACAAACCCAAAACTAACAAAATCCAAAACCCAAACCTAAAATAACCCAAACCTAACAAAACCCAAACCTAAAAAAACCCAAACCTAACAAAACCCAAACCTGACAAAAACCAAACCTAACAAAACGCAAACCCAACAAAAACCAAACCTAAAAAAACCCAAACCTAACAAAAACCAAACCTAACAAAACGCAAACCTAACAAAAACCAAACCTAAAAAAACCCAAACCTAAGAAAATCAAAACCTAAGAAAAACCAAACCTAACAAAATCCAAACCTAACAAAATCCAAACCTAACGAAATCCAAACCTAACAAAATTCAAACCTAACAAAACCCAAACCTAATAAAACGCAAACCTGACAAAAACCAAACCTAACAAACCCAAACCTAACAAAACCCAAACCTAACAAAACCCAAACCTGACAAAAACCAAACCTAACAAACCCAAAACTAACAAAATCCAAAACCCAAACCTAAAATAACCCAAACCTAACAAAACCCAAACCTAAAAAAACCCAAACCTAACAAAACCCAAACCTAATAAAATCCAAACCTAAGAAAAACCAAACCTAACAAAATCCAAACCTAACGAAATCCAAACCTAACAAAACCCAAACCTAACAAAACCCAAACCTAACAAAATCCAAAACCCAACAAAACCCAAACCTAAAATAACCCAAACCTAACAAAACCCAAACCTAACAAAACCCAAACCTAACAAAACCCAAACCTAACAAAACCCAAACCTAACGACATCCAAACCTAACGAAATTCAAACCTAACAAAACCCAAACCTAACAAAACCCAAACCTAACAAAACCCAAACCTAACAAAACCCAAACCTAACAAAACCCAAACCTAACAAAATCCAAAACCCAACAAAACCCAAACCTAAAATAACCGAAACCTAACAAAACCCAAACCTAACAAAACCCAAACCTAACAAAACCCAAACCTAACAAAACCCAAAGCTGACAAAAACCAAACCTAACAAAACGCAAACCTAACGAAACCCAAACCTAACAAAACCCAAACCTAACAAAATCCAAAACCAAACAAAACCCAAACCTAAAATAACCCAAACCTAACAAAACCCAAACCTAACAAAACCCAAACCTGACAAAACCCAAACCTGACAAAACCCAAACCTGACAAAAACCAAACCTAACAAAACCCAAACCTAACAAAACCCAAACCTAACAAACCCAAAACTAACAAAATCCAAAACCCAAACCTAAAATAACCCAAACCTAACAAAACCCAAACCTAAAAAAACCCAAACCTAACAAAACCCAAACCTGACAAAAACCAAACCTAACAAAACGCAAACCCAACAAAAACCAAACCTAAAAAAACCCAAACCTAACAAAAACCAAACCTAACAAAACGCAAACCTAACAAAAACCAAACCTAAAAAAACCCAAACCTAAGAAAATCAAAACCTAAGAAAAACCAAACCTAACAAAATCCAAACCTAACAAAATCCAAACCTAACGAAATCCAAACCTAACGAAATCCAAACCTAACAAAATTCAAACCTAACAAAACCCAAACCTAACAAAACGCAAACCTGACAAAAACCAAACCTAACAAACCCAAACCTAACAAAACCCAAACCTAACAAAACCCAAACCTGACAAAAACCAAACCTAACAAACCCAAAACTAACAAAATCCAAAACCCAAACCTAAAATAACCCAAACCTAACAAAACCCAAACCTAAAAAAACCCAAACCTAACAAAACCCAAACCTAAGAAAATCCAAACCTAAGAAAAACCAAACCTAACAAAATCCAAACCTAACGAAATCCAAACCTAACAAAACCCAAACCTAACAAAACCCAAACCTAACAAAATCCAAAACCCAACAAAACCCAAACCTAAAATAACCCAAACCTAACAAAACCCAAACCTAACAAAACCCAAACCTAACAAAACCCAAACCTAACAAAACCCAAACCTAACGACATCCAAACCTAACGAAATTCAAACCTAACAAAACCCAAACCTAACAAAACCCAAACCTAACAAAACCCAAACCTAACAAAACCCAAACCTAACAAAACCCAAACCTAACAAAATCCAAAACCCAACAAAACCCAAACCTAAAATAACCGAAACCTAACAAAACCCAAACCTAACAAAACCCAAACCTAACGAAATTCAAACCTAACAAAACCCAAACCTAACAAAACCCAAACCTAACAAAACCCAAACCTAAAATAACCCAAACCTAACAAAACCCAAACCTAAAAAAACCCAAACCTAACAAAACCCAAACCTGACAAAAACCAAACCTAACAAAACGCAAACCCAACAAAAACCAAACCTAAAAAAACCCAAACCTAACAAAAACCAAACCTAACAAAACGCAAACCTAACAAAAACCAAACCTAAAAAAACCCAAACCTAAGAAAATCAAAACCTAAGAAAAACCAAACCTAACAAAATCCAAACCTAACAAAATCCAAACCTAACGAAATCCAAACCTAACGAAATCCAAACCTAACAAAATTCAAACCTAACAAAACCCAAACCTAACAAAACGCAAACCTGACAAAAACCAAACCTAACAAACCCAAACCTAACAAAACCCAAACCTAACAAAACCCAAACCTGACAAAAACCAAACCTAACAAACCCAAAACTAACAAAATCCAAAACCCAAACCTAAAATAACCCAAACCTAACAAAACCCAAACCTAAAAAAACCCAAACCTAAAAAAACCCAAACATAACAAAACCCAAACCTAATAAAATCCAAACCTAAGAAAAACCAAACCTAACAAAATCCAAACCTAACGAAATCCAAACCTAACAAAACCCAAACCTAACAAAACCCAAACCTAACAAAATCCAAAACCCAACAAAACCCAAACCTAAAATAACCCAAACCTAACAAAACCCAAACCTAACAAAACCCAAACCTAACAAAACCCAAACCTAACAAAACCCAAACCTAACGACATCCAAACCTAACGAAATTCAAACCTAACAAAACCCAAACCTAACAAAACCCAAACCTAACAAAACCCAAACCTAACAAAACCCAAACCTAACAAAACCCAAACCTAACAAAACCCAAAGCTGACAAAAACCAAACCTAACAAAACGCAAACCTAACGAAACCCAAACCTAACAAAACCCAAACCTAACAAAATCCAAAACCAAACAAAACCCAAACCTAAAATAACCCAAACCTAACAAAACCCAAACCTAACAAAACCCAAACCTGACAAAACCCAAACCTGACAAAACCCAAACCTGACAAAAACCAAACCTAACAAAACCCAAACCTAACAAAACCCAAACCTAACAAACCCAAAACTAACAAAATCCAAAACCCAAACCTAAAATAACCCAAACCTAACAAAACCCAAACCTACAAAAACCCAAACCTAACAAAACCCAAACCTGACAAAAACCAAACCTAACAAAACGCAAACCCAACAAAAACCAAACCTAAAAAAACCCAAACCTAACAAAAACCAAACCTAACAAAACGCAAACCTAACAAAAACCAAACCTAAAAAAACCCAAACCTAAGAAAATCAAAACCTAAGAAAAACCAAACCTAACAAAATCCAAACCTAACAAACCCAAACCTAACGAAATCCAAACCTAACGAAACCCAAACCTGACAAAAACCAAACCTAACAAACCCAAAACTAACAAAATCCAAAACCCAAACCTAAAATAACCCAAACCTAACAAAACCCAAACCTAAAAAAACCCAAACCTAACAAAACCCAAACCTAAGAAAATCCAAACCTAAGAAAAACCAAACCTAACAAAATCCAAACCTAACGAAATCCAAACCTAACAAAACCCAAACCTAACAAAACCCAAACCTAACAAAATCCAAAACCCAACAAAACCCAAACCTAACCCAAACCTAACAAAATTCAAACCAAAACACAAACCTAACACAAACCCAATCCTAACAAAACCCAAACCTAACCCAAACCTAACAAAATTCAAACCAAACCCAAACGAAACACAAACCTAACCCAAACGAAACACAAACCTAACCCAGACCTAACCCAAACCAAACCCAAACCTAAAAAAACCAAAACCTAAAAAAATTCATAACAAACCCAAACCTAACCCCAACCTAACCCAAACCAAACCCAAACGTAAAACAAACCTAACGCGGACCTAACACAAACCCAAACCTAACAAAACACAAACCTAACACAAACCTAAACAAACCCAAACCTAACAAAACCCAAACCTAACAAAACCCAAAAATAACAAAACTCAAACCTAACAAGCAAGCAAGCAAGCAAGCAAGCAAGCAAGCAAGCAAGCAAGCAAGCAAGCAAGCAAGCAAGCAAGCAAGCAAGCAAGCAAGCAAGCAAGCAAGCAAGCAAGCAAGCAAGCAAGCAAGCAAGCAAGCAAGCAAGCAAGCAAGCAAGCAAGCAAGCAAGCAAGCAAGCAAGCAAGCAAGCAAGCAAGCAAGCAAGCAAGCAAGCAAGCAAGCAAGCAAGCAAGCAAGCAAGCAAGCAAGCAAGCAAGCAAGCAAGCAAGCAAGCAAGCAAGCAAGCAAGCAAGCAAGCAAGCAAGCAAGCAAGCAAGCAAGCAAGCAAGCAAGCAAGCAAGCAAGCAAGCAAGCAAGCAAGCAAGCAAGCAAGCAAGCAAGCAAGCAAGCAAGCAAGCAAGCAAGCAAGCAAGCAAGCAAGCAAGCAAGCAAGCAAGCAAGCAAGCAAGCAAGCAAGCAAGCAAGCAAGCAAGCAAGCAAGCAAGCAAGCAAGCAAGCAAGCAAGCAAGCAAGCAAGCAAGCAAGCAAGCAAGCAAGCAAGCAAGCAAGCAAGCAAGCAAGCAAGCAAGCAAGCAAGCAAGCAAGCAAGCAAGCAAGCAAGCAAGCAAGCAAGCAAGCAAGCAAGCAAGCAAGCAAGCAAGCAAGCAAGCAAGCAAGCAAGCAAGCAAGCAAGCAAGCAAGCAAGCAAGCAAGCAAGCAAGCAAGCAAGCAAGCAAGCAAGGTTTAGGTTTAGGTTTAGGTTTAGGTTTAGGTTTAGGTTTAGGTTTAGGTTTAGGTTTAGGTTTAGGTTTAGGTTTAGGTTTAGGTTTAGGTTTAGGTTTAGGTTTAGGTTTAGGTTTGGTTTAGGTTTAGGTTTAGGTTTAGGTTTAGGTTTAGGTTTAGGTTTAGGTTTAGGTTTAGGTTTAGGTTTAGGTTTAGGTTTAGGTTTAGGTTTAGGTTTAGGTTTAGGTTTAGGTTTAGGTTTAGGTTTAGGTTTAGGTTTAGGTTTAGGTTTAGGTTTAGGTTTAGGTTTAGGTTTAGGTTTAGGTTTAGGTTTAGGTTTAGGTTTAGGTTTAGGTTTAGGTTTAGGTTTAGGTTTAGGTTTAGGTTTAGGTTTAGGTTTAGGTTTAGGTTTAGGTTTAGGTTTAGGTTTAGGTTTAGGTTTAGGTTTAGGTTTAGGTTTAGGTTTAGGTTTAGGTTTAGGTTTAGGTTTAGGTTTAGGTTTAGGTTTAGGTTTAGGTTTAGGTTTAGGTTTAGGTTTAGGTTTAGGTTTAGGTTTAGGTTTAGGTTTAGGTTTAGGTTTAGGTTTAGGTTTAGGTTTAGGTTTAGGTTTAGGTTTAGGTTTAGGTTTAGGTTTAGGTTTAGGTTTAGGTTTAGGTTTAGGTTTAGGTTTAGGTTTAGGTTTAGGTTTAGGTTTAGGTTTAGGTTTAGGTTTAGGTTTAGGTTTAGGTTTAGGTTTAGGTTTAGGTTTAGGTTTAGGTTTAGGTTTAGGTTTAGGTTTAGGTTTAGGTTTAGGTTTAGGTTTAGGTTTAGGTTTAGGTTTAGGTTTAGGTTTAGGTTTAGGTTTAGTTTTAGGTTTAGGTTTAGGTTTAGGTTTAGGTTTAGGTTTAGGTTTAGGTTTAGGTTTAGGTTTAGGTTTAGGTTTAGGTTTAGGTTTAGGTTTAGGTTTAGGTTTAGGTTTAGGTTTAGGTTTAGGTTTAGGTTTAGGTTTAGGTTTAGGTTTAGGTTTAGGTTTAGGTTTAGGTTTAGGTTTAGGTTTAGGTTTAGGTTTAGGTTTAGGTTTAGGTTTAGGTTTAGGTTTAGGTTTAGGTTTAGGTTTAGGTTTAGGTTTAGGTTTAGGTTTAGGTTTAGGTTTAGGTTTAGGTTTAGGTTTAGGTTTAGGTTTAGGTTTAGGTTTAGGTTTAGGTTTAGGTTTAGGTTTAGGTTTAGGTTTAGGTTTAGGTTTAGGTTTAGGTTTAGGTTTAGGTTTAGGTTTAGGTTTAGGTTTAGGTTTAGGTTTAGGTTTAGGTTTAGGTTTAGGTTTAGGTTTAGGTTTAGGTTTAGGTTTAGGTTTAGGTTTAGGTTTAGGTTTAGGTTTAGGTTTAGGTTTAGGTTTAGGTTTAGGTTTAGGTTTAGGTTTAGGTTTAGGTTTAGGTTTAGGTTTAGGTTTAGGTTTAGGTTTAGGTTTAGGTTTAGGTTTAGGTTTAGGTTTAGGTTTAGGTTTAGGTTTAGGTTTAGGTTTAGGTTTAGGTTTAGGTTTAGGTTTAGGTTTAGGTTTAGGTTTAGGTTTAGGTTTAGGTTTAGGTTTAGGTTTAGGTTTAGGTTTAGGTTTAGGTTTAGGTTTAGGTTTAGGTTTAGGTTTAGGTTTAGGTTTAGGTTTAGGTTTAGGTTTAGGTTTAGGTTTAGGTTTAGGTTTAGGTTTAGGTTTAGGTTTAGGTTTAGGTTTAGGTTTAGGTTTAGGTTTAGGTTTAGGTTTAGGTTTAGGTTTAGGTTTAGGTTTAGGTTTAGGTTTAGGTTTAGGTTTAGGTTTAGGTTTAGGTTTAGGTTTAGGTTTAGGTTTAGGTTTAGGTTTAGGTTTAGGTTTAGGTTTAGGTTTAGGTTTAGGTTTAGGTTTAGGTTTAGGTTTAGGTTTAGGTTTAGGTTTAGGTTTAGGTTTAGGTTTAGGTTTAGGTTTAGGTTTAGGTTTAGGTTTAGGTTTAGGTTTAGGTTTAGGTTTAGGTTTAGGTTTAGGTTTAGGTTTAGGTTTAGGTTTAGGTTTAGGTTTAGGTTTAGGTTTAGGTTTAGGTTTAGGTTTAGGTTTAGGTTTAGGTTTAGGTTTAGGTTTAGGTTTAGGTTTAGGTTTAGGTTTAGGTTTAGGTTTAGGTTTAGGTTTAGGTTTAGGTTTAGGTTTAGGTTTAGGTTTAGGTTTAGGTTTAGGTTTAGGTTTAGGTTTAGGTTTAGGTTTAGGTTTAGGTTTAGGTTTAGGTTTAGGTTTAGGTTTAGGTTTAGGTTTAGGTTTAGGTTTAGGTTTAGGTTTAGGTTTAGGTTTAGGTTTAGGTTTAGGTTTAGGTTTAGGTTTAGGTTTAGGTTTAGGTTTAGGTTTAGGTTTAGGTTTAGGTTTAGGTTTAGGTTTAGGTTTAGGTTTAGGTTTAGGTTTAGGTTTAGGTTTAGGTTTAGGTTTAGGTTTAGGTTTAGGTTTAGGTTTAGGTTTAGGTTTAGGTTTAGGTTTAGGTTTAGGTTTAGGTTTAGGTTTAGGTTTAGGTTTAGGTTTAGGTTTAGGTTTAGGTTTAGGTTTAGGTTTAGGTTTAGGTTTAGGTTTAGGTTTAGGTTTAGGTTTAGGTTTAGGTTTAGGTTTAGGTTTAGGTTTAGGTTTAGGTTTAGGTTTAGGTTAGGTTAGGTTAGGTTAGGTTAGGTTAGGTTAGGTTAGGTTAGGTTAGGTAGGTTAGGTAGGTTAGGTTAGGTTAGGTTAGGTTAGGTTAGGTTAGGTTAGGTTAGGTTAGGTTAGGTTAGGTTAGGTTAGGTTAGGTTAGGTTAGGTTCCCGTGTGGAGTAACCGATCTCCCATCGGGCGCGTCCCCAGGTGGCGGATAGGGGAATGCCCCCCAGATATGGGGGGTACCGGCTTCGGCCGGCGCGGACCAAAATCGGCGGAGAGGGGTCGCACTCCGTGCTCTTCTGCTCGGGCAGAGGGCAGAGGAGTCCGGACTTCGACCCAACTCCGAGGGGCGGCGGGTCCGGCAGCAATGCCGGGCAATGGTTTCGGCCACCGCCGGCCCGACCCGTAACCCTGCGTCTGCAGGGCCGGGGGCCGTCTCCACTCCCGGGTGGAGAGGGCCGCGAGGAAGAAAACCTCTGAAAAAATTACGAGCGGGAGGCGGAGACGCCTTGGTACGGCGGGTTCATCAGACATGAAGACATGGCTGATGGACAGGTTTCGGCCACCGCCAGACAAACTTGTTTCCCCGGGCAGAGACGTGGTCATGTCTCGCGGCTCGACCCGGGACCAAGGGGCTTGCCTTAACCGGCCGGCCCAAGAGGAGACAACCTCACTAAAAAATTCCCCAAAGTCCCGGCGTAGTGGTGCCTCTGGGCCCAGCGCGACGTCGGGGCGCCTGCTTGCAGGTGGTGGAGGGGGTAACTCCACCCGCTAGCGGCCAACCCTGGGGACCACCCGCCCCCCAGGTGTAGTAGGGTTACCCGGGTACAGAGGGCACTGCCCGGGTGGACCACGTAGATCCCTCCTATTCGTGGGAATCAAAACGGCGTCAATTAAACTTTCTTTTTCAAACAATAAAACTTCTAAAACCAAAAACAATACTTCGGAATCTTTACAAAACGACGACCTTGGCGATGATAATGGTACTGAATGCATGCGAATGGACAGCGCAAGATGCGCGTCGCTTGAAGACATTGGGTCGTCTCTGGGTTCTGCCCACCCAGGAACGACTCCGTCTTCCGAGCATCAGCGGGAGCTGCGCAGCAGCGGCTACTGCACAAGAGCGGCCAAGCGGCCTCTGGGGGAAGACCCTGGTTCAATCTCGGACCCGGAGTCTCCAGTGCTTTTCGACGGCAAAAGCCGGTGGTTAAAAGCACCACCCAAAAGAGGGCGCGGACACCCCACATCAACTGGGGCACACGTTGGCCTTGATAAGGCCAAGAAGGACCTAAAAGCCCTGCAAGAACAGGACTTCACGGCGGCGGCTGAGGAGGAGACAGAGGGAGAAAGGAAGCGTTCGGCTCGGGAGGCCAATGCCCCTAAACCCAAAATCTCCTCTGCCAGAAATGTCGAGGAGCTCCCCACGGAGATCCTCAGAGAGAAGGCGCAGGAGTTTATAGACACGGTTTCCAGAGTGTCTAAAAACTCCGGCAGGCTCAAAGGAACTTACCAGCGGGACCTCAATGAGGCGGTAGAGTTCCTACGCATAGCTGTAGACGTGAGCGCGGCACGCAGTGTGTCTACTGAGACGCGTATACTGCAGGCGCGATGCACCCGCCAAGAGGCCGAACTCGCGGACCTTCGGAAGGAGGTCGCGGATCTGCGAGCTGGCCTGGAGCGTGCTGAGCGGCGGATAGCTCCGGCTTCAGTAGTGGTGGAGCGGATGCCCCAGTCAACCGAGGGGACGCCTCAGTCAGTCGACGAACTGGTGCGATCCATCATGATACAAGTTGGTACCATGGTGAGTGCGCGGTTCGAGGCTCTGGAGGAACGCCTGCTGCCGGAGAAGCGATTACGTCCTCCACTGGCAGCAGATAGGAAGAAGGAGGCCAGTTCAGCGCCGGGCCCTTCGAAAGCTCCCAACCCGGCTCCGGCACGGACGACGCGGTCAACTGCTGCTGCGGCAAGCAAGCAGACGACAGTGGTGGCTCAAAGAGAGAGGGCCCCTGATAGGCCGTCCCAAAACCCGACACCTTCTGCCCAAAAGGACAAAGGCAAGGGTAAAGGGAAAGGGAAGGGCAAGAAGACGACTCCGAAGGAGTCTCCTTCTGTAGCAGAGTCTCATTCGCAGCCTCTACTGGCTTCCCGCTCGCAGCCCCCGAAGGTGTCGCGCTCTCAGCCTCCGGTGGTGCCTTGTGCCCAGCCACAGGAGACAACCCGCCCTAAATCCACACCAGCGCCGCTGGTAACTGACCAAATGTGGTCCACGGTGGTGAAGCGTGGAAAGAAGGGCAAGATCGGAACAGCGAAGGTCCAGAGACCAGCGGAGAAGGCAGCTACCAAGGAGCAGCAAACTTCAAATCTGAAGCCAGCTCGCTCTGCGGCTATAGTGGTTACCATCTGCCCCCAAGCAGAGGAAAGGGGAGCCACTTATGCGAAGGTGCTTGCTGAGGCCAAGAGCAAGATCAACTTGGCCAGCCTCGGCATACAAGCTCTCCGCTTCCGGCGAGCGGCCACGGGGGCGCGAATGCTCGAGCTGCCGGGAGCCAACAATGAGGATAAGGCGGACATCCTCGCTGAGAAACTAAAAAGCATTTTCAGCGCCGAGGATGTACAGATCTCTAGGCCAGTCAAATGCACTGAGATGCGACTGTCAGGCCTAGATGATTCCACTACTGTGGAAGAGGTGGTAGCGGCAGTTGCGAAGACCGGCTGTTGCTCGGAGGGGGCCATAAAGTGCGGAGAAATCCGCACTGACGCTTCAGGGCTCGGTACCGTCTGGCTGCGTTGCCCAGTGACGGCTGCCCAAAAACTGGCAAAAGAAGAACGTTTGCTCGTGGGCTGGGTCTCAGTGGCTGTCAAACTGCTGGAACACAGACCCTTGAGGTGTTACCGGTGCATGGAGAGGGGGCATGTGCGAGCGCAATGTGCTAGTTCGGACGACCGTAGCAGCTTGTGCTACCGCTGCGGTAAACCGGGGCACAGAAATGCACAATGCACTGAGAAGCCGCAGTGTGCAGTGTGCGCCATGGCAAAGAAACGGGCGGATCATGTGATGGGGGGCAAATCCTGCACCTCCCCATTACGAAAAGGAAAACTAGCTATGATGGCCAGGCCAGGTCCCTCACAGCTGGGTTGCCAGACGTCTGCGCCCGAAAGGGTAGAGCCGACGGAGGCGATGGAGGCGGAAACTACACTGACCCCTGATAAATAATGGCCCTTCGCTACTTACAGGCGAATATCAACCACTGCGCCAGAGCTCAAGACTTGCTGATGCAGAGCATGGCGCAGTGGGAGATACAGGTGGCAGTAGTAGCGGAACCCTACCTGGTACCAGACGGGAATCACTGGGCCGGGGCCAGTGATGGCTCTGTAGCCTTGGTATCGCGGGGATCAGCTGGCTCCCCTCCCTTCGAGAAAGTAGCGAAGGGTCGGGGAAGCGTGGCGGCCTTGGTTGGGGGAATACTGACCATCGGAGTCTATTTTTCCCCAAACCAATCTCTGTCTCAGTTCGAGAGATTCCTGAGCGAGATTGAGCTGCTGATTCTGCGGAATCACCCCGCCCCCGTCCTGTTGCTGGGCGACCTCAATGCCAAAAGCGAGGCGTGGGGCTGCCCAGTGACAGAGCCGAAGGGTGAAGTTCTGGAGGAGTGGGCGACGGCAGTGGGCCTATGCCTCCTAAATAGGGGCACGACACCCACGTGCGTACGCTGGCAGGGATCATCAATAGTGGATGTTTCCTTCGCCAGTCCCGCCATAGCGAGACGCGTCGTCGGGTGGAGGGTCCTCGAGGACGAGACACTGTCAGACCATAAATATATTCGTCTCGACGTGTCCGCCCCGTCGATGGTCCACAGATCAAGCACGGGTTCAATCTCGGGTAATGGTCCAAGATGGGCTTTAAAGCGATTGGACGAGGAGGCTCTCATCGAGGCGGCCCTCGTTGAGGCATGGGTCTCCCCGTCCGTGGAGGAGGATGAGGTGGTGGACGTGGACGAACGAGCTGCAGATCTGCGTGCATCCATAACACGCGTCTGCGACGCTGCGATGCCGCGAGCACGACCACCTTCAGCAAAGAGGCAGGTGTACTGGTGGTCAACGAGTATCGAGGAGCTACGCAATGCGTGCGTCCTCGCGCGACGCCGGTACACCCGTCAACGTCGGCTACGGAGGAGGGATTTAGCCACGGAGGAAATCCTTGCCAATGGCTATAGGAGCTCTAAACTGGCTCTGAAAATCGCCATTGATGATGCCAAGGCTGAAAGCAGGAGGTCGATGTTGAAAGATCTGGACCGGGATCCATGGGGACGCCCCTACTTAGTAGTGCGGAATAAAATCCGCCCCTGGGCACCCCCTCTAACTCAAACCCTCGAGCCTGGGTTTGTGGACAGCGTGGTTTCCGCCCTGTTCCCGGTCAGAGAGGAACACACGCCGCCAGCGATGGTGCCTCCCTGGCAGGAGGACGGGGAGGACGATGAAGACACCCCGAACGTCAGCCTGGGGGAGATTGGAGCTGCTATTCTTCGGCTTCGAGCCAAAGGCAGCAAAGCTCCGGGACCAGACGGTGTTCCTGGACGCGTGTGGGTCACGGTGGAGGAGGAATACGCGGAGAGACTCAGAGGACTGTTCAACGCCTGCCTCCGGCAGGGCAGGGTTCCACGGCTGTGGAAATCCGGTCGAATGGTCCTCTTGAGGAAAGATGGACGACCAGCCGATTCCCCCTCCGCGTACCGTCCGATCGTGCTGCTGGACGAGGCTGCAAAGCTCTATGAGCGCCTAATAACAATGCGCCTCGTTCAGCACATGGCTAACACTGGACTGGACCTGGACGAAAATCAATTCGGTTTTCGCCCGTGTAGGTCCACAATCCAGGCCATCAGCGCGGTGAGAGCCATAGCGGAGAATGCAGTCTCCAGGGGGCAGGTGGTGTTGGCGGTGTCACTAGACATCGCCAATGCGTTCAACACCATCCCATGGAGCTGCATAAGAGAGGCTCTCCGATATCATCGGGTGCCCTCTTACCTCCGCCGCACGGTCGGAGACTACCTCCACGAGCGGGAAGTGGCCTACCCTGGCAGAGACGGTTGGCGCAGGCACAACATGTCGTGCGGTGTTCCACAGGGGTCGGTCTTAGGACCTCTCCTGTGGAACATCGGCTATGACTGGGTGCTGCGAGGGGTGCTTCTCGGTGGCGTTCGCGTGACCTGTTACGCGGACGACACGCTGGTCACGGCTCAGGCAGACACGCACCGAGAATGCATGATGCTTGCCACAGCCGGTGTAGCCCATGTTGTGGGCCGCATCCGCCGACTTGGTTTGGAGGTGGCTCTCAACAAGTCCGAGGCCATGTCCTTTCATGGTCCTCGTAACAAGCCGCCGGCTGGGGCAAGCATTGTGGTGGATGGCGTCTCCATTGAGGTACAGCCCAACATCAAGTACCTGGGTCTGGTGTTGGACAGCCGATGGTGTTTTGAACCTCACTTCCGCCGCCTGGCACCAAAGCTCTCGGCTGCTGCGTCGGCGCTTAGCAGGCTCCTCCCGAATATTTCGGGCCCTGGCAATGCCTGTAGGAGATTGTACATGGGAGTCGTGCGGTCTATGGCCCTTTACGGGGCCCCCATCTGGGCAGACACCCTGAATCGCCGCACCATCGCTCTCCTGCGAAGTTCGCAGAGAACGATAGCGATCAGGGTGGCCAGGGGGTACTGCACACTATCCCACGAGGCGGCTTGCCTACTGGCAGGAACATTGCCATGGGACTTGGACGCGAGGGCCCTCGCGTCAGTGTTCCACTGGCGTGAGGAGGCGCGTTCCCAAGGAGCCTATCCAGCCCCAAGGGAGGTAGAAGGCCGACGAGAAGAGCTGCGCCAGGCAGCTCTGGAGGAGTGGCAGCGCAGGCTGGAAACGCCTAGTGCTGGCCTGAGAGTGGTCGAGGCAGTGCGTCCCGTGCTGATCCAGTGGGTGGACAGGCGGCACGGTTCCCTCACATACCGATTGTCGCAGATGCTTTCCGGGCATGGTTGCTTTGGGAAGTATCTGCACTTGATCGGGAGGGAACAAACCGCTAGATGTCACCACTGTGACAACTGCCTCGTGGACACGGCCCAACACACGTTGGAAGAGTGTCCAGCCTGGGCGGAGCAGCGCGTCGAACTTGGCGCTGTTGTGGGGCGCGACCTCTCGCTGCCCGCTGTGGTCCAGGCCATGGTTGACAGCGAGAGGTCGTGGAAAACGGTTCTCAATTTCTGTGAGACCGTGATGAGGGCCAAGGAGGATGCGGAGCGGGTGAGGGAAGCCACTTCCACTGATCCCGCGCGCCGCAGACGACCGGGGCGGAGACGGCGGGCGGATGTCGGCCATCTACCGCCCTAACAACGATGCGGGTCTCTCCCTGTGTGCACTGGACCTGAGGAGGAGGGCACAACAGGGGAGAGACCCAGGGACGATACGACCCGAGAGGGCGTAATTACGGAGAACACCACCGTAGGAGCCACGGGCGACAGACTCGGGGGAGTCTGTCGTTCCACTTACCATCTGGCTCGAGTCGGCGTTGCGTGCGTGTTCCGCGCACGCCACTCACCATGAACGAGGCGGGGCCTAACAGGCCATCCACTGCCGGGTCGCGGAAGTATGCTTCGGCGATTCCCGGGTCCCGGCAACACAGTGGACAAGATGGAACACCGTTGGGTTTTAGTGGGTATACCGGGTGGCGACACCCGGGGAGTCCCACATAACCACGTCGTCCCCCCGGGCGGCGTGGTATGCGTAACGCATTTCCCAACGTAAAAAAAAAAAAAAAAAAGGTTAGGTTAGGTTAGGTTAGGTTAGGTTAGGTTAGGTTAGGTTAGGTTAGGTTAGGTTAGGTTAGGTTAGGTTAGGTTAGGTTCCCCCCCAATGGATTCTCGCCTTGTCGTGGCGGGGGGGCTCAGTAGCTGCATCGGCGGGTGCCGCTTTAGCCCAATGATGAAGTGAAGCTAAGAAGAATCCAGCGCGGCGGTGGCAAAGTCCACCGCTGCGCAACCCGTAACCCTTAGCGCTTTGTGGTGGGGCGCCAAAGGGTCGGGGGCCGCTTCCACATGAGTGGAGGGGGCCGCGAGGAGACAACCTCTGTAAAAAACCGCCGGGAGGAGGCGTTTCGCCTTGCGCGCGGCGGTCGTTCGTATTGCACGGCGGCCGTCGGGCCACCCGCAACCCTCGGTATTCCGAGGCGTGGGGGCCGCTCCCACACAAGTGGGGGGGGCCGCGAGGAGACAACCTCTTTAAAAAATCCAACCCGGAGGAGGAGGCGCGTGGCGCCGTCGGTGACGGGTTCGGCGGCCATGAATACATGCCCGTCGGACAGGCTTCGGCCACCGTCGCCAAACTTGTTACCCTGGTCAGGTGTCGTGGACATGTCTCGCGGCCTACCAGGACCAAGGGGCTTGCCTTGGTCGGCCGGCCCAAGAGGAGCCAACCTCAATAAAAAACCCCCAAAGTCCCGGCGTTGAGGTGCCTTCGGGCCTTCGCGCGGCGTCGGGGCGCCGGAAGGTGGCGGAGGGGGTATTCTCCGCCAGCTAGCGACCAACCCTGGGGCACCTCCCGCACCCCAGCGGTATTAGGGTTATCCGGGTACAGGGGGCACTGCCCGGATGGACCACCCTTTCCCCCATACTCGTGGGACTCATAATGAATATTTCTGCTAACGAAGCCGATGTATCGGAGCTGGAAGTTGGGTGTGAGAAAGTGAGGAAGGGAGGAGTAGGAGTTAAAAATAAGCGTGCTCAGGCACAGACGTTTACCGGCCTTGATGCGGACACCAAGTCCGCGGGGCAACTTGTGGCGCAACCGGGATCCACCACCCCGGAAGCGGCACAGTGCCCTGGCCTAGGCGCTCGCGCCACCCGTCTCCGCAAGGGGACTACGGAGGAGGAGCTCAGCTCCGCGCAGCCGATCCTAAGCGGCAAGGATCTGCTGTGCGGTGTTGAGAAGGATAGACGGCTCAGCGTGGTTCTCTCACGCTGCACCGCACCTGTCACCACGACGCCCGCTGGCCGGGAGGATGAGTCGATGCTAGACTCGGACGACTCCTCCTGCGCCAGCATGGTGACAGTGTCGTCGGAGAATGCGGGCCCGAGAAAACGTTTCCTGAAAAGGAACCGCTCGGACCCTGAGGCGGAGGACTCGGGATCGCCTGCGTCACCCTTCGAGGGGACAGGTCACCGGTCCAAAAGGGGAAGAGGTCGCCCGCCCACCTCCACCGGGAAGTATGTCGGCCTGGCCGCAGCCAGGGCGGCATACAACCAGGAGCTGGCCGAGAGCCTCCGGCTTGAAGCTGAAGCGGAGGTTGCGGGAGTGGCCCGGAACATGAGGGAGGCTAGGGCCTCTTTACAGCCCAGCCCCCTCCTGCCAGCCCAAGAAGAGGAGGCAGAGCAAACCAGTGCAGCTCTAGCCAAAGTTGTGAAGACTTCGCTGGAAACCATTACGATGGTCGCCACGAAGTCTTCACAACTGAAAGGAACGTACGTCCGGGCCCTGAAGGATGCCGTAAAGGGCATCCAAGAGGCGGTGTCCCAGATCAGGGCGCGGACGATGACGGAGGAGGTTGTGCGGCTGGAGGCTGCTAACTCCAAGCTCACGAAGGAGGTCGCCGACCTGCGCCGCGACTTGCAAGAGTTGCGGCAGCGACCATCCCAGCCTGTGAGCTCGGAGCCTAGCCTCCGGCAGCTCCTGGAGGAGACAGCCCGTGCCAACGCCGAGATGTTCGGCAACATGCTGAACGCGCGGTTGGCCGGGATTGAAGACCGTCTCCTCCCAGAGCCACGAAGGAGACCGCCGCTCGCGGCGGACACCAGAAGCGCCAGGGCAGACCCTGCTCAGTCTGCGCCAGCAGGGGCCCCGGTCGCTTCTACGAGAAGTAGTGGCCAGCCTGCCAAGCCCGCAAAGCCCGACAAAAAGGCCACACAAGAGGCTCCCGTAAACAGCCAGGCCTCTTCTGCTCCCACTTCTTCGGGAAAGAAGGGGAAGAGCAAGAAGAAGAGCCTGGCTGCACAGGAGGCGGCAGAGGCTCGGCGCCAGCCTGCCCCTGCACCAACGGCGGAGCCATGGACCGCTGTTGTTGGCCGAAAGGCCAAGAACAAGGCGGCCAAAGCGGCCAAAGCGGCCAAAGCGGCCAAAGAGCCGCCAAAGCCTCGGCCCACGGCCCAGAAGAGGGCAAAGCTCCGGACACCAAGAACGGCAGCGGTATCGCTGACCTTGGTGCCCGGAGTCGAGGAGAGAGGCGTAACATACGCCTCGATCCTCTCCGACGCCAAGCGGCGCGTCTCCCTCGCTGACCTCGGAATCAGCAACATGCGGTTCCGCAGGGCGGCGACGGGTGCGCGCCTGCTTGAGATCGGAGGGGAAGGCTCGGCGGCGAAGGCGGACTCTCTCGCCAAGAAGCTGAGGGAGGTCCTCAGCCCGGACGCGGTCAAGGTCGTCCGCCCAGTGAAGCGCGCGGAAATCCGCGTCACTGGGCTGGACGACTCAGCCGACGCCATTGAGGTGGCCGACGCTGTGGCCAAGGAAGGAGGCTGCGCGGTCGACGACGTGAAGCATGGGCGGATCGTCGTCGGACCGAGAGGTGACGGGTCCCTCTGGATCAGCTGTCCGGTCGCGGCCGCCAAGAGGCTGTCCGACTCTGGCCGACTACTGGTCGGGTGGACGTCGGCCAGAGTAAGGCTTCTCGACTCCAGACCGGCACGGTGCTACCGTTGCCTGGAGCCTGGGCACCTCGGAGTGAAGTGCTCCTGCGAGGTTGACCGCAGCCGACTGTGCTTCCGCTGCGGTCAACCCGACCATCAGGCGAGGGACTGCACGGCTGAGCCCCATTGCCCCGTCTGTGCGACGGCAGGCAAACCGGCGGCTCATTCCATCGGTGGCAGCGGATGCATTTCTGCTGCCAAGCCGGCAGCCAAAAGCCCGCAGGAGAGTGCGCCGAAGCCAAAGCGGCCAAAGCGCAAGGCCAAGAGGGCCGGGGCGGAGCAGATGGACACCGTTCCTTGAATGGACAGAGCTCCGCCCTAACGGGGACCCGTGGACGGTGGTCGGGGGACCGCCGTCCACAACATGGGTCCCGTGCTGTAGGGCTGCCCAAGTGTTCCGGGCAGCCCTCGGCGGTGGGGGAGGCGCTTGATGCGCCCCCATAGGCGCAGGGCCCAAGAGGGCATCCGCCGGCGGGGACGCGGTTGTGTGCAGCTGCGTTCCCGTGTCCCCGCCACATGGCGGCGAGGAGGAACACCGTTGGGTTTTAGTGGGTATACCGGGTGGCGACACCCGGGGAGTCCCACATAACCACGTCGTCCCCCCGGGCGGCGTGGTATGCGTAACGCATTTCCCAACGTTAAAAAAAAAAAAAAAAAAAAAAAAAAAAAAAAAAAAAAAAAGGTTAGGTTAGGTTAGGTTAGGTTCCCGTGTGGAGTTGCTGATCTCCCATCGGGCGCGTCCCCAGGTGGCGGATAGGGGAATGCCCTCCCAGTAATGGGGGGGTACCGGCTTCGGCCGGCGCGGACCAAAACAGCGTGGTGGAGTCGCTCTCGCTCGTGGCCCTCTGCAGGGACGAGGTGGTGCGCAGAGTGGACAC
The DNA here is from genome assembly GCF_024362695.1 of Pectinophora gossypiella. Lineage (NCBI taxonomy): Eukaryota > Metazoa > Arthropoda > Insecta > Lepidoptera > Gelechiidae > Pectinophora > Pectinophora gossypiella. The sequence goes on along the minus strand of NC_065414.1, from coordinate 15,372,588 downwards.
AGGAGGGCGACTATCCGACGGCGTCTCTGGCTCCGGCCAGATGACAGGGGCTTCGGCCCCACCGTTGGCAGGGGCGGCGGGTCCGGCAGCAATGCCGGGCAATGGCTTCGGCCACCGTCGGCCCGACCCGTAGCCCAGACGCAATGCTGTCTGGAACGGGGGCCGCCTCCGCACTGAGCGGAGGGGGCCGCGAGGAAGAAAACCTCTGAAAAAATCACCGAAAGCTCAAGTTTGTGGTGCCCGGCGAGGGGCTGTATGGTCTGGCGTTCCAGGCCGTGAGGGCACCCCAGGGAGCTCACCCTGGTTAATAAAAGAGACCGCCTGCTGAGGTACAGCAAAAAATGGATAAAGCGGACAAAAAAGTTATTACCCACGCCGGTAGCCAGGAAACTGGTGAATCCGGTCTAAGGTCCCCAATCGTATGTGGGGGGGACTGCGACCGCTTCGTGGGCTCACCGAGCTCCCGTGAACAAGGATTGGACAGGGTAGACTTCTACCCGGCGTTCAACGCCACTACCGGACTTGACACCCGCGCGTCAACACCGTCTGCGCTTCCCGAAGCGCGGGTGGTGTTGGAGCGCCTCACACCTGACGTGACCCCAGCACAAAGTGCTGATGGTGCTGTCCCTGGGCCAAAAGCCCAGAGACGTACAAGGCGGATCGGTCCTAGCCTCGTTTCATCTTCGGATGAAACGAGTAGTCTACGGACCGTTTGCTCCATGGAGAGCATAACCTCCCTCCCAGAGGGCACACTGTGGCGCAAGCGCAAAACAGTTGTGCTCTCGGACCCGTCCTCTGACGAGGGGGACCGGGCTCCGGTAACGGAGCTCGGTTCACCCGTCATGAGGGCGCGGGCCAAGAGAGGTAGAGGTCGCCCTCCTACTACCGGAGAATACGTGGGGCTTGCCAAGGCCAAAGCGGAGCTCAACCGCGCCAGGCGGGAGGAGCTCATGCTTGAGGCCGAAATGGCGGTGGCTGAGTCAGCCAGAAAGATCTTTGGCCTCAGAAGTTCCGGCACACCGCTGGAAACAGGCACTGAAGCAGCGGGACTCGATCCTGCCTCAGCTACTGGTACAGAGACGGTCGCCGATCTGTACCAGAAGGCGAAAGATGCTGCCGCGGTCATAGAGAGCGTGGCCAGCAAATCAGGCAGACTCAAGGGCACTTTTGTACGCGCCCTGAAGGACTCCACGAGGCTCATCGTGCAGGTCCTAGATGTCCTCCGCTCCACTTCGGAGAGCGAGGAGACGCGCAACCTGCAAGCGCAGAACAGCCGCCTGCAGAAAGCGCTCGACGAACAGCGGAGAGAAATCGAGTCCCTCCGACTAGAGATGCGCCAAGTGAGGGATTCGCTGGGCGCATCTCAAAGTACGAGACCGCCAGCGCCAGCGCCTGCATCGCCAATGGAGACCTCGCTCGTCTCCGAGAGCCCGCTCCCGGAGCCGGCCCCAAAGGCTGCAAGCGCCAAACCGGCGAAGAAGACGGACCCGCCGCTGCGCAAGAGCAGTAGAGCCACGTCCGATACCGATGGAGACCTTGCCGCGCAGATCATAAGCCAGGTGGGGTTTATGATCGATGCGAAGTTGGCAGGTCTAGAGGACAGGCTCCTGCCTCCAAAGACGTTGCCCCCCCCGTTAGCGGCGGACCGCAAAAACGCGAAGTCCTATGCAGCTGCGGCTAGGACCCCCGCTGTCTCAGCGAGGACCCCCGCTACAGCTGCAACCAAAAAGGCGACTGCCACCGCAGCCGGCACCACACGTGCCACGCCGCTCGCGGCCTCTCAAGGCCCAGCCGCGGCTGCTAGTGGCCCTACCTCTGCTCCTCCGAAGAAAAAGAAGAAGAGGGGTCCCAGGGGGAGGAAGAAAGGGAAGAAGGGAGGGAACGGCGGCCAAGGCGAGGCCCAACCCCTACCTTCTGGGTCTGCCGGCGACGGCTGGACCACCGTCGGCCAAGGCCGAAAGAAGAAGGCGGCTCCCACGCAACAGCGCTCCAAGGTGCCCAAGATGCGCACACCCCGCACAGCGGCGGTAGTGCTGCATCTGCAACCGGCGGCGGCAGATGGGGGAACCACCTATGCGGATGTCCTGAGGACGGCTAAGGCCAAGGTGAATCTCCAGAGCCTGGGGATAACCAACCTCAGGATCCGCAAGGCGGTGACCGGCGCGAGAGTGTTGGAGCTCGCGGGCGCCACGAGCGCCGAGAAGGCCGACACCCTGGCTGAAAAGCTCAGGGAGTCGATGAGCGGGGACGTTGTGAAAGTCTCCAGACCCATCAAACGCGCAGATATGCGCATTGTGGGTCTGGATGACTCCGTCACCGCTCAGGAAGTGGTGGAGGCAGTGGCCACGGCCGGCGGATGTGCGACAGACGCCATCAGGACCGGTGTCATTCGCGTAGGCGCGGGTGGCATGGGCTCCTTGATGGTGAGCTGCCCTGTAGCAGCTGCTAAAAGGGTAGCCAAGGGTCGCCTCCTTGTCGGCTGGACCTCTGTCCAGGTGAGGGTGCTGGAGCCGCGTCCGCTGCGGTGCTTCCGATGCCACGAAACCGGACATGCGCACGCCATGTGCGAGTCCGAGGTGGACCGGAGCACCCAGTGTTTCCGATGCGGCCAAACCGGCCACCAGTCCTCACAGTGCTCCGCTACCCCGCACTGCACAGTGTGCGAGGCGGCGAGAAGACCGGCGGAGCACCGATTGGGCAGTTCAAAATGTACTGCCCAAACGAGGAACAAGCGGAAGGTTCGCGATGGCCCTCAGGCCTCCTCGCGACCTTCCCGCCCGCAGGCCGCGGGACGAGTTGGTGCTGAGCCCATGCATACCAACTGACGGCTCTGTGTGGTGTGGTGATGGTCTCGGTTTCGTCCTGGGAGACCGGGGCGGGAGACCAGACCAGCTTGTGTGGAAACTCACTTCCACCACCGACGCACGCCGCTCAGACGAGCGGAGCGGGGCGGGGATGGCGGGCGGATGTCGGCCATCTTTCGCCCAAACACCGACGCGGGTCTCACCCTGTGTGCACTGGACTAGAGGAGGAGGGCACATAAGGGGGAGACCCAGGGAGCCACGGGCGGCAGACTCGGGGGAGTCTGTCGTTCCAACTTCCAACTGGCTCGAGTAGGCGTTGCGTGCGTGTTCCGCGCACGCCACTCACGACGAGGCGAGGCCTTACAGGCCACCACTGCCGGGTCGCGGAAGAATGCTTCGGCGATTCCCGGGTCCTGGCACCACAGTGGAAAAGTAGGAACACCGTTGGGTTTTAGTGGGTATACCGGGTGGCAACACCCGGGGAGTCCCACATAACCACGTCGCCCCCCCGGGCGGCGTGGTATGCGTAAAGCATTTCCCAACGCTAAAAAAAAAAAAAAAAAAAAAAAAAAAGGTTAGGTTAGGTTAGGTTAGGTTAGGTTAGGTTAGGTTAGGTTAGGTTAGGTTAGGTTAGGTTAGGTTAGGTTAGGTTAGGTTAGGTTAGGTTAGGTTAGGTTAGGTTAGGTTAGGTTAGGTTAGGTTAGGTTAGGTTAGGTTAGGTTAGGTTAGGTTAGGTTAGGTTAGGTTAGGTTAGGTTAGGTTAGGTTAGGTTAGGTTAGGTTAGGTTAGGTTAGGTTAGGTTAGGTTAGGTTAGGTTAGGTTAGGTTAGGTTAGGTTAGGTTAGGTTAGGTTAGGTTAGGTTAGGTTAGGTTAGGTTAGGTTAGGTTAGGTTAGGTTAGGTTAGGTTAGGTTAGGTTAGGTTAGGTTAGGTTAGGTTAGGTTAGGTTAGGTTAGGTTAGGTTAGGTTAGGTTAGGTTAGGTTAGGTTAGGTTAGGTTAGGTTAGGTTAGGTTAGGTTAGGTTAGGTTAGGTTAGGTTAGGTTAGGTTAGGTTAGGTTAGGTTAGGTTAGGTTAGGTTAGGTTAGGTTAGGTTAGGTTAGGTTAGGTTAGGTTAGGTTAGGTTAGGTTAGGTTAGGTTAGGTTAGGTTAGGTTAGGTTAGGTTAGGTTAGGTTAGGTTAGGTTAGGTTAGGTTAGGTTAGGTTAGGTTAGGTTAGGTTAGGTTAGGTTAGGTTAGGTTAGGTTAGGTTAGGTTAGGTTAGGTTAGGTTAGGTTAGGTTAGGTTAGGTTAGGTTAGGTTAGGTTAGGTTAGGTTAGGTTAGGTTAGGTTAGGTTAGGTTAGGTTAGGTTAGGTTAGGTTAGGTTAGGTTAGGTTAGGTTAGGTTAGGTTAGGTTAGGTTAGGTTAGGTTAGGTTAGGTTAGGTTAGGTTAGGTTAGGTTAGGTTAGGTTAGGTTAGGTTAGGTTAGGTTAGGTTAGGTTAGGTTAGGTTAGGTTAGGTTAGGTTAGGTTAGGTTAGGTTAGGTTAGGTTAGGTTAGGTTAGGTTAGGTTAGGTTAGGTTAGGTTAGGTTAGGTTAGGTTAGGTTAGGTTAGGTTAGGTTAGGTTAGGTTAGGTTAGGTTAGGTTAGGTTAGGTTAGGTTAGGTTAGGTTAGGTTAGGTTAGGTTAGGTTAGGTTAGGTTAGGTTAGGTTAGGTTAGGTTAGGTTAGGTTAGGTTAGGTTAGGTTAGGTTAGGTTAGGTTAGGTTAGGTTAGGTTAGGTTAGGTTAGGTTAGGTTAGGTTAGGTTAGGTTAGGTTAGGTTAGGTTAGGTTAGGTTAGGTTAGGTTAGGTTAGGTTAGGTTAGGTTAGGTTAGGTTAGGTTAGGTTAGGTTAGGTTAGGTTAGGTTAGGTTAGGTTAGGTTAGGTTAGGTTAGGTTAGGTTAGGTTAGGTTAGGTTAGGTTAGGTTAGGTTAGGTTAGGTTAGGTTAGGTTAGGTTAGGTTAGGTTAGGTTAGGTTAGGTTAGGTTAGGTTAGGTTAGGTTAGGTTAGGTTAGGTTAGGTTAGGTTAGGTTAGGTTAGGTTAGGTTAGGTTAGGTTAGGTTAGGTTAGGTTAGGTTAGGTTAGGTTAGGTTAGGTTAGGTTAGGTTAGGTTAGGTTAGGTTAGGTTAGGTTAGGTTAGGTTAGGTTAGGTTAGGTTAGGTTAGGTTAGGTTAGGTTAGGTTAGGTTAGGTTAGGTTAGGTTAGGTTAGGTTAGGTTAGGTTAGGTTAGGTTAGGTTAGGTTAGGTTAGGTTAGGTTAGGTTAGGTTAGGTTAGGTTAGGTTAGGTTAGGTTAGGTTAGGTTAGGTTAGGTTAGGTTAGGTTAGGTTAGGTTAGGTTAGGTTAGGTTAGGTTAGGTTAGGTTAGGTTAGGTTAGGTTCCCGTGTGGAGTTGCTGATCTCCCATCGGGCGCGTCCCCAGGTGGCGGATAGGGGAACGCCCCCCCAGATATGGGGGGGTACCGGCTTCGGCCGGCGCGGACCAAAATCAGCAGGGGAGGGTGGTTGCTCTTCGTATCCCTCTGCGACCGCAGAGGGTACTGAAGATGCGACCTGGGGCTCCGGCCCGGCGTTGTCAGGGGCGGCGGGTCCGGCAGCAATGCCGGGCAATGGCTTCGGCCACCGCCGGCCCGACCCGTAACCCAGACGCAATGCTGTCTGGAACGGGGGCCGCCTCCGCACTGAGCGGAGGGGGCCGCGAGGAAGACAACCTCTATAAAATAATCACCCAAGCTTAAGGTCTGGCGCCTGCCGATGGGCTGAATGGTCAGAGGTTCTGGCAGCAAGGGCGCCCCGGGGAGGTCACCCCGGTCAGAAAAGACAAACAACAAAATGGAAAAGCAGATCCGAAATTCAAGTCCGCCGGCGGGCACTCCAAGCGAGCGACCCCGCCCCTCTTCGGAGGGCAAGCCCCATACGTATACGGCGGGGGGCAAAGACTGCTTCGTAGGCCAGCAAGATGCTGGCCTCCGTGAACACGACCAAGGCTGCGAAAACGGAAACAGATTAAGCTCAGACGTGAGGGAACTGCGAAGCCGTAGAACTACGTTCTACCCGGCTTTTGCAGAAACTGGATTGGACGTAAGCGCACCAGCACCATCACCGCTTCCCGAAGCGGTGGTGGTCCTGGAGCGCATCTCAATACCGGACGAAGAGAAAGTCGACATGGATGTCGATGCCGAGAAAGCCGCACCCTCTGATGGGACGGATACTAACCTGGTGGCAGTGCCATCCAGGTCGGGGTCCCCGGAGATCAGGAGCCGCTTCTGGGCAGAGGAGGGCCCAAAGAGGCGTCGCCTGACAACGACATCGTCAACATCGGCGTCGCCCTCGGGCAGTGACGGAGAGGAGACTGCCACTAAAGGCAGAGCCCGCCGATCCAACACCGGGAAGTACGCAGGCCTATCCAAGGCACAGGCATATGTCACCGCCGTGAGGAACGAGTTCCTAAAAACTCAAGCTGCGGAGGAAATCGCGGGGTATGCCAACCAAGTCTCACGGACTAGGGTGGCGCGCCCTTCGGAATCCCCCTCAACATGCGAGGCCCCAACCAAGGACCTGAACCAACAGGTGCTGGATGCCCTAGAGGTGGTTGAGAAGGTAGCCACTAAATCCGGCAACCTGAAGGGCACTTTAGTGAAGGCGCTAAAGGACGCCAAGGCGTCCATACAAGCTGCCTTCGAGGTGATAGTCGAGCGGACTTCCACTGACGTTACGAGGCAACTGCAGGCGGACAATGCCCGCATTCAAGCGGACAATGCCCGCTTGCAGGCCCAAATGGCCAGCCTCCAGAACGAGCTCATTAACGTCAGAGTGGAGATGGAGCTTCTGCGGAAGCTACAGGGCGCCCCTGCGCCACCCCCGGACGTGACTAATGAGTCGTCTGCTGTAAAGCAGACTTCTCGCGGCCAGAGGCGGCCTCAGAAGGCCACTTCGGCCCCCAATGACGAGGAAGACCTAGCGCGAACCATCATGGTCCAGGTAGGGACGATGGTTAACGCGCGCCTAGAGGCCTTAGAGGGAAGACTTCTCCCGGAAAGGAGACTGCGTCCGCCATTGTCAGCCGACAAAAAGCGTTCGCAAGCCTCTCCTGCCGTCAAGCCAACCCCGGCTCAGACGGAGCCTATTGCGAAGTCAGGTGGAGCTACGACAGTTCACCCGGCCCCCGCTGAGGCCAAGAAGGGAAAGAAAAAGAAGAAGACGAAGAAGAAAAAGAAGAAGAAGGGAAAGGCCGGCGCTGTCCAACAAGCTGCTGCGCCTCGTGTGCCACGACCGCTTCCATCCGCACCCTCCACAATGGAGGAGCCGTGGAATGTCGTCGCCAAAAAGGGCACGAAGAAGCAGGCTACCACCACTCAGAAAAAGAGTGGCCCGGTGAAGCTGCATCCTCCCCGTACGGCGGCAGTTGTTTTAACTCTGCAGCCTGGCGCAGAGGAAAACGGTGCCTCCTATGCCGGAGTACTGGCCCAGGCCAGAGCTCGAATAAAGCTGGATGAGCTTGGCATAGGTGCTGTCCGGTTCCGACGAGCCGTGACGGGTGCCCGCATCCTGGAGGTGACGGGAAGCACCAGCAACGAGAAGGCTGACTCTCTCGCTCAAAAGCTGAGAGAGGTTCTGGATGAGGACGTCGTCCGAGTCAATCGGCCCATCAGATCTGCAGAGATGCGGATCTCGGGCCTGGATGACTCAGTCACCGCTGAGGACTTGGTGGCAGCGGTGGCTCGAGCTGGCCAATGTGCCGCAGACCAGGTGAAGCCCGGTGAAATTCGCCGTGACAAAACCGGTCTTGGCTCGGTTTGGCTGCGGTGCCCAGTGGCTGCTGCAAAGAAGGTGTCGGAGGGTGGACGGTTACTGGTCGGCTGGGTGGCGGCTCAAGTGAAGCTGCTAGAGACCCGGCCGATGCGGTGCTACCGCTGTCTCGAGACGGGGCACGTAAGAGCGACGTGCGACGTTGAGGTGGACCGCAGCAATCTCTGTTATCGCTGCGGCCAGGCCGGTCACATCGGCCAAAAGTGCACAGCTGCGCCTCACTGCGCCATATGCGAGGCTGCTGGTAAACCTGCGCACCATCGGATGGGTTCCTGTGTTGCCCCATCCAAGCGCAGGAACAGAGGAAGGAAGGCTGGTGTAGGCTCCAGGGCCTCCTCGCTGCCTGTCCGCCCGTCAGCGAACGCTGAAGCTCGGGCCGAGGTGGAACCGACCATGGCTGTTGATTAATGGCTACTCGGTTCCTCCAGGCGAACATCGGCCACGGCTCCAGAGCCCAAGACCTGCTTTCGCAATCGATGGCAGAGTGGCTGATCGGACTGGCGGTGATCAGCGAGCCTTACTACATCCCACCCAGGGATAACTGGTTAGGCGACCTGGATAGCCTCGTCGCCATTGTCACGCAGACGTCGGCCGGCTCCTCGTCCTTTGAGCGTATGTTTAGAGGCCGGGGTTTTGTCTCGGCGTTTGTAGACGGCGTGATGATCATCGGGACGTACTTCTCGCCGAATCGGACTCTGGCCGAGTTCGAGACCTTCTTGGACGAGGTCGGTGCTCTGATCGACAGAAGCCGCCCGGATCTCGTGCTTGTCGCTGGGGATCTCAACGCCAAATCTTTGGCGTGGGGATGTCCAGGGACAGATGCACGCGGCCGCGTTTTGGAGGAGTGGGCAATCTCGATCGGTCTGGAGTTGCTCAACCGGGGATCGGTAGCCACGTGCGTGCGGCAACAGGGCAGCTCCATCGTGGACGTCACGTTCGCAAACGCTGCCCTGGCGCGCCGTGTCCAGGGCTGGGAAGTGCTGGAGGGCGTGGAGACGTTGTCGGATCACAGGTATATCCGGTTCGACGTCTCCACGTCCGCAGCTGCCCCGAACGGCCCAAGCCGACCCCTACAAAGAGACAGTCCCCGTTGGGTGCTGAAGAACCTCGACAAGGACCTGCTGACGGAGGCGGCCATAGTCCAGGCCTGGGTCTCAAATCTCGATGGCCCCGTGGTGATAGAGGACGAGGCTGCTCAGCTAAACGAGGCAATGTCGCAAATCTGCGACGCGGCGATGCCTCGGGCCAAGCCCGTCTCTCCCAAACGGAGGGTTTACTGGTGGTCTCTGGAGATCGCGCAGCTGCGCGAATCCTGTGTTGCAGCTAGACGCCAGTACTCCCGGCAAAGGAGACGCAGGCTTCGTGACTGCGATGAGGAGGGCAGACTCTATAACATCTACAGAGTCTGCGTGAAGACCCTGCAGACCGCAATCGGTCGAGCAAAGGAGGCGTCTCGGCAGGAGATGCTGGAGACTCTGAACTGCGACCCATGGGGGCGGCCGTACAAAATGGTACGTGCCAAGCTCAGACCATGGGCTCCGCCCTTAACTCAGAGTCTCGAGCCTACCCTGCTACAGAACGTAGTGGAGGCGTTGTTCCCCATGCGGGAGGGCTTCACACCCCCGCCCATGGTACCTCCATGGCAGGGAGACAGCGAGGAGACTGAGGTGACCGAGGTGACAGCTGGTGAACTGGGCGCCGCTTTATTGCGGCTCAAAGCCAAAAACACGGCACCTGGGCCAGACGGTATACCGGGTCGCGCGTGGGCGTTAGCCGCTAGCGCCTTAGAGCCGAGGTTGCTTAGGTTGTTCTCTGCCTGCTTCGAACAAGCCAGATTCCCCCTGGCATGGAAAACCGGCAAGCTTGTCCTCCTAAAGAAGGAGGGACGTCCAGCAGACTCTCCATCTGCGTACCGTCCCATCGTTCTGCTGGACGAGGTGGGCAAGCTTTTCGAGCGCATCATTGCCGAACGCATCATCGGGCATCTCACGCGGGTTGGCCCCGACCTGGCAGATTGCCAATATGGTTTCCGCCACGGTCGTTCCACGATCGACGCCATACTGCGCGTTAAGACCCTGGCAGATGAGGCCGTATCCCGACGTGAAGTGGTCTTGGCGGTGTCACTTGACATCGCCAATGCATTCAACACCTTGCCCTGGCAATGCATTGAGGAGGCAATGAGGTACCATCAGATGCCCAGGTACCTTAGGCGTATCGTCTCGGCGTACCTGTCTAATCGGTGCGTTGTGTTCCCAGGACGTGAGCAGTGGGGACGACAGCCGATGTCGTGCGGTGTCCCACAGGGGTCGGTCCTTGGACCACTCCTGTGGAACATCGGTTACGATTGGGTGCTCCGGGGCGCTAACCTCAGAGGAGTCGAGCTCACGTGCTATGCCGATGACACCTTGGTCACGGCACGTGGCCCGACGTTCAGGCAGGCCGCCATACTCGCCACAGCGGGTGTGGCCCACGTTGTCGGGCGTATCCGACAACTCGGCTTAGAGGTGGCCTTGAACAAATCTGAGGCCCTGTGCTTCCATGGGCCTCGGAATGCTCCACCAGCCGGAGCGCACATTGTGGTGGGCGGAACTCGCATCGATCTAAAGACAACGATGAGATACCTCGGACTTGTTCTGGACGGTCGGTGGGAGTTCCGCGCCCACTTCCAGCGCTTGATGCCTAAGGTACTCGGAGCGGCAGGTGCCCTCGGGTATCTCCTGCCCAATCTGGGTGGGCCAAAGGTGTCGTGCAGGCGGCTATACATGGGGGTCGTTCGATCCATGGCCTTATATGGAGCTCCAGTATGGGCCAACACCCTGAAAAGGCAGAATATCGCCCTTCTGAACGCAGCTCAGAGGGTGATGGCCATCAGGGTGATACGGGGCTACCGAACGATCTCCTGCGAGGCGGCGCGTGTGCTGGCTGGATCTCTACCCTGGGACCTAGATGCGAGAGCCCTCTCGACAATGTACTTTTGGCGGGAGGAGGCGCAAGGTCGGGGTGAAACGCCAGCACCACGCGAGGTGCAAGCACAGCGGGAGGAAGTTCTCCGCCTGCTTATACAGGAGTGGGACGAAAGGCTGGCGCAGCCTAGTGCGGGCCTGAGAACCATCCAGGCAGTCCGCCCTGTCCTCCGACAGTGGTTGGACCGGCGACATGGGGTGATAACCTTCCGGCTCACTCAGATCCTCTCGGGACATGGTTGTTTTGGGAGGTATCTGCATGTTGTAGCCGGAAGAGAGCCGTCCGCAGAATGCCATCACTGCGACGGCTGCCCGGAAGACACGGCCCAGCACACGCTTGAGGCGTGTCCAGCCTGGGCGACAGAGCGCCAAGAGCTTGTTGCTGTTGTGGGGCGCGACCTCTCGCTGCCCGCCGTGGTCCAGGCCATGGTTGACAGCGAGAGTTCGTGGAAGGCGGTTCTCACATTTTGTGAAACTGTCCTTCGGTGCAAGGAGGATGCGGAGCGGGCAAGGGAGGCCACTGCCACCGACCCTGCACGCCGCAGGAGACCCGGGCGGAGACGGCGGGCGGATGTCGGCCGTCTTCCGCCCTAACACTGATGCGGGTCTCTCCCTGTGTGTCCTGGACCAGAGGAGGAGGGCACAACAGGGGAGACCCCGGGACGTTAAGACCCGAGAGGGCACTACGTCGGTGCCTCGCACCGGAAGGGCCGCGGGCGGCAGACTCGGGGGAGTCTGTCGTTCCTAACATCTGGCCCGAGTTGGCGTTGCGTGCGTGTTCCCCGCACGCCACTCATTCCCTACTGTGATGGGGCCTATCAGGCCATCCACTACCGGGTCGCGGAAGCATGCTTCGGCGATTCCCGGGTCCCGGTAACACCGTGGACGGGACGGAACACCGTTGGTTTTTAGTGGGTATACCGGGTGGCGACACCCGGGGAGTCCCACATAACCACGTCGCCCCCCCGGGCGGCGTGGTATGCGTAACGCATTTTCCAACGTAAAAAAAAAAAAAAAAAAAAAAAAAAAAAAAAAAAAAAAAAAGGTTAGGTTAGGTTAGGTTAGGTTAGGTTAGGTTAGGTTAGGTTAGGTTAGGTTAGGTTAGGTTAGGTTAGGTTCCCCCCCAATGGATTCTCGCCTTGTCGTGGCGGGGGGGCTCAGTAGCTGCATCGGCGGGTGCCGCTTTAGCCCAATGATGCAGTGAAGCTAAGAAGAATCCAGCGCGGCGGTGGCAAAGTCCATCGCTGCGCAACCCGTAACCCCTTAGCGCTTTGTGGTGGGGCGCCAAAGGGGTCGGGGGCCGCTTCCACATTGAGTGGAGGGGGCCGCGAGGAGACAACCTCTGTAAAAAACCGCCGGGAGGAGGCGTTTCGCCTGCGCGCGGCGGTCGTTCGTATTGCACGGCGGCCGTCGGGCCACCCGCAACCCTCGGTATTCCGAGGCGTGGGGGCCGCTCCCACGCAAGTGGGGGGGGCCGCGAGGAGACAACCTCTTTAAAAAATCCACCCGGAGGAGGAGGGCGCGTGGCGCCGTCGGCGACGGGTTCGGCGGCCATGAATACATGCCCGTCGGACAGGCTTCGGCCACCGTCGCCAAACTTGTTATCCTGGTTAGGTGTCGTGGACATGTCTCGCGGCCTACCAGGACCAAGGGGCTTGCCTTGGTCGGCCGGCCCAAGAGGAGCCAACCTCAATAAAAAACCCCCAAAGTCCCGGCGTTGAGGTGCCTTCGGGCCTTCGCGCGGCGTCGGGGCGCCGGAAGGTGGCGGAGGGGGTATTCTCCGCCAGCTAGCGACCAACCCTGGGGCACCTCCCGCACCCCAGCGGTATTAGGGTTATCCGGGTACAGGGGGCACTGCCCGGATGGACCACCCTTTCCCCCATACTCGTGGGATCAAAAATGAATATTTCTGCAAATAAAGCCGAGAATTCGGAGCTGGACGGTGGGAGTGAAGGAGAGAGGATGGGAGAGAGAAGAGGAGTCAAAAAGCGTGCTCAGGCACAGATGTTTACCGGCCTTGATGCGGGCACCAAGTCCGCGGGGCATGCAGTGGCGCAACCGGGATCCACCACCCCGGAAGCGACACTCAGCCCTGGCCTAGGCGCTTGCGCCACCCGTCTCCGCAAGGGGACTGCGGAGAATGTCAACTCCGTACAGCCGATCCTAAGCGGCAAGGATCTGCTGTCGGAAGTTGAGAAGGAGAGACGGCTCAGCGTGGTCCTGTCACGCTGTGACACGCCCGTCATCGCGAACACCGCTAGCCGGGAGGAGGAGTCCATGGACTCGGACGATGATTCCTCCTGCGCTAGCATGGTGACGGTGGGGTCGGAGCTGTCGGGAGGAAGACGGTTCCTGAAAAGGAACCGGTCAGACCTCGAGGTGGAGGATGACTCCGGGGACTCTGTTGTGTTGCCCCTTGAAGGGGCGGCCCACAGGTCTAAGAGAGGGAGAGGACGCCCGCCCTCCACCGGGAAGTATGTTGGTCTGGCCGCAGCCAGGGCGGCATACAATCAGGAGCTGGCGGAGAGCCTCCGGCTGGAGGCAGAAGCGGAGGTGGCAGGGATGACCCGGAACCTGAGGGAGGCTAGGGCCTCTTTACAGCCCAGCCCCCACCTGCCCATCCAAGAGGAGGAAGAGCAGACGAGCGCTGCCCTGGCCAACGTTGTGAGGACTTCGTTGGAAACCATTACGATGGTTGCCACCAAGTCCTCACATCTAAAGGGGACGTACGTTCGGGCCCTGAAAGATGCAGTGAAGGGCATACAGGAGGCTGTATCCCAGATAAGGGAGCGGACGATGTCCGAGGAGGTTATGCGGCTGGAGGCTGCTAACTCCAAGCTCACGAGGGAGGTCGCCGATCTGCGCCGCGACTTGCAAGAGTTGCGGCAGCGACCCTCCCAGCCTCAGAGCTCGGAGCCAAGCCTCCGGCAGCTACTGGAGGAGACAGCCCGCGCCAACGCCGAGATGTTCGGGAACATGTTGAACGCTCGGCTGGCCGGGATTGAAGACCGTCTCCTCCCAGAGCCGCGTAAGAGACCTCCGCTTGCGGCGGACACAAGAAGTGCCAGGGCAGACCCTGCTCACTCTGCGCCAGCAGGGGCCCCGGTCGCCTCGGCAAGCGGCAGTGGCCGCCTCGTCAAAGAGGCTCCCACGAACAGCCAGGCTTCTTCTGCACCCGCTTCTTCTAGTAAGAAGGGGAAGGGCAAGAAGAAAAGCCTGGCTGCGCAGGAGGCAGCAGAGGCACGGCGTCAGCCCGCCTCCGCACCGGTGGAGCTGCCTTGGACCGCAGTCGTTGGTCGAAAGGCCAAGGCCAAGGCGGCCAAAGTGGCGAAGGAGCCGCAAAAGGCTCAGCCCACGGCGCGCGCGAAAGTGAGGCTTCGCGCGCCCAAATCGGCAGCGGTGACGCTCACCCTGGCGCCAGGGGCGGAGGAGAGAGGTGTGACGTACGCGTCCATCCTCTCCGACGCCAAGCAGCGTGTCCGTCTTGCGGACCTCAAGATCAATAGCTTGAGGTTCCGCAAGACAGCGACCGGGGCTCGCATGCTAGAGGTTGGGGGTGAGGCCTCGGCTGAGAAGGCGGACTCCTTGGCCCAAAAGCTTAAGGAGGTCCTGAGTCCAGAGGCAGTCCGGATCGCCAGGCCCGTGAAGCGGGCGGAAATCCGCGTCACGGGGTTGGACGATTCGGCCGACGCTGTGGAGGTGGCGGAGGCGATTGCCAAGGAGGGAGGCTGCTCCTTCGAGGCAGTGAAGTGCGGCAGGATCGTGGTCGGTCCGCGGGGAGACGGCTCCCTCTGGGTGAGCTGCCCCGTCACCGCTGCCAAAAAGGTGGCCGGCTCCGGCCGGGTCCAGGTCGGATGGACCTCGGCAAGAGCGAGGCTCCTCAGCCCAAGACCCATGAGGTGCTTCCGCTGTCTGGAGCCGGGCCACATGGGAGTTAAGTGCTCCTGTGAGTTCGACCGCAGCCGACTGTGCTTCCGCTGCGGACAACCGGACCACAGGGCACGAGACTGTGACGCCGAGCCTCACTGCCCAGTGTGTGAGACTGCGGGCAAGCCGGCGTCACATTCGATCGGTGGGAGCGGCTGTATTTCTGCGGCAAACCAGCCAAAGACCAAGGCCCCCGAGAGGAAGAGCGCCCCGAAGACCAAGGGGAAGCGCAAGGCCAAGAAGGCCAAGGCCAAGAAGGCCGGGGTGGAGCGGATGGATACCATTCAATGAATGGATCCTGCTCCACCCTAACGGGGACCTGTGGACGGTGGACGGGGGACCGCCGTCCACAACATAGGTCCCGTGCTGTAGGGCTGCCCAAGTGTTCCGGGCAGCCCTCGGCGGAGGGGGAGGCGCTTGTTGCGCCCCCATAGGCGCTGGGCCCAAGAGGGCATCCGCCGGCGGGGACGCGGTTGTGTGCAATTGCGTTCCCGCATCCCCGCCACATGGCGGCGAGGAGGAACACCGTTGGGTTTTAGTGGGTATACCGGGTTTCCCGGGGAGTCCCACATAACCACGTCGTCCCCCCGGGCGGCGTGGTATGCGTAACGCATTTCCCAACGTTAAAAAAAAAAAAAAAAAAAAAAAAAAAAAAAAAAAAAAAAAAAAAAGGTTAGGTTAGGTTAGGTTAGGTTAGGTTAGGTTAGGTTAGGTTAGGTTAGGTTAGGTTAGGTTAGGTTAGGTTAGGTTAGGTTAGGTTATGTGCCCCCGTACCTCCGCCGGTTGCTAGCGGCATACCTCTCCGTGAGGGCCGTGAGCTTCCCGGCGTCTGAGGGATGGCGAGAGTGGTCGATGTCGTGCGGTGTTCCACAGGGTTCGGTCCTGGGACCGCTCCTGTGGAACATTGGCTACGACTGGGTGCTGCGTGGAGCGAATCTCCGAGGGGTCGACGTAACTTGTTACGCCGACGATACCCTCGTGACGGCTCGAAGCAGCACATACCGGGAGGCCGCCATTCTCGCTACCGCGGGTGTGGCTCATGTGGTGGGCAAAATCCGGCGCCTGGGACTGGAAGTGGCTCTGACGAAGTCAGAAGCCATATGCTTCCACGGTCCCCGAGCGGCTCCGCCGGCCGGTGCGCACATAGTGGTGGGGGGAGTTTCCATCGGCGTCAAATCGACGATGCGGTACCTAGGCCTCGTCCTAGACAGCCGATGGAACTTCCGTGCGCACTTCACTGGCCTGGCGCCGAGATTAATCGCGACTGCTGGCGCCCTAAGTAGGTTACTCCCGAACATCGGAGGACCGAAGGTGGGCTGCCGTCGACTATACTCCGGGGTAGTCAGGTCGATGGCCCTGTACGGCGCCCCCATCTGGGTAGACGCCCTAAGCGCCGAGAACCGTGCTCTTCTGAGGAGGCCTCAAAGGGCTGTAGCCACAAGGGTGGTGAGGGGGTACCGTACCATCTCGTTCGAGGCTGCCTGCGCCTTGGCCGGTACCCCCCCATGGGAGCTGGACGCCAAAGTTTTGGCCCGTGTCTATAGACACACGGCCCGAGCGCGTGCCGACGGTGGAGCGCCATCTCCGGAGGAGATCTCGAGTCTGAGACTTAACGCTCGTCGAGATACCCTCCTGAGATGGTCGCGAACCTTGGAGACGCCGAGTGCTGGCCACAGGACGGTCTCAGCGATCCGGCCCGTTCTGGAAGAATGGGTCGAGAGGAGGTTTGGTTCGCTCTCCTTCCGCCTGACGCAGGTCCTGTCGGGGCATGGATGCTTCGGCAGGTATCTGTGCAGGGTCGCCGGAAGGGAACCAACCACCGACTGCCACCATTGCGGCGCCGCCGAAGACACGGCGGACCACACGCTAGCCGCATGCCCAGAATGGGCTGAGTCGCGGGCGCGACTCAGGTGCGTGGTCGGCCAGGACCTTTCCCTGCCTGCCGTGGTCTCGGCCATGGTCGGTAGCGAGAGGGCCTGGAGAGCGGTACACTCTTTCTGCGAGGACGTGGTGGCGCAGAAAGAGGCCGCCGAGAGGTCGCGGGAGGCCGATCCTGCGTCTGACCCGATCCGTCGGACTCGGGTGGGACGGAGAAGGTTGGCGCATGATCGGCGTATCCCGTAGGTGGGGATGCTGGTGACGGACGCGGGGGGCGTCCGTCACCTGGCACAAAGTCCCCGTGTTGGTAGGCGCGCGTGTGTTCCGCGCGCCACTGACGATTTCGAGCACTGAAGTGCTCACCGAGCCGGGTCCGTATGGACACCGCCTGGGAGTTGCGGAAGTATGCGGGCGCGTTCCCGTGGCTCCCACTCAGGCGGCAAGACGAACACCGTTGGGTTTTAGTGGGTAGGCGGGATACTTGAGATCCTGGAGTCCCACATAACCCGCTGTCATCCCCATGGCGGCGGGTATGCGTAAATGCATTTCCCAACGTTAAAAAAAAAAAAAAAAAAAAAAAAAAAAAAAAGGTTAGGTTAGGTTAGGTTAGGTTAGGTTAGGTTAGGTTAGGTTAGGTTAGGTTAGGTTAGGTTAGGTTAGGTTAGGTTAGGTTAGGTTAGGTTAGGTTAGGTTAGGTTAGGTTAGGTTAGGTTAGGTTAGGTTAGGTTAGGTTAGGTTAGGTTAGGTTAGGTTAGGTTAGGTTAGGTTAGGTTAGGTTAGGTTAGGTTAGGTTAGGTTAGGTTAGGTTAGGTTAGGTTAGGTTAGGTTAGGTTAGGTTAGGTTAGGTTAGGTTAGGTTAGGTTAGGTTAGGTTAGGTTAGGTTAGGTTAGGTTAGGTTAGGTTAGGTTAGGTTAGGTTAGGTTAGGTTAGGTTAGGTTAGGTTAGGTTAGGTTAGGTTAGGTTAGGTTAGGTTAGGTTAGGTTAGGTTAGGTTAGGTTAGGTTAGGTTAGGTTAGGTTAGGTTAGGTTAGGTTAGGTTAGGTTAGGTTAGGTTAGGTTAGGTTAGGTTAGGTTAGGTTAGGTTAGGTTAGGTTAGGTTAGGTTAGGTTAGGTTAGGTTAGGTTAGGTTAGGTTAGGTTAGGTTAGGTTAGGTTAGGTTAGGTTAGGTTAGGTTAGGTTAGGTTAGGTTAGGTTAGGTTAGGTTAGGTTAGGTTAGGTTAGGTTAGGTTAGGTTAGGTTAGGTTAGGTTAGGTTAGGTTAGGTTAGGTTAGGTTAGGTTAGGTTAGGTTAGGTTAGGTTAGGTTAGGTTAGGTTAGGTTAGGTTAGGTTAGGTTAGGTTAGGTTAGGTTAGGTTAGGTTAGGTTAGGTTAGGTTAGGTTAGGTTAGGTTAGGTTAGGTTAGGTTAGGTTAGGTTAGGTTAGGTTAGGTTAGGTTAGGTTAGGTTAGGTTAGGTTAGGTTAGGTTAGGTTAGGTTAGGTTAGGTTAGGTTAGGTTAGGTTAGGTTAGGTTAGGTTAGGTTAGGTTAGGTTAGGTTAGGTTAGGTTAGGTTAGGTTAGGTTAGGTTAGGTTAGGTTAGGTTAGGTTAGGTTAGGTTAGGTTAGGTTAGGTTAGGTTAGGTTAGGTTAGGTTAGGTTAGGTTAGGTTAGGTTAGGTTAGGTTAGGTTAGGTTAGGTTAGGTTAGGTTAGGTTAGGTTAGGTTAGGTTAGGTTAGGTTAGGTTAGGTTAGGTTAGGTTAGGTTAGGTTAGGTTAGGTTAGGTTAGGTTAGGTTAGGTTAGGTTAGGTTAGGTTAGGTTAGGTTAGGTTAGGTTAGGTTAGGTTAGGTTAGGTTAGGTTAGGT